>NC_090654.1:289175694-289514444 GCF_040937935.1 Hyperolius riggenbachi | reverse complement strand
GTGAATTTTCCCATTTTCAAGCATCTCTGACTTTTCTGACCCCCTGTCATGTTTCATGAGGGGCTAGAATTCCAGGATAGTATAAATACCCCCCAAATGACCCCATTTTGGAAAGAAGACATCCCAAAGTATTCACTGAGAGGCATAGTGAGTTCATAGAAGATATTATTTTTTGTCACAAGTAAGCGGAAAATGACACTTTGTGAGAAAAAAAAAAAAAGTTTCCATTTCTTCTAACTTGCGACAAAAAAAAATGAAATCTGCCACGGACTCACCATGCCCCTCTCTGAATACCTTGAAGGGTCTACTTTCCAAAATGGGATCATTTGTGGGGTGTGTTTACTGTCCTGACATTTTGGGGGGTGCTAAATTGTAAGCACCCTTGTAAAGCCTAAAGGTGCTCATTGGACTTTGGACTCCTTAGCGCAGTTAGGCTGCAAAAAAGTGCCACACATGTGGTATTGCCGTACTCAGGAGAAGTAGTATAATGTGTTTTGGGGTGTATTTTTACACATACCCATGCTGGGTGGGAGAAATATCTCTGTAAATGACAATTTGTTAATTTTTTTTACACACAATTGTCCATTTACAGAGATATTTCTCCCACTCAGCATGGGTATGTGTAAAAATACACCACAAAACACATTATACTACTTCTCCTGAGTACGGCGATACCACATGTGTGGCACTTTTTTGCACCCTAACTGCGCTAAAGGGCCCAAAGTCCAATGAGTACCTTTAGGATTTCACAGGTCATTTTGAGAAATTTCGTTTCAAGACTACTCCTCACGGTTTAGGGCCCCTAAAATGCCAGGGCAGTATAGGAACCCCACTAATGACCCCATTTTAGAAAGAAGACACCCCAAGGTATTCCGTTAGGAGTATGGTGAGTTCATAGAAGATTTTATTTTTTGTCAAAAGTTAGCGGAAAATGACACTTTGTGAAAAAACACAATTAAAATCAATTTCCGCTAACTTTTGACAAAAAATAAAATCTTCTATGAACTCACCATACTCCTAACGGAATACCTTGGGGTGTCTTCTTTCTAAAATGGGGTCATTTGTGGGGTTCCTATACTGCCCTGGCATTTTAGGGGCCCTAAACCGTGAGGAGTAGTCTGGAAATCAAATTCCGCAAAATGACCTGTGAAATCCTAAAGGTACTCATTGGACTTTGGGCCCTTTAGCGCAGTTAGGGTGCAAAAAAGTCCCACACATGTGGTATCGCCATACTCGGGAGAAGTAGTACAATGTGTTTTGGGGTGTATTTTTACACATACCCATGCTGGGTGGGAGAAATACCTCTGTAAATGGACAATTGTGTGTAAAAAAATCAAAAGATTGTCATTTACAGAGGTATTTCTCCCACCCAGCATGGGTATGTGTAAAAATACACCCCAAAACACATTGTACTACTTCTCCCGAGTACGGCGATACCACATGTGTGGCACTTTTTTGCACCCTAACTGCACTAAGGGGCCCAAAGTCCAATGAGTACCTTTAGGATTTCACAGGTCATTTTTGTTTCAAGACTACTCCTCACGGTTTAGGGCCCCTAAAATGCCAGGGCAGTATAGGAACCCCACTAATGACCCCATTTTAGAAAGAAGACACCCCAAGGTATTCCGTTAGGAGTATGGTGAGTTCATAGAAGTTTTTATTTTTTTGTCACAAGTTAGTGGAAATTGATTTTAATAGTTTTTTTTCACAAAGTGTCATTTTCCGCTAACTTGTGACAAAAAATAAAATCTTCTATGAACTCACCATACTCCGTACGGAATACCTTTGGGTGTCTTCTTTCTAGAATGGGGTCATTTGTGGGGTTCCTATACTGCCCTGGCATTTTAGGGGCCCTAAACCGTGAGGAGTAGTCTTGAAACCAAATGTCGCAAAATGACCTGTGAAATCCTAAAGGTACTCATTGGACTTTGGGCCCCTTAGCGTACTTAGGGTGTAAAAAAGTGCCACACATGTGGTACCGCTGTACTCAGGAGAAGTAGTATAATGTGTTTTGGGGTGTATTTTTACACATACCCATGCTGGGTGGGAGAAATATCTCTGTAAATGACAATTGTTTGATTTTTTTACACACAATTGTCCATTTACATAGAAATTTCTCCCACCCAGCATGGGTATGTGTAAAAATACACCCCAAAACACATTATACTACTTTTCCTGAGTACGGCGGTACCACATGTGTGACACTTTTTTGCAGCCTAGGTGCGCTAAGGGGCCCAACGTCCTATTCACAGGTCATTTTGAAGCATTTGTTTTCTAGACTACTCCTCGCGGTTTAGGGCCCCTAAAATGCCAGGGCAGTATAGGAACCCCACAAGTGACCCCATTTTAGAAAGTAGACACCCCAAGGTATTCCGTTAGGTGTATGGCGAGTTCATAGAAGATTTTATTTTTTGTCACAAGTTAGTGAAAAATGACACTTTGTGAAAAAAACCAATAAAAATTAATTTCCGCTAACTTTTGACAAAAAAAAAAATCTTCTATGAACTCGTCATACACCTAACAGAATACCTTGGGGTGTCTTTTTTTCTAAAATGGGGTCACTTGTGGGGTTCCTATACCGCCCTGGCATTTTACAGGCCCAAAACCGTGAGTAGTCTGGAAACCAAATGTCTCAAAATGACTGTTCAGGGGTATAAGCATCTGCAAATTTTGATGACAGGTGGTCTATGAGGGGGCGAATTTTGTGGAACCGGTCATAAGCAGGGTGGCCTTTTAGATGACAGGTTGTATTGGGCCTGATCTGATGGATAGGAGTGCTAGGGGGGTGACAGGAGGTGATTGATGGGTGTCTCAGGGGGTGGTTAGAGGGGAAAATAGATGCAATCAATGCACTGTGGAGGTGATCGGAAGGGGGTCTGAGGGTTTGGCCGAGTGATCAGGAGCCCACACGGGGCAAATTGGGGCCTGATCTGATGGGTAGGTGTGCTAGGGGGTGACAGGAGGTGATTGATGGGTGTCTCAAGGTGTGATTAGAGGGGGGAATAGATGCAAGCAATGCACTGGCGAGGTGATCAGGGCTGGGGTCTGAGGGCATTCTGAGGGCATTCTGAGGGTGTGGGCGGGTGATTGAGTGCCCTAGGGGCAGATAGGGGTCTAATCTGATAGGTAGCAGTGACAGGGGGTGATTGATGGGTAATTAGTGGGTGTTTAGGGTAGAGAATAGATGGAAACACTGCGCTTGGGTGGTGGTCTGATGTTGGATCTGCGGGCGATCTATTGGTGTGGGTGGGTGATCAGTTTGCCCGCAAGGGGCAGGTTAGGGGCTGATTGATGGGTGGCAGTGACAGCGGGTGATTGATGGGTGGCAGTGACAGGGGGTGATTGATGGGTGGCAGTGACAGGGGGTGATTGATGGGTGATTGATAGGTGATTGACAGGTAATCAGTGGGTTATTACAGGGGAGAACAGATGTAAATATTGCACTGGCGAATTGATAAGGGGGGGTCTGAGGGCAATCTGAGTGTGTAGGCGGGCGATTGGGTGCCCGCAAGGGGCAGATTAGGGTCTGATCTGATGGGTAACAGTGACAGGTGGTGATAGGGGGTGATTGATGGGTAATTAGTGGGTGTTTAGAGGAGAGAATAGATGGAAACACTGAGCTTGGGTGGTGATCTGATGTCGGATCTGCGGGCGATCTATTGGTGTGGGTGGGTGATCAGTTTGCCCGCAAGGGGCAGGTTAGGGGCTGATTGTTGGGTGGCAGTGACAGGGGGTGATTGATGGGTGATAGGGGATTGGCAGGTGATTGACAGGTGATCAGTGGGTTATTACAGGGAAGGACAGATGTAAATATTGCACTGGCGAATTGATAAGGGGGGGTCTGAGGGCAATCTGAGCGTGTAGGCGGGTGATTGGGTGCCCGCAAGGGGCAGATTAGGGTCTGATCTGATAGATAACAGTGACAGGTGGTGATAGGGAGTGATTGATGGGTGATTGATGGGTAATTAGTGGGTGTTTAGAGGAGAGAATAGATGTAAACGCTGCGCTTGGGTGGTGATCTGATGTCGGATCTGCGGGTGATCTATTGGTGTGGGTGGGTGATCAGATTGCCCGCAAGGGGCAGGTTAGGGGCTAAATGTTGGGTGGCAGTGACAGGGGGTGATTGATGGGTGATAGGTGATTGGCAGGTGATTGACAGGTGATCAGTGGGTTATTACAGGGAAGGACAGATGTAATTAATGCACTGGCGAATTGATAAGGGGGGGGGTCTGAGGGCAATCTGAGCGTGTGGGCGGGTGATTGGGTGCCCGCAAGGGGCAGATTAAGGTCTGATCTGATAGGTAACAGTGACAGGTGGTGATAGGGGGTGATTGATGGGTGATTGATGGGTAATTAGTGGGTGTTTAGAGAAGATAACAGATGTAAACGATACATTTGGGAGGTAATCTGACGGCGGGTTTGCGGGCGATCTAATGGTGTGGGTGGGTGATCAGATTGCCCGCAAGGGGCAGGTTAGGGGCTGATTGATGGGTGGCAGTGACAGGGGGTGACAGGGGGTGATTGATGGGTGATAGGTGATTGGCAGGTGATTGACAGGTGATCAGTGGGTTATTACAGGGAAGAACAGATGTAATTAATGCACTGGTGAATTGATAAGGGGGGGTCAGAGGGCAATCTGAGCGTGTGGGCGGGTGATTGGGTGCCCGCAAGGGGCAGATTAGGGTCTGATCTGATAGGTAAAAGTGACAGGTGGTGATAGGGGGTGATTGATGGGTGATTGATGGGTAATTAGTGGGTGTTTAGAGGAGAGAATAGATGTAAACAATGGATTTGGGAGGTGATCTGATGTCGGATCTGTGGGCGATCTATTGGTGTGGGGGGGTGATCAGATTGCCCGCAAGGGGCAGGTTAGGGGCTGATTGATGGGTGGCAGTGACAGGGGGTGATTGACGGGTGATTGACGGGTGATTGACGGGTGATTGACAGGTGATTGACAGGTGATTGACAGGTGATCAGGGGGATAGATGCATACAGTAAACAGGGGGGGGGGGGTCTGGGGGGGGGGGGGGTCTGGGGAGAATCTGAGGGGTGGGGGGTGATCAGGAGGGGGCAGGGAGCAGGGGGGGGGGATAAAAAAAAAAAATAGCGTTGACAGATAGTGACAGGGAGTGATTGATGGGTGATTAGGGGGGTGATTGGGTGCAAACAGGGGTCTGGGGGGTGGGCAGGGGGGGTCTGATGGGTGCTGTGGGCGATCTGGGGCAGGGGGGGGAGAAATCAGTGTGCTTGGGTGCAGACTAGGGTGGCTGCAGCCTGCCCTGGTGGTCCCTCGGACACTGGGACCACCAGGGCAGGAGGCAGCCTGTATAATACACTTTGTAAACATTACAAAGTGTATTATACACTTTGTATGCGGCGATCGCGGGGTTAACATCCCGCCGGCGCTTCCGTATAGCCGGCGGGATGTTGCGGCGAGCGAGCGGTGACAGGCGCCGGCAGGGGATCGCGTCACGGATGACGCGATCGCTCCGCCCATGCCCTTAGAAGGACCGCCGCCTCTGTGGGTGAGCCGGTCCTTCAGGGCTCCACTTCCCGGCCGCCTCTGTGCGTTAGGCGGTCGGGAAGTGGTTAAAGGAATACTGTAGGGGGGTCGGGGGAAAATGAGTTGAACTTACTCGGGGCTTTAAATGGTCCCCCGCAGACATCCTGTGCCCACGCAGCCACTGACCGATGCTCCGGCCCCACCTCCGGTTCACTTCTGGAATTTCAGACTTTAAAGTCTGAAAACCACTGCGCCTGCGTTGCCGTGTCCTCACTCCCGCTGATGTCACCAAGAGTGTACTGTGCAGGCCCAGTATGGTCTGTGCCTGCGCAGCACGGTCCTGGTGACATCAGCGGGAGCGAGGACACGGCAACGCAGGAGCAGTGGTTTTCAGACTTTAAAGTCTGAAATTCCAGAAGTGAACCGGAGGCGGGGCCGGAGCATCGGCGAGTGGCTGCGCGGGCACAGGATGCCTGCGGGGGACCATTAGAAGCCCCGGGTAAGTTCAACTCATTTTCCCCCGACCCCCTACAGTATTCCTTTAACTTTTTTGCTTAAAATGTTGGCTCCTATCTTACCTTTTCTCTTTGCGTTTTTTTTTCCTCTTTCTCTCTCTTTCCTATCTCTTCTCTTTATTGTTCATTGGTTACTTTTTTATATTAAAAAAATGGAGTGATACTATACATATGACACTTTAAATGTTTGTTTTTATACCAACTGTATCACCCAATAAAAATATTTCAAACATATTAACACTTGAACAGGGAGGATGAGCAGAAACTACGCCAGTGTGAATTTACACATCGTAGTTCGCATCTACGCGAAGACATAGACGAAGTTTCGTAGACGAAGTTTCAAAACTACGCTTACAATTTTACGCGTAGCCAAGTACCGTTATGCGTAGTTTACGCCGCCTATGCGTAGTCCACATGTGTATTGCGAAGTAAACTGCAAATGCGTTATTTGCGTCTATTTTTTCGCGTACGATTGTATGCCTACAAAATTACGCATTGGAAAGGGGATTGTACGCATAAAAGAGGTCCTGTTAATGCGTACATTTTTCCGCATAATGGCATAAGCGTCTGCATACACTACGCTTCGCACTACGCGTAATTGCGTATTTTAACGCGTAGTCTACGAAATTCATACGAAGCGAGTATTTGATTTCGAAGCCGTAGTTTGGTGAAGCGTAATTGTGTAAAACTACGCGTAGTTCCAGCGTAGCAAAGTTGGCTGACTACGACCATCCCTACACTTGAAAATTAGAAATATATCAATTTAAAGGATGGGAATAAAGTTTAGAGTCAATTAAACACATTTTTTTTCTGTAGAAAAATACATATATTTACATAGATCTGTACATGAGTCCTGAAAGAGGGACAAATGAGGAGGAAAGAGGGACAGAGGGACTGGGGTTCCAAAGAGGGTCTGTCCCTCCAAAAGAGGCACAGTTGGTATCTATCTAACTATCTGTCTGTCTGTCTGTCTGCTTGTCTGTCTGCCTCCCTGTCTGTCTGTCCATCGTATCTTTCCATGTCTCTCAATATTTAACAACCTCACACAAGGTTATATGCCCCAGACTGGCCAGTTATTGCAGAATAATAATCTTCTCTAGCAGCTATGTAGATTTAGGCGACAGTATTACTTTTTCTGTAACTCTCTCTCTCCCCCTGCAGCTCATGTTTTAAGTGAGACAAGCTGTTGCCGGCCAGAGGACCTTGGAGCTGTTACAGGCCGCAATGAATTGTAATCCTGTTTTTTCTGTCACTGCCAGAGAGACCAAAAATAAAGATCAGACAGCCACAGGTAAATAGATGTCCAGATGTCACATTATAACAGATGGCGTGGTTCCGGCTGGAGTGGTTCTTTAATCTTGCTTGTGTGAGCGTTGGGTCACTCAGGCGGGCTGTAGAATAGGATAGACTCTGGCGACACGGCCGCGGGAGCAATCAGCCCACATTTCAGCTGAGCGCTCTGTAATACAGACACAGAACACTCTGTACAATGCTCGCCGTCGCTACAAACTGCACCTGACAGAAGGCAGTGACCAGCCAGAGACCTGCCATTATCTCTGTGCAGGCAGCTGCCACAGATTCTGTCTGAGTATCAAAGCCGAGCAACAGAGGAAGAAGAAAGAGCTAAACGTAAAGCCAGAACTGGGAAAGAGAAAAATAAAAATCATTTATGGACAGTACTATTTGGCGATCTGTGCAAATAGTTAAAGTACCCCTGAACTGAGTAGTTATTAAAGTGGTCTGAAACTTCCACATAACATTCAATAAAAATGTGTGCTCCTACTTTTTATTACTCATACAGTTATCATATTTGCTTTTGTGCACAAGTAATATTCTCTGTTTACAAATTCCAAGTTTCCAAAGTGTAGTTTATCGTACCCTGAAAGCTGCCATTGCATTTTATTCAAACTGCTTTTTATTATACATACAACAGACCAAAAGTGTGGACACACCTTCTCATTCAAAGAGTTTTCTTTATTTTCATGACTATGAACATTGTAGATTCGCACTGAAGGCACCCAAACTGGGAATTAACACATGTGGAAGTATAGTACATAACCAACAAGTGTGACACAACTGAAAATATGTCATATTCTACGTTCTTCAAAGTAGCCACCTTTTGCTTTGATTACTGCTTTGCACACTCTTGGCATTCTCTTGATGAGCTGTAAGAGGTAGTCACCTGAAATGGTTTTCACTTCACAGGTGTGCCCTGTCAGGTTTAACCACTTGAGGACCCACCCTTTACCCCCCCTTAAGGACCAGCGTTATTTTTTGTGATCTGTGCTGGGTGGGCTCTGCAGCCCCCAGCACAGATCATGTTTCATGCAGAGCGATCAGATCGCCCCCCTTTTTTCCCCCCTATGGGGATGGTGTGCAGGGGGGGTCTGATCGCTCTGGTGGGCAGGCTTGTTGCGGGGGGGGGGGCACATCAAAGCCCCCCTCTGCGGTGAAATTCCCCCCTCCCTCTCCTACCTGCTCATCCCCGGTGATCGGGGCTGCACAGGATGCTATCCATCCTGTGCAGCCAGTGACAGGCTGTCCCCTGCCACATGGCGGCGATCCCCGGCCGCTGATTGGCCGGGGATCGCCGATCTGCCTTACGGCGCTGCTGCGCAGCAGCGCCGTACAATGTAAACAAAGCGGATTATTTCCGCTTGTGTTTACATTTAGCCTGCGAGCCGCGATCGGCGGCCCGCAGGCTATTCACGGAGCCCCCCGCCGTGAATTGACAGGAAGCAGCCGCTCGCGCGAGCGGCTGCTTCCTGATTAATTAGCCTGCAGCTGCCACTTTGCCGACGCACGGTATAAGCGTGCGGTCGGCAAGTGGTTAATAAGTGGCATTTCTTGCCTTATAAATGGGGTTGGGACCATCAGTTGCATTGTGGAGAAGTCAGGTGGATACACAGCTGATAGTCCTACTGAATAGACTGCTAGAATTTGTATTATAGCAAGAAAAAAAGCAGCTAAGTAAAGAAAAACGTGTGGCCATCATTACTTTAAAGAGAATCTGTACTGTTAAAATCGCTCAAAAGTAAACATACCAGTGTGTTAGGGGACATCTCCTATTACCCTCTGTCACAATTTCGCCACTCCCCGCCGCATTAAAAGTGGTTAAAAACAGTTTTGAAAAGTTTGTTTATAAACAAACAAAATGGCCAACAAAACAGGAAGTAGGTTGATGTACAGTATGTCCACACATAGAAAATACATCCATACATAAGCAGGCTGTATACAGCATTCCTTTTGAATCTCAAGAGATCATTTGTGTGTTTCTTTCCCCCTGCATCTCTCATGCACTGAAGTGTCAGGCTGCTCTTTTCTTCCTGCAAACAGCTTTGCCCTTGTCTGTAATTCTTCAGTATGTGAAAGCCCAGCCAGCTCAGAGGACGATTTATCCAGCTTGTAAAAGATAAGAGAGAAGAGAGAAGCTGCTCTAATCTAAATAATACACAGGCAGTGTGCATACAGGGGCCTGGAAGGGGGAGTTCATAGCAGAACCACAACACTGAAGAGCTTGGCAGCCTTCCAGACACAGGCTGACAAGTCTGACAAGAGAGAGATAAGTTGATTTATTACAGAGACTGTGATAGTACAAAGTGCTGCAGTAAGCCAGAACACATTAGAATAGCTTTTGGAACTTGTAGGATGATAAAAAACAGGATGCAATTTTTGTTACGGAGTCTCTTTAAGAAATGAAGGTCTGTCAGTCCGAAAAATTGGGAAAACTTTGAAAGTGTCCCCAAGTGCAGTTTTAAAAACCATCAAACGCTACAAAGAAACTGGCTCAGTGGCTCACATGCGGACCGCCCCAGGAAAGGAAGACCAAGAGTCACCTCTGCTGCGGAGGATAAGTTCATCAGACACATCTCTAGAACAACTGTTAAGAAGAGACTGTGTGAATCAAGCTTTCATGGTAGAATATCAGCTAGGAAACCACTGCTATGGACAGGCAACAAGCAGAAGAGACTTGTTTGGGCTAAAGACCACAAGGAATAGACATTAGACCAGTGGAAATCTGTGCTTTCACTCCCCGCTAATGGTTCCCGGTGTTACTGTAATGGCACACAGAGTGCAGGAGAGCTGTAACATGTGTGGGCTTGGAGATATTGAGCATGGAATGATAGTGTACTAATACAGCTATTACTATTACCTATTACTGTGCAGCAGCCTCTCTCAGCATTTCTCACTGAGTGTGAGCAGATACTAGCTGCACTTCACAGGCACAGGCCTCATTATTTCTATGAACACCAACTTCCTGTGCTGGGTGTCCCCCTGCCTTCCCCACAGTGCTGCCCCTTCCTCTGCTGGCTCCACCTCTTTTGTGCCCCTATGTCCCCCTTGTACCTTTAGTGTCCTCCTGGTGTCCCCCTCTGTACCCGTGTCCTCTTCTATCTCCTGTCCTCCTTTGACCCGTGTCTCCCTATGTCCTACACTCTCCCCCGTGTCCTTCAATGTCCCCCTTGCATCCTCTTTATTCCCCCAGACCCATGCTGCTCTGTCCCTGAGCTTCAGCCTAAGGGGACTACTCGCTGAGTAGCAGCAAGTGCCGTTATTGGCCCAATGTTAGAGTCATGGACCTGCCCCCCAAACGACGGCTCCAGTTATAACACAAGTTGCCATACTTTTTCCCCTTACTGCCATTAGGGCTTACTTTCAGGGTACGGCTTATATTTTGAGGCTTACTTTTGGGGAATGTCTTAATTTTGGGAAAACAGGGTACTTGGAAGTGGTACAAATTGCCAATCACTGGCCAATTAAATATGGACGTGTGTGTACTATGCACCCTAACTCTTCTCATTCCATACACAGGTGTCTGGAAACATATGGCAGTTGTTGTCTCGTGTCTCAATTTTAAAACTGCTGTCTACCTGTGTCTTTTTAAAAGAGACGCATGTTTATTTGGGTGGTCTGTGTGTTGCATAAAACTGATTTGGCAAGATCTCTTCTGTTTCCCCTCCACTCTCCTCAAATGTAAATGCAAACACTTTGTTAAGCCAAACACTAAAGTTCATGAGCATGTCAATGGCAAAAACGCCCTTGGATAGCCCCTGCATAATCGCCCAGCTGCTAGGCACACTGGCTAGCCACCTACGTAGACTTTTTGAGCTGAGAGTTTTGTTGGCCACTTTGTGTTTTATGAAAATAGCATGCCATAATCTTTCTTGCCTTAATGCATGGCAATCAGAGATAGTATATGATGAAGTGAGGCAATTATGCTCATCTATGTCTGAATGGCTCCTTTACCTCTATTATCTGCATAATTAGAAACCAGAACCTCTTCATAGATGAGGACGGTGCGATACTTACCTAATGTACAAGTGGCTCTTTACTAATGCAAAATAATTAATCTCAGGTGTTTATATTCCACCCCTATAGAGGTGAGAGGAATTACATTGTACATAATAAGCTGCACTCACCTCGGTCAAGAACTGCCATCCACAAGCTGATCCGGAGAGACTAGATGTCTACATTGAAAGCCTCCCGTGTATCAGACACAATGCACGGAAAATTGCTGTTTTCTTGTAAACTGATGGACGCAACTAGATAAAGGCATGAATATACGTATTCAGTAGTAACAGTTGCTAAGTAGAAAACATATTGCAAACCGTGCAGCATTGCTTTTTTTTTTTACTGCCCTGACTTTGATTCCACAAATGGCCAGATTTACAAACATTCTCCAAAGCTGGAGACCATGGGAGTTAAGTGACCTTGAGGTGACCTTGAGGTTTGTACACAACACAATGTTCAATGGTTCTCGGTCGAGGAGACCAGTCTGAGGGCATATAGCAGCCCTGGCCTGATGCTTTGGTGATAGATCCAGATCGATCATCTTAACCAAGCACAGGCTGAGGACATTGTTCTTCTCTTTACCACTCCCACTTCCTTGTGTGCTGTACCATCATCCCTTCACCACCAACTCCATATAGCAAAACACGTCTTGCCTGTAGGCACGTGACGTGTCTGTCAGCACTCCACTCTGAACTATATGGGCCTGTGTACATGTGTATGAAGCTTAAGGGCAGAACTACAGCTCAGGAGGCCAAAGGTACAGAAGACCTGGGGGGGAATTATCTCATGAATTGTCTCACCTTACTCATTTTTCACCTCAAGGATGAGGAGAGAGAATCCATGAGATAAAATAGATAAGGGGAGGGGAGATTCACAAAACTTACCTCAATTATTTTACCTTACTTGATTTTCACCTAAATCACTTAATAAGAAGAGTTAATACACAAGACAAACAGATACCAATACGCCAGGAAAAGTTAACGACAATAACGCCAGGGGAGCAGTGAGTGTTACGCCGTAGTAGTTTTTGCCCGCAGCCTTTCAAAAAGTTCCTTCGGTTCAGTGACCGCCCCCAGCTGTGTTTTGGCAGCCCGCGCTCAGCTCTGTGGATGCATCCTGATAGGTGGCCGCTTAGTTGGGGACGGACAGCGGAGTGCAGCTGGGAGTGGCCACAGAGCTTTGGACTGGTTCTGCAACGCTTCAGGAGCTTGGGTGCATTCAAGCAAATGGTGGAGTTAAATTACTTTTTATTTGCAGATTCTGGGTTAATGCTTAAAGTGATCCTTAAGTCTATTAAAAAAAAATAGATGTACTCACCTGGGGCTTCCCTCAGCCACCTGCAGCCTATCGGTGCCCTCGCAGCCCCGCTCAGATGCTCCTGTGCCCGCCGGCGAACACTTCCGGTTTGGCTGTCACCGACAGACAGGCATGGGAACGCGAGTGATTCTCCGCTTTCCCAGCCATAATATCTCCCCCTATGCTGCTATTGTGGCCAGGGCAGGAGGCACCGATCGGCTGCAGGGGGCTGAGGGAAGCCCCAGGCGAGTAAATCTCATTTTTTTTATAGACTTAAGGATCACTTTAAGAGGGATACATCAATAGAGATGGCCCGAATGGGTCACCGGCGAACGGTTTCTAGGCAAACTTTGGGTGGAACTTTCCCGGAAGTTCGGTTCGCCCCCATAGTGCACCATTAAGGGTCAACTTTGACCCTCTACATCACAGTCAGCAGGCCCATTGTAACCAATCAGGCTACACTATCTCCTGGAGCCACCCCACCCCTTATATAAGGCAGGCAGCGCCGGCCATTATAGTCGTTCGTGTCCCTGTAGTAATTAGTGAAGTGAAAGCTGCTGGCAGACTTTCAGAGGGAAAGATTAGTTAGGCTCTTGTAAGCTTCTTAGCTTGCTCCTGGCTGATTCTTATACCTATAATAGCACCCCACAACAGCTCTTTTGAGAGCTAATCTTGTTCTTGTGCTTTTTTTTTTTTCCTTTGCACCTTCCACCTCCCTCCTCCTCTTCCTCCTCCTCCCTTGTCTTGTCTTGTCTTTCAGGGATTTGTAGGATGTCAAAAGCCACCTTACATACATTGGCCAGGAATCAATCCCAGGTCAACTGCTTGGAAGGCAGCTATGCTCACCACTATACCACCAACACTACATGCTGAAGCCAGCCTAGCATGTACCATTGTGATATACCCAAGAGAGTGGTGCAGCGGAAGTGTGCTGGGCCCATAACCCAGAGGTTGATGGATCGAAACCATCCTCTGCTAGGCATGATTTCATTTTTGCACCTCACTTTATCGCATGGGCAAAACGGTTTCCATAGCCCTGCAAGATAAAGTGTAATAAGGGCCCTGCCGTAACATAGATATTACGGTAGCTAAGACTACTCCTGGGTCTTTCTTGTAGTTGAAGAGATGAGTGAACTGTAAAACCACACTTTAAAAAAAACAAACAAAAAAAAAAAAACAGCAAACAGAGAAGTTTGGAGCATTGGATCTGGTAAAGTCTTAAGCCAATGTGTTGTAAGACACAAGTAAGCTTTATGTTAGCAGGAATGGTTGCATGGCCACCTAGCTTTCCATCCTTCCCACACTTGCCCTGGAATCTTCCAGACTTCAAATTGCTGTCCTTTGCTGTGTGTGTTACACCAGCATTATCCAGGGGGGCACATGATCTTTCTGAAGTCTTGAATTGAAGCCTGTAAGCAGTATCACCATGTGTCCCACTGCTTTCATCTAGCAAATTAGGCAAATAAGCAAGCTAATTTTTCTCTTGGGTATATCGCAATGGTACATGCTAGGCTGGCTTCAGCATGTAGTGTTGGTGGTACAGTGGTGAGCATAGTTGCCTTCCAAGCAGTTGACCTGGGTTCGATTCCTAGCCAATGTATGTGAGGTTGCTTTTGACATCCTACAAATCCCTAAGCAAGCTCATTTTTCTCTTAGGTATATCACAATGGTACATGCTAGGCTGGCTTCAGCATCTAGTGTTGGTGGTATAGTGGTGTGCATAGCTGCCTTCAAAGCAGTTGACCTGGGTTTGATTCCTGGCCAATGCATGTGAGGTTTCTTTTGACATCCTACAAATCCCTAAGCAAGCTCATTTTTCTCTTGGGTATATCACAATGGTACATGCTAGGCTGGCTTCAGCATCTAGTGTTGGTGGTATAGTGGTGAGCATAGCTGCCTTCAAAGCAGTTGACCTGGGTTTGATTCCCGGCCAATGTATGTAAGCTGGCTTTTGACATCCTACAAATCCATGGAAGGCAAGACAAGACAAGAGGAGGGAGAGGGGGATTACACTCCCTGATTGATGTATACACATGCAAGATGTTATAAAGCAGTTTAGGACTACAATTTAGCATTCAATGTGATTTCTGCCCTTAAAACGCTGTTTGCATCTAATCCAGATTTTTCCCCAGGACTTTTAGCATGTATTCCACTCCGCCATGTCCCCCTCCAGGTGTTAGACCCCTTGAAACATCTTTTCCATCACTTTTGTGGCCAGCATATTTTTTTTTAGTTTTCCAAGTTCGCCTCCCCATTGAAGTCTATTGCGGTTCGCGAAAGTTCGCACGACCCGAACTTTTGCGGAAGTTCGCAAACCGAAAATTGGAGGTTCAGGCCATCTCTATACATCAAATGTATTGTTGAGCATCCTTTAGGTACTTCAACTTTATCACTTAGAACACACATTCCCAACCCGTGTGCCGCATCGGGTTTGTGTCACCACTCTGTCTCTCCCTGCTTCTCCCCGTTTCCATTCTCATGATAGTTAGAGCAGGACTACAAGAAAATGGCTGCCAATGTCCGCCATTTTCTTGTAGCCCTGCTCTAACTACAGTCAGAGCAGAGGCGGAGAAAGAAGAGTGACGTCAGCGCTGAAACAAGTGGAGCTGGTGAGTCAGCTGCTGCTGCCAGCACATGCCACTGGGGCCTCCTACACCTGACTTCCTATATTGGGAGCACTTATGCTTGGCTAACTATACTGGGGGCAAGTATACCTGGCTACCTATACTGAGGGCACCTACACCTGACTACCTACACTGAGGGCACCTACACCTGGCTACCTACACTGAGGGCACATCTACCTGGCTACCTACACTGAGGGCACCTACACCTGGCTACCTACACTGAGGGCACCTACACCTGGCTACCTACACTGAGGGCACCTACACTTTACTTCCTTTACTGAGTCTAAGGACTTTTTTGGGGGGAGATGCATTACAACTATAACACCCGGTTCTGTGCAATCATTCCAAATTGGAGGGGGGGGGGGGGGGGGGAGCTAACTGTCCCACTGATTGTTTTTATTAATATTTCTGAATTGTCCTTCCATTTTTAAGTGTATCCAGGATAATGTACTCTTTCATCCATTTTGTGGTTTTTATTAGCATTTTTCTATTGTACATATGTGATGTGTCAAGGTGATTTGAGCATTTGGCATGATGTGTCATGACTTCAAAAAGGTTGGGAACCACTGACTTAGAAGATCCAAACTCTCAGAGCTGCGCTCACAACAATATAGGGCATATAAGACGCTCCTGAATATAAGATGCACCTAGTTTTACAGGGGAAAAAACGGGGGAAAAATATACTAAATCTGGTGTGTCCATGTTCCAGAAGGATCTTGTAGATGTTCTGCCCTAATTATTGTGTCCCCCTTGTATTTCATGTGTCATCCTGTGTCCCCTGCGTGTCCCCTTCTGTCCCCTTTGTGCCCCCTTCTGTCCCCCACGTGATCTCCACTCCCCCCATGTTCTCCTCCGCTACCCTCTGAATAAATGATCGCGTCATCAGCAGAAGCCGGCACTAGGAGAGCCGTGAGGGAGAGGTCTCTGATCGCCGCGGGCTCCGATGGATTAGGTGAGACGGGTTGCCGCTGTTTTCATTTATTCAAGGGAAGTGGAGGAGACACGGAAGGAGCGGAGGAAACATGGGGACAACACTGGGAGTCCCTGACATTGCGGCGGGTCGGCGGTTCATATTGGTGGGCGTTTGTTAGTCAGGGACTCCTTATAATTGGCATATAAGACCCATTCTTGGGGAGAAAAGTGTGTCTTATATGCTGAAAAATAAAATACCTGCTTCAAGTACTGCAGGTATCCTGTTAAGCTTGGAGGGTGTATTCTCCACAGTCAGCATGCAACACATAAGCTGACGTGAAGGAGGTACACACACCAGCACAAGGGATCAGGATATCCCCAGTTTAGTGGAGGAGAGGACTGACTCCAATAGGAGATTGTGGTGCACAGAGCCGGTGCAGATCCGAACAGCCACAAACAACACTTTCGTAACAACGTCTCAGCGCAAAGTAGCGCAGAGCGCATAAACCAGGACTGAGGAGATCAGGACAGGCAGACAGAATGAACGCTTGCTTAACTAGCCACTACTCAGTGACAGCAAGCGTCCACAACAAGACAGACTGGAATGAGGCAGCCAATGCGTTTGCAGCGATGGCGTGCCTCACAAAGACAGGACAAGATAGTCAGGAAATAGCAGGATCAAGATAGATGAACGTAACACAGACAAATATACAATAAGTATGTTTTCCTAGCGTATTACAATTACAGCTATCAATGAAACTATTTGTAACGTCTGACTAACATATGTATATATCGGCAATGAACCGATATATGACATAAGCAGAAACACTGACTAGCACTGGAGCAATACAGGGAACAGGACTCAGAAGGATTCGCTATCTCTTCGCAGAGATGAACGCAATCCACAAACGGTAATAGGACAGGATTCAGAAGGATTCGTTATCTCCTCGCAGAGATGAACGCAATCCACAAACAGGACCAGGAGCAGGACACCAGCTCAGCACGGGTGCTCACGACACGCGCAAACCACCAAAACGTGCTGGAAGGCCGACCAACTGAACACAGGAAACAAACAGCTCGTGTACGTATATATCAGCGACACTGATGTATCAACGTAACACGAATACAAGGAAAATAACAAAATGCGCAAGTATGCGTATATATTGGCGATGAACCAATATATGACACAAGACAAGCAGAGTAACAACTTCTAGAACAAGAGCAGAACTAGGAGGACTCGCTGACCCCTTTGCAGGAGTCAGCGCAGTCCACACGGACTAGGAACGAGGTGGGGCACGAGCAGAGTAACAGACAGAATCTGAGACTATGGTAGCCCATCAAGCATTGCAGGAAGCAGTTCTCTATACTGAGGTCATCCAATGGGAGCAGACCTGCAGACTCTCACACAAGTGAATGGTAATTAATCACAGGCTGACAGCAGGAAAAGGCAGACAATGATATGCAGCCTGCAGGAAAGGGATTGCCCCTCCATTGCAGCAGACAATGTTTGTTTACACAAAAGCATATTAAACTGTCATTAACTTCAGAGCGACTGCAGATGGAATCAGCAACTAGTTTAAGTGCAAACCAAACTATGCAAGCAAATGCATGTAATGACATCAGAACTGCTTGGGTTGCAATACCACTGCAGCCAGCAGTAAACGCTGCAGACATGATCATAACATTAACCCCCCCCCCCCCCCCCTTAAAAGCGGATACCAGACGCTTTTCAAAACTGAAATTCCCAACAAAACAATCTGACTGATAATTCATGATGACCGGGACAGCCCGGCAAGACCAAATTCCAGAATCAGTCCCCACAAGACTGGACCCATCAGAACCAGAACCTACAGAACCATGCCCGTCAGCACTACAAGCCTCAGTGTGATACCCATCAGAACCACGACTTCCAGAAAAAAAAACCCAGAAACTCTCTGAGCGATACCCACCGCCTTCCAGGGACCGTCCAAAAACGCCAAAGCCTTTGCAATGCCCACCGGAACTGTCCTTACCAACACAAAACCCACTGTTGAACCAGTCCAAGGTACCAGGACAAGTTTCCTCAGAGATCTCCCAGAACACTTGGAAGCTCCAAAGAGATCCCCACAGGTCAGAATGCCCCTTAGGCTCACATGGAGAACTATCAAGAACCCCTATGGAACCCAGGGCAACTCTAGAGTCAGGGTCACAAGGACAAACATCAAGATCAGGGCTTTTAGGGACCAGAACCATCTCCGGGCATGCAGGCCAACCGGCAACAACAGAACATGTCTCCACTAGGGAAGCATGTGAGCACGCTAACACAGACACACTTGGGCACTCTGGCATACGAAGCACATCTGGGCACACTGGCACAAGAGAGACTTCTGGGCATGTCAAGGAACTGCGAACCTCAAAGTCAGTCAAGACAGGACCGAAACCAGGACTGGGCAAAAAAAAATCATCATGACTAGACTTCACAGTTACTGGATTCTCACTAAAAACTGCAGGATCAGACTTAGATGTCTCTGATTCCAGCAAGGTTATTAACAAATCATGTTCAGGGGCATTTACAAGACAGGACAAATCTTCTGATGTATGCACCGAACTAGACAGGGTTCCCATAACTTCTTCTGGACTAGACAGAGACTCATCAAATACACTGGATTGGAGCTCATGAAGGGCTGCAAAACAAGTCAGTATTGCAGCAATCCCCACTGAACTAGGCAAAACTGAGTAACTCACTGGACAGAAAGGGGACTCTGGAACTTCTGCCACACCGGCCAGAGAACCAGAATTTTCCAGGATACAGGGCTGGGTTTCAGAAACACTCATTAACCCGGACTGAAATTCTGAGATTTCTATTATTTTTTCCAGCGAGTCAGAATTATCCATGTTACAGGGCAATACTTTTGAAACATTCAGAGGACAGGGCTGAAGTTCCCTGACTACTGTGATATCAGAGAGGGACTCAACATCTTTAGCTAAATCAGACTGTGTACAGGGCAAGGTATCAAAAACGCTTGCTGACAAAGACAATGTTTCAATAGCTTCTGCTTCACTGGGCAGAGATTCATCAAGTTTTATTAGAGCAGACTGTAATTCCAAAACAGCTGCTAAACAAGTGAATACTACTGCAACACCCACTGAAGTAAGCAGTGTCTCAGATTCCTCTATTAGAGGATCTGAAGTATCCAAAGTACTGGGTGAAGCATAAGACTCTGCGACCACAGCTTCACTGGACAGGATCACTGAACAGGCCATATCGCAGGGCAGAACCATGGAAGCACCTGCTGGACAGCATAATGATTCTGTGACCTGAGCTTCATTGGGAAGATCTACTGCACAATTCATGGTACAGGGCAAATTTACTGGAACATTTTCTGAACAAGGTAATAATTCTACGATTTCAGGTTCACATAGCAGATGCTCTGAGCTTTTCACGAAACTAGAGCGAGGTGTAGGGACAGGAAGATCAAGACACAATGTTTGTGCATCTAAATCACTATTCAATTGTAAAATTGGGAAATTCAGATGCTGGGGTTCTGAGGTTTCTAGACAGGATTGCTGGGACTCAGAAACTAATGTAGTGCATCTATTGGCATCTGCTGTATCAGACAGGAGTTGAACTTTATTAACACAGGTAAATTCTACAGAAGTGTTTGCAGAGGCAAGCAAAGATTTTCTAATGTCTGTTTCACTGAACAAAGACTCATGAGTACTGACTAGGCTGGACTCAGAAGTCAGCAGGACCTCTGGGTCCTCTGCTGAGAAATGTGTGCAGGGCAAGGTTATGGAAGTATTAGTAATTTCTGTCTTACTGGGAAGTAAAACTGAGTTATCCATGGTACAGGGTGGAATTACAGGAACTTCAATTTCACACAAAAGGAGCTCTGAATCACTCGCTGAATCAGCCAAAGGTGCTGAAGCAGGCGAGTCCTCAGGAACTGAGGAAGTGGAACAATCTCCAATTGACAGTGTGTCTTCCCTGGTATCAACTGATTGAATCGCATAAAAATCGTCCAAAATCATTCTCCACACATCGATCAATGGAGCCACAAAGTCATACCCACACACACCAGTCTTTATTAGGTTATAGGCCGACTTAATGCATGCATTTAATACTAATTCACTTTTTGCACTGTAAAACTGACAAAATGAACTTGCATCTTTCTTCCATTCATAGACCAGGGCTTCCATCTCTCCTTTCTCAAATGGAGGATCCCATGCATATTTAACAGCTGAGCATTCAAGCTGATCACAGTTGGCAAATGGGTTTGGAAACATACATTGGGTTATCTAGCAGGCGATTGGCCGATTTCTTATTCCTAAGGATCTCCAATACCTGTAGCAAGTGTTGAACTGTAGTGTATGCAAATTTCCCTTGCTGCACGAATAAATTGATCTGTTCAATACTCTGTAATATATCTTCATAATCATATTCAGATAATTCATTTAAACAAGAACTTTTATTTTCCCTGGCTAGCAATGAAAGTTCATTAGTAGTTTCATAGGTCCATTTGACTCCCCTGAATGGTGACTGAATTTCATTATCTGCTAATGGCGGAGTCTCGTTACAGATCTGATGCGCAGTCGCTAAGGGCAACGACTCCGCTGATTGTAACGCTTTTCTTTTGGAGCGTTTACGTTTGGCTTTAGACCTTGCTGCCTTAGGTGATTTATTCAAAGCAGAAGAAAAGTTATCAGAACAATTATCTGCTTGCTGATTATTTTTGTAGGCAGTAGAAGGAGCAGCTGATTGACAAGCTACCAGGAGCTTATCAAAAGGGCTAGGCAAATCGGTTTTGCGCAGCCAGTTATGGATCACAAACGCTAGAAATTCCAGCGGTCTTTCTTTCAAATTCGTATGATCCAAGACATCGTACGCCCACTGGAACAAATTTCCCTTAAACAAAACATAAATTAACTGGGGGGCCCACGTAGAAACAGGAGTAGCCTGGAGCTCGGGATTGGCCAAAAACCTGGTACATTCAGAAAAAAACTCATTTGCGGTTTCAGAATTAAGTTTCTCAAATTTCTTAAAGGAACAGGAACCATAACAAACAGTGTCATTTTTGCTGGAAACCCCCCCCCCCCACACACACACAATTGGGATTGGTAATGGGGCTACCATAATGTTAAGCTTGGAGGGTGTATTCTCCACAGTCAGCATGCAACACATAAGCTGACGTGAAGGAGGTGCACACACCAGCACAAGGGATCAGGATATCCCCAGTTTAGTGGAGGAGAGGACTGACTCCAATAGGAGATTGTGGTGCACAGAGCCGGTGCAGATCCGAACAGCCACAAACAACACTTTCGTAACAACGTCTCAGCGCAAAGTAGCGCAGAGCGCATAAACCAGGACTGAGGAGATCAGGACAGGCAGACAGAATGAACGCTTGCTTAACCAGCGCTGCGTAATATGTTGGCGCTTTATAAATACAACAAATAAATAAATAAATAAATAAACTAGCCACTAACTCAGTGAAAGCAAGCGTCCACAACAAGACAGACTGGAATGAGGCAGCCAATGCGTTTGCAGCGATGGCGTGCCTCACAAAGACAGGACAAGATAGTCAGGAAATAGCAGGATCAAGATAGATGAACGTAACACAGACAAATATACAATAAGTATGTTTTCCTAGCGTATTACAATTACAGCTATCAATGAAACTATTTGTAACGTCTGACTAACATATGTATATATCGGCAATGTACCGATATATGACATAAGCAGGAACACTGACTAGCACTGGAGCAATACAGGGAACAGGACTCAGAAGGATTCGCTATCTCTTCGCAGAGATGAACGCAATCCACAAACGGTAACAGGACAGGATTCAGAAGGATTCGTTATCTCCTCGCAGAGATGAACGCAATCCACAAACAGGACCAGGAGCAGGACACCAGCTCAGCACGGGTGCTCACGACACGCGCAAACCACCAAAACGTGCTGGAAGGCCGACCAACTGAACACAGGAAACAAACAGCTCGTGTACGTATATATCAGCGACACTGATGTATCAACGTAACACGAATACAAGGAAAATAACAAAATGCGCAAGTATGCGTATATATTGGCGATGAACCAATATATGACACAAGACAAGCAGAGTAACAACTTCTAGAACAAGAGCAGAACTAGGAGGACTCGCTGACCCCTTTGCAGGAGTCAGCGCAGTCCACACGGACTAGGAACGAGGTGGGGCACGAGCAGAGTAACAGACAGAATCTGAGACTATGGTAGCCCATCAAGCATTGCAGGAAGCAGTTCTCTATACTGAGGTCATCCAATGGGAGCAGACCTGCAGACTCTCACACAAGTGAATGGTAATTAATCACAGGCTGACAGCAGGAAAAGGCAGACAATGATATGCAGCCTGCAGGAAAGGGATTGCCCCTCCATTGCAGCAGACAATGTTTGTTTACACAAAAGCATATTAAACTGTCATTAACTTCAGAGCGACTGCAGATGGAATCAGCAACTAGTTTAAGTGCAAACCAAACTATGCAAGCAAATGCATGTAATGACATCAGAACTGCTTGGGTTGCAATACCACTGCAGCCAGCAGTAAACGCTGCAGACATGATCATAACATATCCTTTATGTATCAAAGCCGCACACTTTCTGCTTCCATTCTCCAGGTCTTGATCATCGGTCATGTGATCAGGAGCCAGCAAATGGCAGCAGAGCATGTGCGGCTGTGAGGCAGGGAAGATACACACAGTGCTGACAAATATAACTCTGCTTCCTGCGCCACAATGCAAGTAGTTGGGGAGGAGATGGTGAAGGAGCGAAGGAGCGCCCCCCCCCCCCCCCCGCGCGGGATTGCGGAGGTTGCGGGAGCTATTGAGGGGCCCTGTTCAGAGGTTGCGGGAGGTATCGAGGGGCCCTGTTCAGAGGTTGCGGGAGCTATCGAGGGACCCTGTTCAGAGGTTGCGGGAGCTATCGAGGGGCCCTGTTCAGAGGTGGCGGGAGGTATCGAGGGGCCCTGTTCAGAGGTTGCGGGAGCTATCGAGGCGTCCTGCTCAGTTGTGTGATGTATACACTACTGTACCAAAAAGATTTACAGGACAGACAGGTATTCAGAATTGTATGAAAATTGTACCTGAGACGGGGGGGGGGGGGATTATACATCACTGGGGCCTCCTCCAGCCTCCTCCAAGCTTATCCCTCCCCCCGCCATCCTCCCTCCTCCGACTTCAGGATCTTCTGTAATTGGCCCCGAAAAGGCCTCCAGTCAGGGCCAGTCAGGGCAGTCCAGCGATCCAGTGCACGATCGGGGCATGCGCAGTACTTCACAGACTGGAGGCCTTTCTGGGGCATACTGCAGAAGATCCACGAGGCAGTGGAGGACAGCATGGGAGCAATAAGCCTGGAGAGGGCTGGAGGAGGACCCAGGTGTTTATAATTTGT
The DNA here is from genome assembly GCF_040937935.1 of Hyperolius riggenbachi. Classification (NCBI taxonomy): domain Eukaryota; kingdom Metazoa; phylum Chordata; class Amphibia; order Anura; family Hyperoliidae; genus Hyperolius; species Hyperolius riggenbachi. Next base: position 289,490,903 of record NC_090654.1, on the reverse strand, counting down.
CTCTCCCTCGCCGTCTCGGGTTCTCTTTAATTATACCGGCCTCCATCTCCTCCTCAGCCTAGGGTCCCTTTACGTTGTGAGTTTTGCTGCCTCGGATTCAGCATTGCACACAATGACACAGTAATGGCCTCCGTGATAGGAAGGAAAGCAGCTGTCTGTATCTGCAGTGGAGATATTACCATTTCTTTCAATAGCAGCTCTGGAAATCCCAGCCAGATACCTCGCCCGGTTCTGTACTAGAAAGCAATGATAGCACATATATTAATTATTACTTGCTGCTAATTACGGCAAGGTCTTTGTCTCCTCTCCCACCGCACAAGCTCTCGGGTCCTTATTAAATCTACACAGCAGAGCATGAGAAATCAAAGAGTAGGAGTGTTATGTTCATATGTGATTGAGAAAAAGATTTTCATGGACAGGCATGAAGAGCTTGAGTGCCACATAGAGGAGGCAAGTGGTACTGCATCTGCTGCTGTTTCTCAGTGTCAGTATCCAGCCACTGCAACATGGGGAGATCAGCCTATTTCTTTCTTTTTTTCCTTTCAGAACTGCCTTCATTGTTACTTTCTGGCATAAACTCACTATCACTTAGGACCACTATCGTGAAAAATTGCAGAATTTAAAATAACTGATCACACATAACAAGTACATTTCTCCCAGAGTAAGATGAGCTATAAATTACTTTTCTCCTATGTTGCTGTCACTTACAGTAGGTAATAGAAATATGACAGAACTGAGTAGCCCCTCTCCTCATGGGGGATTCTCTGGTTTTCTTTATTTTCAAAAGCACTATGACAACTGCAGTTAATCAGTGCCAGAATAATATGCAAACAGAGGATGGCGGCCTGCATCTTTGTATAGATCCTTTCCAGGGAGTGCTTTTGCAAAGAATACATTATTGAGAATCCCCCATGAAGAGATGGACTAGTCAAAAACCTCTCTGTTCCGTCAGATTTCTGCTAACTACTGTTAAAGTGACAGCAACATAGAAAAGTAATTTATTGCTCATTTTACTCTGGAAGACACATACTTCTTATGTGTTTACTTTTTACATATATTTTAACCACTTTACCCCCAACAGTGCAGTTTTCTCTGTCCCTTTTTACACCAGGGACAGAGAAATCCGCACCTCCCGCTCGCTCGTCCGCGCGCCCCTGCGCTCGTGCACGCCGCCGTCCGCTCACCCGGAGGTCAATGAACGGTAAAAACCGTTCTCATTCGTTGATCTAAGCCCCCGCAATGATCAGCTGCTTCTATGAGAAACAGCTCGATCATTGTGATTTTCCCAGCCTCATAGTGCTTCCTACAAGAGTACTTCCGGACGCTTGCAGGTCACATGAACAAAAAATCACTGTGGCCATCCTGTGGCCAAATAGTAAAACTACACCCCAAAGCATTTTTCATGTACACATACAGGATCTTCTCAAAAAATTAGCATATTGTGATAAAGTTCATTATTTTCTGTAATGTACTGATAAACATTAGACTTTAATATATTTTAGATTCAAATACACACAACTGAAGTAGTTCAAGCCTTTTATTGTTTTAATATTGATGATTTTGGCATACATCTCATGAAAACCAAAATTTCCTATCTCAAAAAATTAGCATATTTCATCCGACCAATAAAAGAAAAGTGTTTTTAAAACAAAAAAAGTCAACCTTCAAATAATTATGCTCAGTTATGCACTCAGTACTTGGTCGGGAATCCTTTTGCAGAAATGACTGCTTCAATGCGGCGTGGCATGGAGGCAATCAGCCTGTGGCACTGCTCAGGTGTTATGGAGGCCCAGGATACTTCAATAGCGGCCTTAAGCTCATCCAGAGTGTTGGGTCTTGCATCTCTCAACTTTCTCTTCACAATATCCCACAGATTCTCTGTGGGGTTCAGGTCAGGAGAGTTGGCAGGCCAATTGAGCACAGTAATACCATGGTCAGTAAACCATTTACCAGTGGTTTTGGCACTGTGAGCAGGTGCCAGGTCGTGCTGAAGAATGAAATCTTCATCTCCATAAAGCTTTTCAGCAGATGGAAGCATGAAGTGCTCCAAAATCTCCTGATAGCTAGCTACATTGACCCTGCCCTTGATAAAACACAGTGGACCAACACCAGCAGCTGACATGGCACCCCAGACCATCACTGACTGTGGGCACTTGACACTGGACTTCAGGCATTTTGGCATTTCCCTGTCCCCAGTCTTCCTCCAGACTCTGGCACCTTGATTTCCGAATGACATGTAAAAGTTGCTTTCATCCGAAAAAAAGTACTTTGGACCACTGAGCAACAGTCCAGTGCTGCTTCTCTGTAGCCCAGGTCAGGCGCTTCTGCCGCTGTTTCTGGTTCAAAAGTGGGTTCATGCTTCCATCTGCTGAAAAGCTTTATGGAGATGAAGATTTCATTTTTCAGCACGACCTGGCACATGCTCACAGTGCCCAAACCACTGGTAAATCGTTTACTGACCAGGGATGGTCGTAGTCAGCCAACTTCGCTACGCTGAAAATACGCGTAGTTTTACGCAATTACGCTTCGCCAAACTATGGCTTCGAAAACAAATATTCGCTTCATATGCATTTCGTAGAATACGCGTTAAAATACGCAATTACGCGTAGTGCGAAGCGTAGTGTATGCGGAAACTTATGCCCGCATGCAGAAAATTGTACGCGTTAATTTCTTTAGAAATTCATATACTGGGAACCCTTCTATGCGTACATTCCCCTTTCCATGCGTAAATTTGTATGCATACAATCGCATGCGGAAAATTAGACGCGAGTAACGCATTCGTAGTTCACTACGCAATACCAATGATAACTACGCATAGTGGGCGTAAGCTACGCGTAGCGGTACTTCGCTACGCGTAAATTCGTAAGCGTAGATTTGAAACTTCGCCTATGAACTACGTTGCGTAGATGCGAACTACGATGCGTAAATTCGCACTGGCGTAGTTTCTGCTCATCCCTGTTACTGACCATGGTATTACTGTGCTCAATTGGCCTGCCAACTCTCCTGACCTGAACCCCATCGAGAATCTGTGGGATATAGTGAAGAGAAAGTTGAGAGACACAAGACCCAACACTCTGGATGAGTTTAAGGCCGCTATTGAAGCATCCTGGGCCTCCATAACACCTGAGCAGTGCCACAGGCTGATTGCCTCCATGCCACGCCGCATTGAAGCAGTCATTTCTGCAAAAGGATTCCCGACCAAGTATTGAGTGCATAACTGAACATCATTATTTGAAGGTTGACTTTTTTTATTTAAAAAACACTTTTCTTTTATTGGTCCGATGAACTATGCTAATTTTTTGAGATAGGAAATTTGGGTTTTCATGAGCTGTATGCCAAAATCATCAATATTAAAACAATAAAAGGCTTGAACTACTTCAGTTGTGTGTATTTGAATCTAAAATATATGAAAGTCTAATGTTTATCAGTACATTACAGAAAATAATAAACTTTATCACAATATGCTAATTTTTTGAGAAGATCCTGTACATTAGTTTTACACAATAAATTAACTCATTGCCTCCCACACTCCCCAATCTTTTCTTTTTTTTTGTAATTAAAAAAAAAAATTACAATAAAAAAAAAACATAAATAGTTACCTTAGGGACTGAACTTTTTAAATATTTATGTCAAGAGGGTATAACACTGTTACTTTATAAACTATGGGCTTGTAATTAGGGATGGATGCAAAACTGAAAAAAGACACCTTTATTTCCAAATAAAATATTGGCGCCAAACATTGTGATAGGGACATAATTTAAACGGTTTTATAACTGGGACAAATGGGCAAATAAATTTCATGGGTTTTAATTACACTAGCATGCTTTATTTAAAAACTATAATGGCCGAAAACTGAAACATAATGATTTTTTTCCCTCATTTTTTCCTATTTTCCCATGAAAACACATTTAGAATAAAATAATTCTTGGCATAATGTCCAAAGAAAGCCTAATTGGTGGCGAAAAAAACAAGATATAGTTCATTTCATTGGGATAAGTAATAATAAAGTTATATATGAATGAATGGAAGGAGTGCTGAAAGGTAAAAATTGCTCTAGTGTTTCAGGGGTAAAACCCCTCAGTTGTGAAGTGGTTAAATATTATCATTATCAATATTATCATTTTTCGATAGTGGCCCTTTAAGGTATTGGAGACTATGGGCCCTACGCAATTACCAAACTCGCCAGCGATAAGTGCTGGCGAGTTCTTAAAGGGACTCCGAGCTCAAGTAAAAAAAGAAAGTTGTACTCACCCGGGGCTTTTTCCAGCCCAGTGCTGGTCGGGAGGTCCCACGACGGCGTCCTGGCTCCTCTCCATGTCCCCGCTCCGGAATGGCTGACCGGCCGTAGCCCGGGCGACACTCTGCTGAGTGTCGGGCTGTTCCTTCCACGTATGACGCGGCTGACGTCACACGCCGGCCGCCTCCCGTCATTACAGCGGCCGGCGTGAAAGTACGGCGCATGCGCGATCAAAGCGCGCATGCGCCGTACTGCCACGCCGGCCGCCGTGATGACGCAAGGCGGCCGGCGTGTGACGTCAGCCGCGTCATACGTGGAAGGAACAGCCCGACACTCAGCAGAGTGTCGCCCGGGCTGCGGCCGGTCAGCCATTCCAGAGCGGGGACATGGAGAGGAGCCAGGACGCCGTCGTGGGACCTCCCGACCAGCACTGGGCTGGAAAAAGCCCCGGGTGGGTACAACTTTCTTTTTTTACTTGAGCTCGGAGTCCCTTTAAATTAGGCGTCAGTAAGGTCGCCTAATGCAATTGCATTTAACACCCCCTGGGGCGGAAAAGTACTCACTTGGACGATATAATTGCCCAGCAAGTTCCTTTCCCCTATGCAATTGCATCTTGCACCCCCCGGGAAGCGATGCTTCCCGCCAAGCATTGATGATAACTTTTCACCTGCTCTGAGCAGGAGAAAAGACCTATCGCTGCTGTCAGCGGGCTGATTTTGGCATCTGGGAGCCTCCTTTACTAAGGAAACCCCAGATGCCAGGGATTTAAATAGGTAAAGGAGTCAGTTTTGACTTGTTACCTATTTAAAATGTAACAAAAAAACATACCTCCATCCTTCCCATCTCGCCGAAAGTCCCACGCCGCTCCTCCACTCATTCTTCCTCCATATCAGGATGATTCTCATTGGGCCACCTAGTGGATGAATGGGGAGCCCCGGCGGGAGACTCAAAGATGCTTTGCCGGCTCTGAGAATAACAGACACAGAGGAAGACTGAGCGGAGGTGCGGCGTGGGACATGCAGTGAGATGGGAGCGATGGAGGTATGTTTTTTTCAGAAGGTCCCAGCGGGTCCCGGGGTAGCGGCGAGCGGCAGGAGGCGACAGGCAAGAGCAAAATCTGGCTCTTGTGACGATGCGCGCGCATCTCCCGGGGAGCGAGGCTGCAGTGATGTGGTGCTGAAGGACAGCTCCACGGCACAAATGCCTCGCTCCACATCGCTGGCCACACAGGAGCATCGCTCAGCGAATACCTAGTATTCTCCTGAGTTATGCTCCTTTACGCAAGGACATCGCTCAGGTGAAACTGGCAATTGAATTTGCCGGTAAATCCTGAGCAATGTGAGGAGATAAGAAGCTCGCATGTTTTAAGCTTCTTATCTCCTCGCATTGCATATGGCCCTAGTCGTGGTCAGAAATGCCGATTTTCTATTCCAGCGGATTTCCACTTTCCAATAAGTTTCTTTCCGATTTCCGCAGAATTCCAAAATTTCAGATTTCTGCACAATGATTTTTTTTTTCAATAAAGTTAGTTGATTGTAAATCAACATTTTTATTTATTTATTTTTTATTTTATTTATATATTTATTTATTTATTTGCTGAATCCTCTATTTTTGCAGCTGTTTGCTATTATTCCGATTGGCAACCGTGGTAAAATTCTACATTCTCTGATTGGTCCAATGCTTCGGAATCTTCTGATTGGCTTAAAATTTCAGAGTCTCGGTAATGCAGTACTCCAAAGTTTTCCATTTTACAAATACCAATTTCCACCGGAAAAATACAATTTCCTGTCAGAAACTCGCCAAATCTGCAAAAATCGGAAGCTCATCCCTGTTGCCTTAGAGGAACCAAGGCAGTAAAACAGTTATCATTACAAATAACTCTTCCATCCTGAGTTTTTTTTAATGTTAAAATCTGCATTAATATGCATATTTTTGTGTGGGATTTTCTTTTTTTACTGCAGGAAGTGAAATCCATGAGTGGGGGATTCGTGCCAAAAGTCCAACCAAAAATTGCAGAGCTGACGCAGAGTCGGGTTTTAATCCCTAAAGGGCAGAAATCACATTATGCCCAGCTCTGGGTGTCAGTGGGCTGGGGAGTGTCACATACAGAGAAATGCAATAGTACTATCAGAATACAGTGAAGTAATAATGCACTGGAGTGGTTCTGTGCCTGCAACTTAATGTAGTAACAGCAGTAGTGTGCACAGCTCTGGGTGTCAGTGGGCTGTGGAGTGTCACACACACACACACAGGAGACTGATGTGCTAGCCCTCAAAAGGGCTGTTTGCTTTCACAGAAAGTGAGGAACAAGAACACAGGCCTAGCTAATGCTTTCCCTACCTACAGTACCAATGCTGTTATGTTGCAGGGGCCCTGGGAAGCAAATAACAGTTAAGGGGGAGTTCGGGGCAGGGGCATAACTAGACATCACTGGGCCCCCCCGAGAAACTTTGGAAGAGGCCCCCACCTCCCTCACTTTCTGCACAGGAAAACTGAGGACCAATGTGGTTTCCCCATGCAGATAAAAACACTTAGACTTAAAGGAAACGTCAGGCAATCTATGCTACCCCCAGATATACTTACCCGGGGCTTCCTCCAGCCTATTGCAGCTGACAAGACCCTCGTTGCAGCTCTGCTCCCAGTACATACATACACACACAGCCGTATTATTTTACTACATGAGAGCACATGCTATATGGAGGAACAACAATGACATGCTGAACATAAGATATAGTATCAATGTAACTTTGGCAAAACATTCAGAATGTCACTGTAATTACAGGATCTTGGACTCAGTGTGAGACAAAAACCTCTCAATGAGGCAACAACAGTCAGACATCAATCTTAAGGTGCGTACACACGCACTACAACCGCCAACAATGGGTCCGTCAGACCCTCCCGCTGGGCGGACTTTCAGTCGACAGTAGCGCATGTGTATGCACTGTTGGCGTACTGATAAGGCTGTTTCTGAATGATCCGCTGAGCAGGTTGTTCAGAAACAGCCTTATCAGTCCGCCCACTGCGCGTACACACGCACTACTGTTGGCTGAACGTCCGCCCAGTGGGAGGGTCCGGCGGACCCGTCGTTGCCGGGGGTAGTGCATGTGTACGCACTTTAATCACTGACGGACCGCAGCATTTTTTGAAGATCTGTGCTGCGTGGGCTCTTCAGCCCCCAGCACAGATCAGCTGGCAGGCAGGGCGATCAGACTTCCCCCCTTTTTTTTCCCACTAGGGGGATGTCCTGTTGGGGGGTCTAATCGCCGCCGGCTATATTTCCCTATCGGGGGGCTCCTTAAAGCCTCCCTCCATAGCGCTATTCCCCCCACCCTCTCCTTCCCTCCCTCCTCTCCTCATTATGGGCGGTACAGGACAGCAATCCTTCCGGTACCGCCTCTGAAAGGCTTCAGCCTATCAGATGCCGGCGATCCCCGGCTAATCAGAGGCTTGGGATTGCCGATCTCCTTTATGGCGCTGCTGTGACAGCAGCGCCGTACGGCGTAAACACAGGGGATTACGTCCACGGGTGTTTACATTTAGCCTGCGAGCCGCGATCGGAGGCTCGCAGGCTGTTCACGGAGCCCTCCGCCGTGAACTGACAGGAAACTTGCCGCTCGAACGAGCCTATCTGCGGCGGCTGGTCGTTAAGTAGTTAACCCACTCCATTGTGTTCTAAAAGTAATCAGACACCATAAAGTCATTAGCCTTTGTGTGATAAGAATCTATGAATCTCTTCCAAGAGATTGCTGAATAAGGCACAGTCTACAACTTTTTTCAAAATGTGACTCTGTTATTTGTAAGGTTGTACATGAAGTCATCAGAACTTTGCTGCAGTGAGAGACAGATGTTTTTTACGAACCCTAGGGAGCAGGGACAGTGTACAAATTCCAAAGTATGTATGAGTCCTTATCTGTGTGGTGTGGTGGACACATGCAGTCAATGTAACAATGGTGTGAGAGCAGAATATGTTTTTTTCTCTCCATGCCCTCAGTCTCTCAAACTTTTCCCCTACGGGCCCCCTGTGGCTTCTGGGCCCCCCTGCGGAGGCATCTCTTGCAGGGTCTATTGTTACGCCCCTGAGTCCGAGGCTCAGCAGAGCTCAGGGGGATGGAGGTAATTGCCTCCCTTGCCTTAATGGAAGTGCCTGCCCTGTAAGACAAGGGGGCGTGAGTTGGGGATGGGTTCTGTGCTGAGGGGTGGAGTTTAAGGCACAAGAACTCCTGTACTTATAGGCTCCTGGGCTGTAAATCCGGCTCTGGGCAGGCTAGATCGGCAGCCCCTCCCAGTCCATTCAGTTCTCTGTGATCTCTAAACAGATGGTGAGCATACCATAGGGAGCTGGATTGGCGGGCATTAACCTGTAGAGCACTGACCATTGCACAGCAGAGATGGCAAGGCAGACCATGTGATGTGATGCAACGTTGATGGTGCCATTGACACCACTGAGCATGCTTGTGACTCCTGTAAACATGAGCAAAAATGGAATATAACTAACCAGCAGTCTCTGCCCCCTTAAAGTGAACCAGAGACGAAGCACCCTCTTGTATTTACCATATATATCAATGGGAACATTAGAGAAAACACCTACCTTGCTCTTTGCTTCATCCCTCACTGCTCAGCCTGCTTGTTAACAGCCCTGATAAAATCCCTGACTGAGCATTCAGTCTGGCTTTGATTCCTTAGCAGAGACACAAGGGGCAGGCTTTGGCTTGAAAAGACATCAGTGAAGACAGACTCAGCTACAATGATTCCTGAGCAGAGCCAGACTGAATGCTCAGTCGGGGATTTTATCAAGGCTGCTAAGAAGCAGGCTGAGCAGTGAAGGATGAAGCAGAGAGCAAAATAGGTGTTTTCTCTAACGTTCCCATTATGTACCAGTATGGCATTATGTTTACCAGTATATGGTAAAATACAAAAGGATGCTTCATCTCTGGTTCCCTTTAAGGACCAGAGAATGCCACTTACTGATGAATCGACGCACAGACCTGTTGCTCCTGCCGGTCACGCTACTCTCCCACCGCCGCAGGTCCTTCTGTCTACAGTCCCTATGGCAGCTGAGCACTGTCAGCCGATCAGGAGCCGCTTTCATCATTGGCTCCTGACACAGTGACGCTGTCCATCAATGTAAGCCAATGGGATTGGCTCACAGTGATGACAGGGGTCAGAAGCCAATGAAATCGGCTCCTGACCGGCTCACACAGCTCTGCTGTCCTATAGATGGCAGTGCAAGTGAGTTGCTACAGGGGCAGAGCGGTGTGATTGGCGGGAGCGACGATACCGCGTGGCAGCGACCTTTGAAATCTACTTCCTGTCAGAGCCACGCAGCCACAAGCAGGATGAAGATTTCAACCGTGCTGGTCCGGATGTGATTGAAAAAAATATTTAAAAAATAAAATAAATAAATAAAAACCACCTAAGCCTCTTTAACCCTTCTGGCGGTTTGCTAAAAATCCGCCAGGGGGCAGCAAATCCGTTTTTAAAAAAAAAAAAATTCTCTTTTTCATGTAGCGAGACAAGGTCTTGCTACATGATAGCCGCTGCTCAGCGGCATCCCCCCAGCCCCTCCAATCGCCTCCGGCGATCGGAGATCAGGAGATCCCTTTCAAAGAACAGGATCTCCTGGAGGGCTTCCCCTCGGAGATCAGGAGATCCCGTTCAAAGAACGGGATCTCCTGGAGGGCTTCCCCCGTCGCCATGGCGACCGGGTGGGATGACGTCACCGACGTCATAACGTCATAGGGGACTCTGATCCACCCCACAGCGCTGCCTGCCACTGATTGGCCAGGCAGCGCACGGAGTCTGGGGGGGGGCGGCCGCGGCGCGACGAATAGCGGCGGATCGGCGGGTAGCGGCGGCGATCGCATTGCACACGCAGCTAGCAAAGTGCTAGCTGCGTGTAGCAAAAAAAATTTATGCAAATCGGCCCAGCGGGGCCTGAGCGGTGCCTTCCGGCGGCATAGCCAGTGCTCAGCACGGGCTTACCGCTAGGGAGGTTAACCCGCTTCTCCCCACATCGGTTGATACAACTTAGCACACCCCTTTGGAAATAATACGTTTTAGTCTTTTTAGTCGTTCTACAACCCTTACATATTTATAAGAAAGGTTTTAAAACAGCGTTTATTTGATATTAAATACAATAAAATCATGTATTTATAATAACAGATAACAATGTATTTTCTGTCTCATTTGTATCAGTACTCATTATCTAAAGCCTTTCTATACATCTGTATTCTTCTTTCTTCTTCTGTCTTCATCTTTGTTCTTTTAGCTTTTTCATCATGTAACCTTCTGACTTGCTCTTTGACCTTCTGTTCTTCTTACGTTTCTCTATTCTTCTGTCTTATTTCATAATATTTATCTACATTCTTCCTCTAATATGTTGACAGCAGGCACAGTGCAGCAGTTTCCATCCCCACCGCTTCCCACCTTAGTAGCGATCGTTGCTCTGGACCGATGGAAATCCTTGGCGGCAAATCCACATGAGCCAAAGCAGGGAATTCAGATAAGCCCTTGCGAAGTTGCTTGAATTTTCTGACGAGAAATTGGTCCACTAATTCAATCTGAATCTGCCAGAAATCTATGCCCACACATGTCAGATCAATCATAATTTAACCACTTCACCACTGAGGGTTTTTTTCTCCTTGAGCACCAGAGCAATTTTCACCTTTCAGCGCTCCTTCCATTCATTCGCCAGTAACTTTATCACTACTCTTCACAATAAAAATGATCTATTTCTTGTTTTTTTCACCACCAATTAGGGTTACTTTGGGTGGTACATAATGCTAAGTAATAATTTATTCCAAATGCATTTCAGTGGGAAGAATAAGAAAAAAATTGATAAAAAAAAACATTATTTCTCAGCTTTTCGTCCATCAACGTTTTGAAATAAAACATTCTACTGTGGATAAAACCCACACATTTTATTTGCCTATTTGTCCCGGTTATTACAAGGGTTAAAGGGGTAATCATGGGAGAGTATATCAGGTAAGTGGGTAATTTTAAATGTCTTAAAAAAATGACAATTAACCACTTGAGGACCGCGGTGTTAAACCCCCTAGTGACCAGACCTTTTTTCATAAATTGGGCTACTGCAGCTTTAAGGCTTCGCTGCAGGGCTGCACAACTCAGCACACAAGTGATCCCCCCTCCCTTTTGTCTCCATCAACAGAGCTCTCTGTTGGTGGGGTCTGATCGCGCCCCCATGTTTGTTTGTTTTTTTACAATATTTTTCTTTTTCTTTTTTATTTATAAAAATGCCTATTTTTTTTCTTATTTTTCCTACCCTCCCCCGTCAGCCTATCACAGCGATCGGCTGTAGTAGGCTTCAGCAGCCTACTGCCCATCGTTTCTGTGCCCCCAGTGGGACAGCCGTGTCACATATCGCAGCACTGTACAGCCTTATTAGACGGCAGTTTCGCTGCCTAACAGTCTCCGAGCGGTGATCACTGCTGGGAGACTGAAGGTAGAGCAGAGCTCCGTATTCCAAACAGAGATGTGCGCATCGGCGCATGCGCTCTCCTGCTAGCCCCATAGAAGGCCAGAAGTGGTCCTGGGGCTGCCGCCGCGTTCACGCCAATTGGCGTGCAGCGGTCGGCAAGCAGTTAAGGTCTTTTTAAAAAAAAAAATGTATGTAGGTGTAATTTTACCATTTGGCCACAAGATATCTTCACACATTATTTTCCTGTAAGCATACTTACAGGCAGGGCCAGTTCAAGTAACAATTGGGCCCTAGGGCAAAATTAGCCTGGAGGCCCCCCAACAGACCCCCCCCCCCCCGACCAAAAAGAGCCATTAGAGGCCCTTTGTTGCAGCCAAATTTCCCTCCTGGGCCCCTGAGCTGGCTGCTGACCCTCCCCCAATCACCTTCCAACTTAACAGACTCTGCAGAGTCCATGGGAAGCAACAGTTAAGATGGGGGAGGGACACCTTAAGGGCCCCTACAGGCTCTGGGGCCCTGGGACAATTGCCCATTTTTTCCTATGGTAGCTCCAGCCCTGCTTACAGGAAGTAATGTGTGGACGTGTAACTTCGTTTTTTTCACAATGACCATCTCATTGACGACGGCAATCATTGCAGCGGGGACTCAGATCAATGAACGGGAACTGCGGCATGAACAAGCATGGGAGCACACACACGAGCGAGCGGGAGCGCAGACAGCAGCGGTTGCGGCGGAGATGCGTATATCTACTGCCCAGGTGAGAAGAAGTCTGCCGGGGTGTACAAATCCTGTATGTGGGCACTGAACAAGTTAAATTGTAAGTTAGTTGATCAGACCAGACAGAAAATCTCTGTCAATCGGGGTTGGGGTAGGAGAAGATTGATGGTGTGATTGATTTTCAATATGTATGTGCTGTGTGTGGAAGGAATCGATCCCTCTTGGATCAGATTCAGATCAGAGGGGGATCTATCTTTTTGTCACATCTTGTGGCAGTCTTCTAGAGTGTGACTAGCTTTGCACTTTAAAGAAATGTAGCCAATGGTCGATCTGGCCCTCACTGGATGGCCAGATCGACCATTCATTACTCGATGTACAGCGAGATTGGCCATTAGATAGATCCCTCTTTGATAAAATCTGATCAGAGAGGGATCTATTGCCTACCCTCACACTGCCCAATGATTCCTTCATAGATTTCTGCATGATTTCAGCCACCTGCTGGGGGGCAGTCCACCATCAAGTGTAAAGTACCCATATTTTTCGGACTATAAGATGCTCCTGACCATAAGATGCATTTAGGTTTAGAGGACAAAAAACAGGTGAAAAAAATATACTAAACCTGGTGCATCGATGGTGAAGGGACATCTTGTGGATTATGCCCCCTTTGTACCTCTTGTGTCCCCCTATGTCCTCCTCTGTCTCCCTTGTGTCCTCCAGTGTCTCCCATGTGTCTGCCTCTGTCCTCCTTGTGTCCTCCTTTATGTCCCTTTGTGTCCCCCTTGTGTCCTCCTCTATGTCCCTTTGTGTCCTCCTCTATGTCCCTTTGTGTCCCCCTTTATGTCCCTTTGTGTCCCCCTTGTGTCCTCCTCTATGTCCATTTGTGTCCTCCTCTATGTCCCTTTGTGTCCTCCTTTATGTCCCTTTGTGTCCCCCCTTGTGTCCTCCTCTATGTCCCGTTGTGTCCCCCTTGTGTCCTCCTTTATGTCCCCCTTGTGTCCTCCTCTATGTCCCTTTGTGTCCTCCTCTATGTCCCTTTGTGTCCTCCTTTATGTCCCTATGTGTCCCCCTTGTGTCCTCCTCTATGTCCCTTTGTGTCCCTTGTGACCTCCTCTATGCCCCTTTGTGTCCCCTTTGTGTCCTCCTCTATGCCCCTTTGTGCCCCCCTTGTGTCTTCCTCTGCATGGGCACAGTACAGGGAGTCCCGACATTGGGGCGGGTTGGAGGTTCGTATTGGCAAGTGTGTACCACCAGTGCTACGTGGTACAGGCGCTCTTCATGACAGCAGACACCAGGGGAGGCCACGAGTCATGCCAGTAAAGAGGGGGGACTTTACACTGCACATGGGCATAGGTGGACTCTTTACTGCACACCGGCCGGGAGTCCGTCAGTCATTGAGAGAGATGTAGAATGTAATTAATGCCACACACCCAATCGAGCCTTTGCAGCCACAATTTTTCTGAGACTCCCGATCGATCCATTCACCTGGCTTGGGCAAAAATTATCGGAAGTTCGATCGGGCGGCCATGTTGGGCCGCAGTATCAAGTAATGTATGGACATAGACAACCTTACTGGATTGATGGACTGCTGATTAGTTGGGTGATGGACTTGAACCTTTAGTACCATTTTTAGTCGTTCTTTTCTGTTCAACCTAATAAAGTTATTTTACAGTATAATAAAGTAGTTAGCAGCGTTCTTGTTATCCCTGACCTGATCCAGCAGAAGGTGGACCCCCCAAAGCTCATCAAAGCGTAGCGCAATCATGAGTTGGAAAGACATTGAGAGGAACAGATGTGGTGAAGTATTACCTGTGGTGCCCCATGGAGACGGAATGTGAACTAACAGGCGCTTTGTGACTCACCGGCCAATTACCAAGCAAAGTGGGAAATTCTGCTGTCTGCTGCAAATTACGCTTCAAGTACAAAGAGCCTTAATAGAAATTATTTATAGGTTTAGCCAAAGCGCCAACATTCTCTGTGGATGTTCAGTATTGATTGATTTATCAACGCAATGCCGATATCCAAAGTGATACTCCGGTGACAGGAAAATGGAACATACAGCTTTCAGGGTGGCCCCTGGCCATGGCTAATCATTCTGAGTTGATGCAAATTTTATGATCATGTTATGCAAATGCATTCTGCCTGAAAACCAATGATCAATGATGCCTGTGTTTAAAGAGTAACTTGGTGAAAATAAATCAATACATTGTGAAGTGAGAAGTTAAAAATAGAAGGGAGATGAAGAAATGATTGATATTCACCATGTAATGTGTTCATATTGTTTGCTCCCCTAATCATCTTTACTGCTGGCAGACATAAAAAAAAAACAGACAGCACCAACCGCCATTATCTATAGCCATACCCCGTGACAATTAGGGGTGATCAATGAGATGCACGTTTTTCTGTAATTATGCAAATTGTTATGCAAATGTATGCAGTTTGAAAACGGACCAATCAATTTATACCCAGAGGAAGAAAGTTGCCCGCATAATGTCCGTTCAAAGTCACAAATTCTGTATTGTGGACATATCCAAACTTTAAAAAGGCAACTGACATGTTTCGGACCTGCGTGGTCCTTAATCATAGTTGCTGCTTAATGGCACACCACCAACATAAATACCTCCCACCGTGAGGTAGGCAGGCCATCCGGGAAGGAACCGCCCAGGAACTCTATGTATGTATGTAGCTCTAATGACAATATATACTGTAAAAGCTGTCTGCTATTGGATTGGCAATCCTAGCCCTGGCACTGTCCCTACTGGAGTTAAGCAGTTTCCACACTATATCCTTTCTAGTCAATTTATACCCAGGTTTAAATTGATTGGTCCATTTTCATGCTGCATATATTTTCATAGGAATTTGCATACATTTGCATCAACTCAGAAAAATTTACATATCTGTGATCATCCCTACTAACAATGTGATAGGGTATTAGGTTGTTTCTTTTTATAGCTATACATATGCACAGAGGGAGATACTGGTTGTTGGCAGTTGGAAAAAGCAGTAATTTCCCACAATGCAACAAGGTTCACAGACAGGAAACTGTCATGACCAGGGTCATGACATCACACTGTGGGAGGAGTTTCACTATAATATCAGCTATACAGATCCCCCTGATGATCTATTTGAGAAAATGTAAGATTTCTCATAGGAAAGGGGGTATCAGCTACTGATTGGGATGAAGTTCACTCCTTGGTTTAAGTTGCTTGTTAAATCGCACCTAAAGAGACGGATGTGGAGGATGCCACATTGAACCAATACCACAGCTGGACAGAAAGGGAAATGGCAAAACTGTAACCCTGCACTCAGCTAATCAAAAAACGATTATTATCGTTAATCTATTATTCATTTCAGTATATCTTACAAGGATCCTGAAGTGAGAGGGATATGGAGGCTATTTATATAATGTTAAACAATGCACATTGCCTGGCTATCCTGCTGATCCTGTGTCTCTAATGCATTTATCCATTGCCCCTGAACAAGCATGCAGCAGATCAGGTGCTCTGACTGAAGTCTGACTGGATTAGCTGCATGCTTGTTTCAGGTGTGTGATTCAGCCACTACTGCAGCCAAAGAGATCACAAGGACAGCCAGGCAACTGGTATTGTTTAAAAAGACTCTGAAGCCTCCCGAAAAACATGTTTTTACTTTAAAGACCTCTTTAACATGAATGCCCCAGCTGAGACGCCGCATCCCCGTGGCTGAAAACTGAATTCACCACCCCAAACTCCCGGGGCAAAAATCCATGACTTTCCAGGTCGTGATTTTGCTGCCCGGGGAGGCAGAGCTTTGTGCTGTAGCTCTGCCTCCATTCGTGCCAATCTCACGCGGATCTCCGCTTCTTCCCCGCCCCTCTCCGTGAAAGAAGACTGAGAGGGGCGGGAGGAGGCGGAGATCCGCACAGATTGACGTAAGTAGAGTAAGAGCTACTGCACAAAGCTCTGCCTCTACATGGAAGGAGACCCGCAATTAGCCCCAGGGAGTTTAATGGTGATTAATTACGTTTTCAGCTGCTGGGATGCAGCGTTTCAGCTGGGACACTTATGTTAAAGAGTTATTTAAACAAAAAAACACATATATCCAGGCACATCGCCTCCAGTTAGGACATTATATAAGTTATTAAGGAAAAGGAGGTGCTGAAGGGGGTGTGGCTGGAAAAATAGCAAAAAACTATTAACCCTTCGCACACTTGCAAACAAATGCATTCAAAGATGCAAATGAATGTGTTTGCATGTTTGCACTATGCATGTTACAGGGCCAGAGTTAGGACACCTATGTTTACCTGGGTACTTCTGCGCAGTTTAGGTGACTAAGCAAAAGAATGCATTCTTCTGTGAACTAAGACCCCGGCTTTTAACTTAGCTGTAGGGATATCAGTGGTGCCTGGTTGAGTGAATCTGTGAATGCATTGGTTTGAACATTTGCATGCGAATGTGCGAAGGGTTAATTGTTTTTTAGAGGTATTTAAAGTAAAATTGTGTTTTGGGAGGCATCAGACTCTCTTTAAAGGGAGATAAACATGGCAGCCTCCATATCCCCTCACTTCAAAAACTTAATTCGTATAATGACAACATATTCATGTTCATGCCATATATGGGCAGCACGGTGGCGTAGTGGTTAGCGCTCTTGCCTTGCAGCGATGGGTCCCTGGTTCGAATCCCAGCCAGGGCACTATCTGCAAGGAGTTTGTATGTTCTCCCCGTGTCTGCGTGGGTTTCCTCCGGGCACTCCAGTTTCCTCCCAAAAACATACAGATAAGTTAATTGGCTCCCCCTAAAATTGGCCCTAGACTACAATAAATACACTACACGATACATACATAGACATACGACTATGGTAGGGATTAGATTGTGAGCTCCTCTGAGGGATAGTTAGTGACAAGACTATATTCTCTGTACAGCGCTGCGTAAGATGTCGGCGCTATATAAATACTAAATAATAATAATAATATTCCAAAGCAGTCTGTAGACATCCAATGAAGTGAAAATCTTACAAATAAATATCTCACAAAGCAGTTTTGTCTCCTTTCCTGAGCCAAGGGCGCAGGGCACATCTTACTGATAATTCTCACAAAAGCCAGAAAAACCTTCTCCAAGTGACTGGATTGTGCCCAAACAGGGATTGTGGAGTTTAGCAATAAGAAATAACTTAATCCTTTTCTGCTCTGATAAAATGCACCTCGGCTAAATTTCAGACTTATCCTCCATCTCATCACCTGGGATCCTGAGAGTAATATCAGACAAGCTGCAACTGCGGCTGAAGGGGTGGAGGGGGGAGATGGGGTTGCCAGGCAACAAGAACGCACTTTCTGTTCATTTGCCATGCGGGAAACTGAACAACAACCCTTTCTGCATGTTAATTGCCATAGATGGACAGAAGGATAGATAGATAGATAGATAGATAGATAGATAGATAGATAGATAGATAGATATAGACAGACAGATAGATGGAGGGATGGAAGGGGAGAGAGATGGAGGGAGGGGGGGAATGGAAGGAGATCAGTATGTAGATAAATAGATAGGTAGATAGATAGATAGATAGATAGATAGATAGATAGATAGATAGATATAGAGAGACAGATAGATGGAGGGATGGAAGGGGAGAGAGAGGGAGGGAGGGGGGGGAATGGAAGGAGATCAGTATGTAGATAAATAGATAGGTAGATAGATAGATAGATAGATAGATATAGACAGACAGATAGATGGAGGGATGGAAGGGGAGAGAGAGGGAGGGAGGGGGGGAATGGAAGGAGATCAGTATGTAGATAAATAGATAGGTAGATAGATAGATAGATAGATAGATAGATAGATAGATAGATAGATAGATAGATAGATAGATAGATAGATAGATAGATAGATAGATAAATAGATAGATAGATAGATAGATAGACAGACAGATGAAGGGATGGATGGAGGGAGGGAAGGGAAGAGAGAGAGAGGGAGAGGGGTGGAGAGAAATGGAAGGAGACTTGTAGATAAACAGATAGATACTGTATATAGATAGGAATGGATGGCTGGATGGAGGATGGAAATAGATAGGTAGGTGAGGTAGGTGGATAAGGAGTTAGATATATAGATAGATAGATAGATAGATAGATAGATAGATAGATAGATAGTTGTGTGCAGGCAGCACACGGCAAGGTATCACTCATTGCGCAATTAGCATCACCTGTGTTACCTAAGTAACATGAGTGTTATGTTAGGGTAACGCCCATAATGCTGCTAGCAGAGCACACATTACTCTTACACTTAGGTAACATGGGCTGGGCTAATTGCGCCACGTGTGCTACCTTGTCAGCATCATTACCGTAAAATTGCCAACTTATCTTACCGAAGTTTAGCGAATCTGCCAAATAGATAGATGTGGATGGATGGAGATAGAAGGATCATGGCCGGGCCGAGGCAGGGGCGAGAGAGGCTCCAGCCTCAGGGCACAGTGTAGGAGGGGGCGCAAGGCGGGGCTGAGGCAGGGGCGAGAGAGGCTCCAGCCTCAGGGCGCAGTGTAGGAGGGGGCTGAGGCGGGGCTGAGGCAGGGGCGAGAGAGGCTCCAGCCTCAGGGCGCAGTGTAGGAGGCGGCGCAGGGCCGAGGCAGAGGCGAGAGAGGCTCCAGCCTCAGGGCGCAGTGTAGGAGGGGGCGCAGGGCGGGGCTGAGGCAGGGCGGGGCTGGGGCAGGGGCGAGAGAGGCTCCAGCCTCAGGGCGCAGTGTAGGATGGGGCGCAGGGCCGAGGCAGAGGCGAGAGAGGCTCCAGCCTCAGGGCGCAGTGTAGGAGGGGCGCACAACTTACTCAGCTATCCTTCCGCTATTGTGTTTGAAGCAGAGAGAAATAAAAAAAAGGCATACACAGCAGTGACTGCAAGCCAGATAACTAGAGATTAAGGTGTTGGGGGCCCTGGGATGGAGGGGCCCACTTTAGTGTCTTAGCCTTGGGTACTGGAGGACCTTGGATGGATAGATAGATAGATAGATAGATAGATGGGGTACTGCAGGGTAAAATGGCGACACTGGCGGGAGCTAATGCTTCATAGGGTATACTGAAGGAGGTTGGACATAGGTATCCGGTTGCCATATGAAAGTTTTGCTACATGATTCAAAGCGCTCATGAGCTGCAGCCACTGGGATGCAGTCAAGGGGCGTCCCTGCAGTGTTAGGGAGTCTTGCCTGAGGACTTCTTACTGAATAGGTACTTACCCCAGACAAGATTTGAACCCTGATCTCCCATGTCAAAGGCGTGTCCTTAAAGTGTAACTGTCGGGCATAAAATCAAAAATCAACTCTTTATTTTCATCTGGTAAACAAGTAATAAGGATGCTAACCGGGCAATCCAAAAGTTAAAATCACTATTACTTTTCTTACTGATAAATGATCATTCCCCAGTTTACCTGACTCTTATTTGGTACAAACAAAATTTGGTACACAAAAAGGAAGTTGCAGGGCATGCTGGGTTGTCCTTTTTTGCTTCTCTACTTTCCCTCAGACTTAAAGGAAACCAGAGATGATCTAAAGAAAAGATGTTAGACATATACCTGGAGCTTCCTCCAGCCCCATACGCACGGATCGCTCCCACGCCGCCGTCCACCGCTGCCCGCAACTACGAGAACCGGCTCCCGTCACTGAAGTCATCGGAGCCAGGCTACGCAGGAGAAGTGCGCCCCCAACTTATCTCTCCAGCGCCTGCTGCAGAGATACGCAAGAAGCGCACTTCTCCTACGCTAGACTGGCTCCGACTGACGGCAGAGCGGGGAGCCGGTTCTCGTACTTGTAGGCAGCTGTGGATGGTGGCGTGGTAGCGATCCGTGCGTATGGGGCTGGAGGAAGCCCCAGGTATGTATAACATCTTTTCTTTAGATCATCACTGGTTCTCTTTAACAAATGCAGCCGCTTTCCCTCCTGTTTTCCCCTCCCACACCTCTGTTCCTCTCTGATTGGCCAATATTTCTCACGCTGAGACAATGCACTTTCTATAGTGGGGGGCAATGCATATACAATCAGGCAGAGGAGAGTAAGGGGGGGAAATGACATCAGAATTGGCTTCAACATAGCCACAGTTGAAATTAGAAATGCTAAGAAGAATTTTCCCTTTTTTTATTGTAGAAAAATCACTAAAATCAAAACGTGGACAGTGCAACACATGTTATGTAAGTAGAGCAAGTATTTATCTACTTATATATGTGTTTATTTTACTGAGCTCGTATGGCTGACAGCTCCTCTTTAACCAGTACACTATCATAGCTCCCAACTGTCCCTTTTTCGGAGGGACAGTCCCTCTTTGGGAGCCCTGTCCCTCTGTCCCTCTTTCACCCTCATTTGTCCCTCTTTCAGGACTTTGTCCCTCTTTCTATGTAAATATATATATTTCTATACTAAAAATGTGTTTGATTGACTCTAAACTTTATTCCCAACCTTTAAATTGATATATTACTAATTTTAAAATGTTTCTATGAAGGAAAATGAACCAGGATAGAAAGGACCAGTGTGGTTTGAATTATAAAACAACATATGTTTCTTATGAAATCTTTATGGTATGCGTGACTAGAGGCGTGGTGAGGGCGTGGCCAGGGGTGTGGCAGGGGCATGGCTTAAGTGTTCCTTTTTCTCATCTCAAAAATTTGGGAGGTATGCACTATCCAACCACAATTCTGCTTTGACTTACTCTTGTCATTTGTACAGTGAAAAAACAGACTTCCAGGGAAGGAGAGACACACAGTACACTGTGCAGGAATGAAGCCCACAAGGTTACAGTTACCGTGCTGTGTTGTGCATATTTCATATTTACAGGTGAAATTAATTATTTACAGTCATGGGAACATCTTACTAATTAAAAGTTCACGCAATGTGAATCTGAAACATTACCGAACACATCTCTTCCTGGTGTTTATTTTTAAGACTCTACCAGGGCTGAAAAACGTATTAATAATTGATAAGATTACGCTTAGACCAATTATGAGCAGTAAGTCAGATCAAACAGATACCAGCTATTAAATGGATCTGGGAGTTGTGCTCAGAATTGGAGGCATTGGGTTATTTTGCCCTTTAGCGTATCAAACTTTTTTTCACGGGTCACCCAAACTGACCTACTCCTAACTGTGCTTTTAGCAAGGCTGCCCATACCATCAGGGGAGTGTGTAGGCTCAGGCCATCCAGGCAGAGTCCTCAGGTGCCCTCTAGTGTACATGAAGCAATATTGCATTCTCTGTATTACTGAAATGCTCTTTTAGTCAGTCTGCAGACCACAGGACAGTATATTTTAGCTTTTGCAGAGCACTTGTGATATCTTGCAGTGTCCCCCTCCCTGTAGTGCAATCCTTGGCTGATGTTACCTCGCTCATTGCCTTCCCTCCACTCGCCATGGAGTATGTGTGTATGTGGAAAACAAAAAGGTTGCCACAGGTTATTGTGTCTAAGGCATCAAATAGGTCAGAAATGGCCCTACCTACCTTGGTGTACTCAGCTTCCACCTGCTTATACTCCTTTTACAAGTGAACCAACTTCCTGATCTTCATCCATGCCCAGATCCAAATGGCTTCATGTGTATCCTCTAAAATCTCTGGTGCCTCAGAGAACTTGCACCTTTAGGTGTGTGTGCGCATGCCATCCAGTGTAAATTTATGGGAACTGCAGTCCAAGTTCCTTCTTGCTTCCTATAACCTTGTTAACAAAACTAACTTACTGAAGGTGGACCTGAAGCGAAAATAAGCTAACGAGTAAAATTAAAAAAGATAAGTTTGAAGTTTTGGCTGTCTAACATGCATTATTGTAGTTTCTTAATGTTTATCCAGGCTGCAGGCACCTTAAAGATAAATCATGACCTGTGCATCTGCTTCTAGCACTCAAAAGTGCTTTTCTCAGTCACACAGGAGTTTTATGACCTCTACAGAGTCTGACCTCCAGACTGCAGAGACACTGTAAAATAAAACACAGGATTAATAACCCTACAGGGAGAGAAAAGGAACAGGGGCAAGTTCTAATCAGGACTGGTACTATGCATACACATGTGTATCTCATCATGTTGCATGTCACTTCAGGGTAATGCTCGGGTATCTCCATCACTACCTGACCAATAGCTGTGTTAGTTCCTGCCAAGGTTCCGGTACAGTTATCAGCTCTACCTGTAGCAGGTATCCAATCCTGCTGTCAGTTGTCACCCAGATCCTGACAACCGCCTTTAACCTCCCTGGCAGTATGACTCCTTCTGATTTTAGGTTCTAAAAGTGGTACCATTTTTTTATGCGCTTTTAGACCCTAAAATCATGAAAAAAAATCATACCACGAGAGAGTCTGCAGAAGCCCCAGCACTTACTCACCTCCCTGGGCTCCAGTGCTGCAGTTTTCCCCCGTCCTCCTGTTGGCGTTGTAACCCTAAAGTGAGGTTGCCGGCTGTCGTCTTGACGACAGACGGCAATCTCACCAGAGCGAAGCAGAGCCTCGGAGGAGAGGAAGAAGAATGAGGGCCAACGTTGGGATCCCCCGGGAGGTGAGTTGATATGCCGCTGCGCGCGCCGCGTTGCATAGAGCCTTTGGTGGCTACCCCGAGTGCAGGTTGGAGTTATCACTCTGAGCTGCGGTTTTCCACCCCGACCGTAACTCAGGGTTACAGCCAGTATAAAGCAGTATAAAACCCTGGCATAACAGTCAATAAAAACATGTTTACCTACTTTTTTTATATGCCATACGGTTATCATATTTGCATTTGGGCATAAGTATTATTATTCATTTAGAAATTACAAGTCCCCAAAAGTACAGTTTTTTACTTTGAGAGCAGCCTTTGCATTTTATTCATAACTGGTTGTATTCATAAAGGCAGAAATGCTTTCAGTGCCTCTGTGTCCAGGAGCTTCTCCACAGTCAGAGAATGTGTCACATTCCTCACTTGATACAATTAAGTAAACACAAGATAACATTATCTGCACTTCGGATGCATCCAGCTTTCTCTGCACCGAACTTTCAAGCTCTGTGTTTAACTAATTGAATGCTGTTCTAGTAGAAAAAAAAAATGGTGGTAGTATATAATATGCTGTAAATAATTTTTTTAGAGCAAAGGAGAAATGCTGGGCTTCATTCCGCTTTAAAAGGTCAAAATAAAAAAAGCAGTTTTGCTTACCTGGGGCTTCTTGCAGCCCCCTGGAGTAATCCTGTGCCCACGCCATCTCTCTGCATCCCTCCAGTAAGCAGGAATGACCCTTTCAAAGCTGGCCAGTCGGGGGCTACTGCACATGTGCATCCCCGAGCCAAGCACACCCTGGTTGTGCTCCCATTGCTGAAGCTGCAAGCCAGGCTTTCAAAAATATTTATGGCCGCAAACATCTGATATGAAGGGGATAAAGGCCTAGCTCAGTCCTCCTTTTCTTCAAATGCACATGGCAGTAAATTGGATTTGCATTCATTATCAATGCACATTGCATTGTAAGTCTGTAGTTTTTGCAATATGTATATTGAAAGAGTAGCTTCTGGCAGGCTGCAACCAGTAGTGTCCTATTGCCAGGAGATTGGGAGCTCTTCCTCCGCCAGCACAAAGCAGATCACCTGACCCCATGGGGAGCGCAACACTGGGGCATGCTGGGGCACTCCCCCCTCTTCCCCACCAGGAATCACTATGCCCCTCTAAATGCCCCCGTCTAAATGCTCTCCATGTCAGTGTAACGATTGGTGTCAGCAACACAGATTTTACTGATTATTGGTGATCTGCACTATCACTAATAATACAGATGCTTTACCTGATTATGTGGTGATCTGCAGTAAAACCAATAATACAGATGCTATATCTAATTATGTGGTGATCTGCAGAATCACCAATAATACTAGTATAGCTAGACACAGGACACCTAATGTGGTATTGTGTTTGGTGCAACAGTAATTGGAGAAGTTATCTCCCGAGGAGCGGGAGATACAGACCATACTGCAGCCAAGGATCCCCTGAGGGGCAGGGGATTCAGACTGCACTGCAGCCAGTGGACACCTGAGAAGCAGGGACCACTGACGGTGTTTGAGAGTATGATCACCTGAAAAGCAGGTGATCAAGATTAAGCTATCGCCTAGGATCCCCTGAGGAGCAGGGAATACAGACTGTACTGCAGCCAAGAATTCCCTGAGGAGCAGGGAATTCAGATTGTCCTGCAGCCAGTGGACACCTGAGGAGCAGGGACCACTGACTGTGCTGCAAGGATGGTCACAGGTGGAATGAGTGATTATGACTGTACTACAGCCAAGGATTCCCTGAGGAGCAGGGAATCGGACTGTACTGCAGCCAGTGGACCCCTGAGGAGCAGGGACCACTGACTGTGCTGCAAGATGATCTCCTGAGAAGCAGGTGATCAACAGACTCTGCTTGCAGCTAACAGGCACCTGAGGAGCAAGTGTCACAGACAGTACAGCAAGGCTGATCACCTCAGGGTTAGGTGACAGCCCTTAAGAATTCCCTCACTAGTGGCAAGACCTACTAGTGAGGGCAGAAAGGTCAGACAAGCAAGGTCAGCAATGCATGGACAGATATAGTACAGAGGCGGAAGACTGATTAGGTATCAAGGTACAGGCGGTGTCGGCAACAGTTATAAGATAGGCAGAAGTACCGAATCAGTAAGCAAGAGAGTAGTCAGGAAGGCGAGAGATCATAACAGATAAAAAGTAGTAATATAGCAATATCCTAGTCTAGGTGTGAAGTCCTTGGTTTCAACACCTGGGAACTAGACTAACAGATGAACAGTAGCAATATAGCAATATCCTAGTCTAGGTGTGAAGTCCTTGGTTTCAGCACCTGGGAACTAGTCTACAGAATGGTACACAAGTCTCACAATACAATAGTACTTAAAACTATCAACGGAATCTGGCTAAGTGTGAATTCCCAGCTCCGGCTGGTTCTAACACACTGTAAGATCTGACTGGGGTCTGAGCGCTCACACATAAGCATTCGCAACAGCAGACAACTCGCAACTGACAGGCAAGTCCTATAAATACCCAGAGCTCTCACCAGCGCCGCCCCAGTCACTCAGCCAATCCGGAGCATAGCTGGAGTCAGCTGACCGGCTTGATCCCCTTTTACTGGCATAAAGGTCCTGTCGCCTGGCGTGCGCGCGCGTAGCTCTCAATCTGTGTGAACTAGAAGGACCAGGCGAACCAGCATCATGTAGCTGCGCGGCAGAAGCCGCCGGCTGGAACGCGGAGATGGCCGCCATGCCGCTTGCCCAAGCATCTTATCTATTCGTCATAAATACCTCACAAACCTTACAAGATCCCTTTTAAATAAATTTGTATCTGACACTTAAGACAGTTAATCCCTCTGATTGTATGTTCTAAAATTGTCAACAGGAATGCAATCTGAAGAAGGCTTACACGCTGAAAGCTTACTGTTTTTCTTTTAAATTAGCAAATAAAGCAGAGCTTTTATTTTACAGAGAGAATCTTTTGAAGCAGGTTAATAATCCTGTCTGCAAAATACAAGCTTTAAGCCCCATCTACACCATACAATTTTTTGTGCGATTTGATTCGATTAATCGATTCGATTCAATCCGACATGTCCAATCAGGATTCGATTCGATTTGATAGTGTGGTTAATTGTCATTGCAAAACAATGGCAAATCTATCACACTACCAATCGAATCGAATCCCGATCAGACATGTCGAATTGAATCGAATCGAATTGATGAATCAAATTGAATCGCACAAAAAATTGTATGGTGTAGATGGGGCTTTAGTCTCCAGCAATGCTTAACTCTAGAGTTCTGTTTGTGATGTTTACATTTGGTTCCTATCATTGCTGAACTAATAAGCGTTAAAGGGGCACTACAGTGAAAAACTGTACAATTTTAAATATGTGCAAAGAAATACAAATAAGAAGTACATCTTTATCAGAGTAAAATGAGCCATAAATTACTTTTCTCCTATGTTGCTGTCACTTACAGTAGGTAGTAGAAATCTGACAGAAGTGACAGGTTTTGGACTAGTCCTTCTCTTCATAGGGGATTCTCTGGGATTTATTTATTTTCAAAAGCACTTAGTGAATGGCAGTTGCTCTGTCCAACTGCCAAAAAACTGTGTAGCGAGCAGGGAGGCTGGCCAGCATCATTGTTTAAATCCGTTTTAGGGAATATTATCTATATAAAGAATAAAAGCCTTGCTGAATATCCCCTATGAAGAGATGGACTAGTCCAAAACCTGTCACTTCTGTCAGATTTCTACTGCCTACTGTAAGTGACAGCAACATAGGAGAAATGTAATTTATGGCTCATTTTACTCTGGAAAAAATGTACTTCTTATTTGTCTAGGTTTGCACATATTTAAAATTTTTCACCATAGTGCCCCTTTAATTCTATCACCAAATACAATATCTAAAGCTTGCCATACAAACATCGATTTGGATCACACAAATGGGCTCCACCAGTCAGCCATTAAGCCCCCTTTTTGCCCCCTCCCCTAATTGTAAGCTGAAGTCAGTATTGCCTGACCCAGCCCACCTCCTCTCTGACCCTACAGCTCAAGTCTGTGCTGCAGCAAGAGCTGTTCACCCAAGTTCTGCTACAGAGCATCTGCAAAGGACCAGTAAAGCAGTTCCCAGTATTTGGATTCTAACGCGTTTATGTCGCATCCTGCACTCTCAGTGTATATTTCTGCCATCCAGAGGCGTATCTAGGAGGGTGCAGGGATGGCTTGTGCCATGGGCGCCACAGTACAATGGGCGCTATTCCTGCTCCTGTGCTGCACCCGCATGCCTGACCCTGTGCCCTCCGTCACTCAGACCTCAGATCAGATTCATTCTGTTAACTGGGGAACATGGCTACTTCATTTATACAAGTAGTGCGCACTTCGCTCAGTCTGAGAAAAGAGGACAGAGCGGGAATAAGAAGAGATAGTTCCAAAAAAGTAACTTCAGCATTATCCCGAAACAGAAAACACAGGCAACCATAACACATGAACATAAGAAAGGATGCTGTATTTAGAAGGGGAAGGGGGCTCTGACTAGGGTAAAGGAGGGGGCACAATTTTTGTGTTTGCCATAGGCACAATATCAGATATGCTCCTGATACCACTGCCTTGCAGTCTACCTTTTCAGATAATAAAATTTAACGGAAGGTGTGAAGAGAATTCTGTTGGTGAAAAGTTCTCCCTGAGTTGAGGATGGGAAGTTTAGCTACTGCTGGGGGACAGTGTAATACCCATCTCCTATTGATTTATCTGCTCCGTGACTGCGCCAGGCTCATAAGAGTGTGATGATACTGGATCTTAATGTGATTCCTTCAGGAAAATTGTTCACGGACGGCTTCCCATTTGCATTACTGGCTTCTGATTTATGGTTCCGACCGCAGCTCCTCCAACCTGCTAGAAAAAAAGTTGTTTTACAGAAAATCTTTAAAGTAGGGCGATAAAACGCCAACATTTCCATTACAAGTTTAATGACACATAGTTGACTGTATCATTCCTGGAAACAATATGTCCGTGGCTGCGAGAGATTGAAGGAAGTGACTTTTATTTGCAGGATGAATGATGCGGACACTGTCGGTTATGACATTGTAAACACTGATAAGAGTAAACACCGGCTTTGTAGGTTTAAAGATAATTATTGTTTTATTTTTTTCTTTATAAAGGTTTAATTGTCCTCACTTTAAACCCAAGCAGTCATACAAATTCCAGGAGAAGGCCGGCTTACCAACACCATGTTTATCTATGCAGGAAAGACAGACGACAATAAAACAAATGTACTTAACTGATCGCCGCGACATTCGCATTCCTCCACCACCGCTGGCGTTGCTGCTCAAGTCCAATGCATGGAAGAAGCGCTTAGAGGAGCTCACAATCTAATGCCTATATAGATAATTAATGTCACTGAGAATGCAGCCTATCCAGTCACTAGAGACCAGTGACATCACTAAGGATGCAGCCTATCCATTCATGAGAGACTAGTGACATCACTGAGGATGCAGCCTATCCATTCACTAGAGACCAGTGACATCACTGACAATGCAGCCTATCCATTCATGAGAGACCAGGGACCTCACTGAGACTGCAGCCTATCCATTCACTAGAGACCAGTAACATCACTGAGGATGCAGCCTATACATTCACTAGAGACCAGTGGCATCATTGAGAATGCAGCCTATCCATTCACTAGACACCAGTGACATCACTGAGAATGCAGCCGATCCAATCAGTAGAGACCAGTGACATCACTGAGAATGCAGCCTATCCATTCACTAGAGACCAGTGACATCACTGAGAATGCAGCCTGTCCATTCACTAGAGATCAGTGACATCACTGAGAATGTAGCCTATCCATTAACTAGAGACCGGTGACATCACTGAGGATGCAGCCTATCCAATCACTAGAGAACAGTGACATCACTGAGGATGCAGCCTATCCATTCACTAGACACCAGTGACATCACTGAGAATGCAGCCTATCTATTCACTAGAGACCAGTGACATCACTGAGAATGCAGCCTATCCATTCACTAGAGACCAATGACATCACTGAGAGTGCAGCCTATCCATTCACTAGAGACCAGTGACATCACTGAGGATGCAGCCTATCCATTCACTAGAGACCAGTGACATCACTGAGTATGCAGCCTATCCTTTCACTAGAGACCAGTGACATCACTGAGGATGCAGCCTATCCATTCACTAGAGACCAGTGACATCACTGAGAATGCAGCCTATCCATTCACTAGAGACCAGTGACATCACTGAGAGTGCAGCCTATCCATTCACTAGAGACCAGTGACATCACTGAGAGTGCAGCCTATCCATTCACTAGAGACCAGTGACATCACTGAGAGTGCAGCCTATCCATTCACTAGAGACCAGTGACATCACTGAGAGTGCAGCCTATCCATTCACTAGAGAACAGTGACATCACTGAGAATGCAGCCTATGCATTCACTAGAGACCAGTGACATCACTGAGAGTGCAGCCTATCTATTCACTAGAGACCAGTGACATCACTGAGTATGCAGCCTATCCTTTCACTAGAGACCAGTGACATCACTGAGGATGCAGCCTATCCATTCACTAGAGACCAGTGACATCACTGAGAATGCAGCCTATCCATTCACTAGAGACCAGTGACATCACTGAGAGTGCAGCCTTTCCATTCACTAGAGAACAGTGACATCACTGAGGATGCAGCCTATCCATTCACTAGAGAACAGCAACATTACTGAGAATGCAAGCCTATCCATGCACTAGAGACCAGTGACATCACTGAGAGTGCAGCCTATCCATTCACTAGAGACCAGTGACATCACTGACAATGCAGCCTATCCATTCACTAGAGACCAGTGACATCACTGAGAATGCAGCCTATCCATTCACTAGAGACCAGTGACATCACAGAGAATGCAGCTTATCCATTCACTAGAGAACAGTGACATCACTGAGAATGCAGCCTATCCATTCACTAGAGACCAGTGACATCACTGAGAATGCAGCCTATCCATTCACTAGAGACCAGTGACATCACTGAGAATGCAAGCCTATCCATTCACTAGAGACTGGTGACATCACTGAGAATGCAGCCTATCCATTCACTAGAGACCAGTGACATCACTGAGAAGGCAGCCTATCCATTCACTAGAGACCAGTGACATCACTGAGAATGCAGCCTATCCATTCACTAGAGACCGGTGACATCACTGAGAATGCAGCCTATCCATTCACTAGAGACCAGTGACATCACTGAGAATGCAGCCTATCCATTCACTAGAGACCAGTGACATCACTGAGAATGCAGCCTGTCCAGTCACTAGAGAACAGTGACATCGCTGAGAATGCAGCCTATCCATTCACTAGAGACCAGTGACATCACTGAGAATGCAGCCTATCCAGTCACTAGAGAACAGTGACATCGCTGAGAATGCAGCCTATCCATTCACTAGAGATCAGTGACATCACTGAGAATGCAGCCTGTCCATTCACTAGAGAACAGTGACATCGCTGAGAATGCAGCCTATCCATTCACTAGAGACCAGTGACATCACTGAGAATGCAGCCTATCCAGTCACTAGAGAACAGTGACATCGCTGAGAATGCAGCCTATCCATTCACTAGAGACCAGTGACATCACTGAGAATGCAGCCTGTCCAGTCACTAGAGACCAGTGACATCACTGAGAATGCAGCCTATCCATTCACTAGAGAACAGTGACATCGCTGAGAATGCAGCCTATCCATTCACTAGAGACCAGTGACATCACTGAGAATGCAGCCTGTCCAGTCACTAGAGACCAGTGACATCACTGAGAATGCAGCCTGTCCAGTCACTAGAGATCAGTGACATCACTGAGAATGCAGCCTGTCCATTCACTAGAGAACAGTGACATTGCTGAGAATGCAGCCTATCCATTCACTAGAGACCAGTGACATCACTGAGAATGCAGCCTATCCAGTCACTAGAGAACAGTGACATCGCTGAGAATGCAGCCTGTCCAGTCACTAGAGACCAGTGACATCACTGAGAATGCAGCCTGTCCAGTCACTAGAGAACAGTGACATCGCTGAGAATGCAGCCTATCCATTCACTAGAGACCAGTGACATCACTGAGAATGCAGCCTATCCAGTCACTAGAGAACAGTGACATCGCTGAGAATGCAGCCTATCCATTCACTAGAGACCAGTGACATCACTGAGAATGCAGCCTGTCCAGTCACTAGAGACCAGTGACATCACTGAGAATGCAGCCTATCCATTCACTAGAGAACAGTGACATCGCTGAGAATGCAGCCTATCCATTCACTAGAGACCAGAGACATCACTGAGAATGCAGCCTGTCCAGTCACTAGAGACCAGTGACATCACTGAGAATGCAGCCTGTCCAGTCACTAGAGATCAGTGACATCACTGAGAATGCAGCCTGTCCATTCACTAGAGAACAGTGACATTGCTGAGAATGCAGCCTATCCATTCACTAGAGACCAGTGACATCAGTGAGAATGCAGCCTATCCAGTCACTAGAGAACAGTGACATCGCTGAGAATGCAGCCTGTCCAGTCACTAGAGACCAGTGACATCACTGAGAATGCAGCCTGTCCAGTCACTAGAGAACAGTGACATCGCTGAGAATGCAGCCTATCCATTCACTAGAGACCAGTGACATCACTGAGGATGCAGCCTATCCATTCACTAGAGACCAGTGACATCGGTGAGAATGCAGCCTATCCATTCACTAGAGACCAGTGACATCACTGAGGATGCAGCCTATCCATTCACTAGAGCCCAGTGACATCGCTGAGAATGCAGCCTATCTATTCACTAGAGACCAGTGACATCACTGAGAATGCAGCCTATCCATTCACTAGAGCCCAGTGACATCGCTGAGAATGCAGCCTATCTATTCACTAGAGACCAGTGATATCACTGAAAATGCATCCTATCCATTCACTAGAGACCAGTGACATTGCTGAGAATGCAGCCTATCCATTCACTAAAGACTAATGACATCACTGAGAATGCAGCCTATACATTCACTAGAGACCAGTGACATCACTGAGAATGCAGCCTATCAATTCACTAGAGACCAGTGACATCGCTGAGAATGCAGCCTATCCATTCACTAGAGACTAATGACATCACTGAGAATGCAGCCTATACATTCACTAGAGACCAGTGACATCACTGAGAATGCAGCCTATCAATTCACTAGAGACCAGTGACATCACTGAGGATGCAGCCTATCCCTTCACTAGAGGACAGTGACATCACTGAGAATGCAGCCTATCTATTCACTAGAGACCAGTGACATCACTGAGAATGCAGCCTATCCAATCACTAGAGACCAGTGACATCACTGAGAATGCAGCCTATCCATTCACTAGAGACCAGTGACATCACTGAGGATGCAGCCTATCCAAGCCAAGCCCATCCTTCCTTAAATTATTTACTGGATATATTACATGTTCCGAAATATTTTTTGTATTCCTCATATATTACAAGGTTGTTCCCTTCCCTCTCATCAGACCCTTTTCCTAGTTTCACTACTGTTTCAGGTCATGCTGGGATCTGTAGTGCAGTAATAGAGGAAGGGTTGTTTCTTGCAGAAGGCTGCTGTGTTTGTCATGATCGGCTCAATGTCCTCCTCGGTGTAACAGATTTCTAAGAATTGTGTCTGATTTATGTCTTCTTTAGCCCCCAGAAGGAATACAGCAGAGACAAAGGCAAGATTCACTCATTTTTCCACGTCTCTGTTGTGACATTATAATGACGTCCTGATCTGATCTGTTCTCCATTTTGCATGATTGTCTGGAATTTGTATTCCTCTAGCGATAAAAACACAATGAAAGGAGAGTAAGGAGAGTAAGTGCTTTTATCTGTCCCGGCTGCGTCCCAGCGGAGCTCGCCGTGATAAGACTAGAGAGTTTACGTGTATTTATGAGCCGCTGACCTGCTCTCGAGATCTGGCTACGTACAATAAAACCAGAGTCAATAGAAAACATTCCGTTTATACAGATTATTGAAGAAAGTGTTAGCGGAGCGTCTTCTGCCACAGCTGAACCTTGCTGGAATGAGGTGAGCGGCAAGGACAACAGTCTGTAAAAAAAACCTCAAAATTATGAGTGAAGCGTTAGGTAGAGAGGGGCAGAAATGCTGATTTCTTTTTTTTTTTTATTATTATTATTTCTTTTTATTACTTTTCAACAAAAGAGAACAAACAAAACCCATCCAAAAAATGTCGATTTCTAATTCCTCAGAAATTCCGAATTCTGTCAATGCTATTACCGATATCACAGATTTTGTTCATTCTCCGATTTCCAGTTCTGATTTCCGAGGAAAGGGTCATTTTTTGCATTCTTTGGTTGGCCAGATACTTCCGATTTGATTCTGCCTTCCCTGATTGGTCCAATCCTTCCGAGTTCTGTGATTGAATAAAATGATCGAGTTGCGGTAATGCGGTATTTACACAGAAGTCTGATTTCCGTTTTCCAGTTGGAAATGCACAAACTTAATTTCTGCAAAATCTAAATGAACATCTCTGGCAGTAGGCTGAAATTTAGTAATTCTGTTTAACGACTTCAGCCTTTCTAGAAGACTATAGTCTTCCAGAGAGGTGCTGCTTAAGTCTATACACGGGAGGGGGGGGGGGGGGTGCGCATGGCCGTAGCACGTACCCGGCAACATTTCTGTCTCAGCAATTGGGGAAGGGAAGCGAGGCTTCCCCAAATCAATCCCTTCTATGCTCCCACTCCAGGTCGCAAGCAAATTTTGCCACCTTTTTAAGAATTCAACAAACTGCGCCTGGGGCAAGATACAAGGCCCCCCCCCCCCCCCCCCTCTAGCTCCATCCCTGATTACATATAGGCCTTTGATGAGCACACATTTCACATAATTTTCATGTAATTTCGAGTGCCCATACATGATATCATCACCACAATTGCTACTTATGTAGCAAGAGAACCCGAGGTGGGTTTGTGAAATCATATTAGGAGGACACAGAGGTACGTTCTGCATACACTGACCTGCCTCTGAGTCCTTCTATTGTGCCCCCCCCCCCCCAACTCTGCTGTCCCCTCTTGTAAAAAGCGCCAGGCTAGCGACACCCAGATTGTCGCTAGCCTGGTTCTCTTTAAGGGGAGTATTGTGAACCAGTAAAAAACAATTATTTGTCAAAAAGGCCTGCTGGTTATTGAGAAAATCATTTTAAAAATGCAAAGGGAAAATGGTTTTTAAACTGGTTTAAAAAAGAAAACAGCATTTTTTCTTCGCATTATTAAAATCAATTTTCTCAAAAACTACAAAGTACAGCAGAGTCTCCGGTATTCAGCACCAGTGGGAATCGCCTGTTCTTGCCGGTTACTTGCACAACTGGTCCAAAACGCCCAAAACCTCCCCCACAAATACTCACCGAGTCTCCAGAGATGTCTAGCAGCCTTTCTGAATGGACTAGCAGGCTGCTAATGGCTTAACCCCGTGCTCGGAAGTGGGCGTGTGACCTGACCGGCATAGGGTTACAGCACCACCCAGAGGACAGAAGGGGAACTGCAGCGCTGGATCCCAGGGAGGTGAGTGATTGCTGAGCTGCTGCAGATCTTCCTAGAAGCATGATTTTTTTCCAGGTTTTAGGGTCTGTAAGGGTGCAAAAAAATTGTACAGCTTTTAGACCCTAAAAGAATCATACCGCCAGGGGGGTTAATATACATAGCAATTTTGGAGACGACAGCATGTATGGGAGCTTTGCTAATAACCACTAAAGTCGGCACGACATCAAGCTAAAATTATGCTAAAATTACAAATAGAGTACATGAAATCAATTGAGTTTCCAAAGCAGTTAATAGTGCGTGGTGAGATGATAACGTCGCACCCGCTGCCCTGTAAACGTTGCACCCGGTGCGCAGAAAACGGCGCATCCGGTGCCCCTAAAGCAGCCATTTCGGAGGCACCCGATGCAAAGTTTTCAGCGCACCGGGTGCGACTTTAACAAAGCAGCGTGGGCGACGTTATCATTGCGCCATGCACTATTACCCGCGATGCGTGCTGCGCGCGTACTGAGCGGGGTTGTGCGCGAAGTAGCTTTGCGCGACTGTTACTGCGCGCAAAGCTACTTAGGGGGCAGAAAGTGGCTTTTCACACCGGCGCTAACACTAGTGTATCAAGCCCAGAGTATTTTATGTGGCTCTCCAACCACAGATTGATTTTTACTAAAATAATCATGTTGAATGATGTTAATCTCAGTACTTATTGTCAGTTTATGACTTTTTTTTATCTAAGAATATAATCATTGGGTGTTTTTTTTTTTTACTGTTTGCTGCATTATTACTTTATTATGTCCACTAAAGAGTAAAATGGAAGTGATTACTCTGTAACGGCTTTCATCAGCTTTTCTGCCTGAAATGGCAATAAATGTTGATAACACCCCCATAACCTGAATTCATCAAGCACACTGCTGACGGGAGACATTCCAGTCTGCTCTCTCATTTATGTGGCTCGTTCACTAACCATATCCTGCAATCGTCCAGGACAGGTTGTATGTGGAATGGGGGAAAAATAAACACCACTGACCACCCAATATATTGTTATATGAAGGCATTTGTCTGTCAGTAACTCCTCCCCCCAACCCCCTGCCCCCCTTCCCCTCCCCAATAGCAGCATTTGGTGTATTGTGTCCCCCCAGGTGGCAGTTTATGTCCCCTCTTTCCTATATAACATTATTGGGGTAGCCTTTGCCCTCCCCTTCCCCCTGCATAGAAGTAGTAGAGTAGCCCTTGGTCCCCCCATATAGTTGTTTTAGGGAAGCATTTATCCCCAACCCCTCTCAAAGCAGACTTTGCTCCCCCCACCATATAGCAGTATCAGATTGGCTTTTGCTCCCTCCCCCACCTTTCCCTAGAAAGTATTGTTAGAGTTTGCCTCATTCCACCGTTACAAAACCTGCAGAGTGTGTAATAGCGCACAATCCGGCCAGCATACTCCCTCCTGTTCTAGGCCTGCGCAGTACTACTGAGCAGACGCAGAATGCTCCTGGTGACAGGAGCAAGACAGGGGAGCGCGCTTGGCAGGACTGCGCCTGCGCCAACTTGCTTCAACTGGAGAATGTTTCCGGGCCAGTTGCAGGCGAATGGGGAGCCAGAAGAAGACAGCGTAACAGTGATCAGGCCGGAGGGGGCTGGAGGAAGCCCAAGGAATGTATATTTTATTTCCATGGCCCCATCTCAGGTACACTTTAAGCATTGCTTCTTATTAGAGGCTTTTGGTCTCTTTTAGGTGTACATATTAGTACGCCATGGGTAAGTTGGGTGCACGGTGAGCCAAATGACTGCTCACCCTGCTATAATACTATCCCTCCTCCGAATCATAGCAGCTCGGAGGGACAATTCATTTGGGTTCGGCGATATACTCCCTATGATCTGACATCGCTAAGGTGAAGCTCAGCAAAAACGTTTGCATCTAGCTACAGGAAAGTTTTAGTAAACTTAGGCAGAGTTCCCAGCTCACATCTGTCCCTCGTATCCTGCAGCCCTAAAAACCTTAGAGGGAAATTTAAATCAGACTAAGAAAGCCAGTTATACTTACCTGGTGCTTCTACCGGCCCCCTGCAGCCGCCCTGTGCCCACGCTGGTACTCTAGGATCCTCCGGTCCCCCGGCGTGGCTCAGTTTCGATTCCACCAGTCGCTGACCACTGCACCTGCGAGGCCCTGGCCGTGCGCATCCTTGTTTTTACTCCCGTGGCCGGGAGCGTCCGCCAGAGGTACAGTATGAAAACCTCTACTGTGCCTGCGCAGGACACTCCCATCGACGGTAGCGCGGATGAGGATGTGCGCAGACAGGGCCCCGCAGGCGCAGTGGGCAGCGACAGGTGGAATCGAAACTGAGCCACGCCACGGGACTGGAGGATCCTAGAGTACCGTCGCGGGCACAGGGCGACATGGTGAGAATACACCATGTGTTTTTTTTTGGCAGATAGATCGATCGATAGATAATTTCCGACAGGACCGATCAGACAGATTGTTTTTCTGACTCGATTTTCTCATAGAAGTGAATGGAAATCAATCAGAAAAATGATTGAAAAAAATCGATTGGAAAAAACGATCAGAAAAAACGATCGAAAAGGAATTCTGCCCAAAAAAACTCATTGTGTATTCCCAGCATAAATCTGTCCACCTGTCCCTCCATCTCCCCCCATCAGATTGGAAAGATTTGCCGGCAATAACAAGCCAAAAAAAAACCTCATAAAAACATAAACTGTGAATATTCATAACTTTCACGGTGCGAAGCTTTGCAATTTAATCATTAAACTTATACATTATTCATCCAGGTAAATTGAATAATCTCTACAGAAGAAAATCATTCAATTAGCATGCAATTTGCAATTAGCAGTATATTTTTTTTAATTGTGGATGCCGATCTGAGTTTTTTTTTTCCCTGTAAACACCGGTCTCTTTACTGTCAGAGCACGTGGGTGCCGGCACCGGAGAGCGATGAAATGATCCGACTTAATCAGCTTTAAATATGAGCGAATTAAAAATATAAATAAATAAAAAGCAAAAGACAAATTGAGCTCACATGCCAAAATAAAACGGCCCAGCCAGCAGCTAAATATGCGGTTTTAAGACTTTCGCTGTCAATCGTTAAGATCATTCGCAGGCATTTGAAATTCAATTCAGGAGCAAACTTAGAGGTTAAAAATGATCGATTAAGACCAACTCTTTTTCATTCCAATAACATTTTTTGATAAAACAGTCAGATAATAATGTTAAATTTAGAGCTGCTCAAATACGATTCCGGGAGACATCCGGATAGTTCTATCCGGATATCTCCCAGTTACCTGTGGGGAGTGGGTGGGGTCAATCTCACCTGTCTGACGTCTTCTTTGGTCCATCCCTCGGCGCTTCCCACGATGCGGTCCATGCGGCGGTCACAAACACTTCCTCCTTCCGGGTTGAAGGAGGAAGTGTTTGTAATCACGTGACGCGCGTGCAGCGCATCGTGGGAGGCGCCAGGGACGGACGAAGAAGACGTCAGACAGGTAAGATTGACCCCCCGCCCACCCCGCACAGGTAACTGGGAGATATCCGGATAGCAACTATAAATATTTGTAATTACAATACATTCCTAATCCTTAATAGGACTTTTCTAGAAATTAAGTCTTATTTTGTATTTAAAGTGAACTGGAGGTGAAAATAAACTGATGAAATAAACAATTATATTTATCCTTATACTCCTAAAAGTACTTTTTTAAAGCATACCCAAACTCAAAAAGTTTGGAGAAATGGGGGAGTAGGCATATACTACCACCTGTCCTTCTGCCCTCTGTTCCTCCAGTTCTCCTCTCTGAATTCCCCCCCCCCCTCCCGTAACTCACGTAATAGCCCCCTGGGATCCTCTTCCGGTCTGCAGGGTTGGAACTTACTGCCCAGGAGCCTATAGCGCCTATAAGGTCCTCCAGCACCCAAGGCTGAGGCACCAAAGTGCGCCCCTCCATCCCTCCCACCCCAGCCGTCACACACTGATTGCTCAGGGCCCCTAACACCTTAATCTCTAGTAATCTGGCTTTCAGTTACTGCCTTGTATCCCCTTTTCTTATTTATCTCTGCTTCAAACACATTAGGGGAATGATAGCTGAGCGAGTTGTGTGCCCCCTCCTGCACTGCGCCCTGAGGCTGGAGCCTCTCTCGCCTCTGTCTCGGCCCCGCCCTGTGCCCCTCCTACACTGCGCCCTGAGGCTGGAGCCTCTCTCGCCTCTGCCTCAGCCCAGCCTTGGGTACTAGAGTGCAGTACATTTAAAAGGGGAGCTTATTAAATTGTGCTGCCGATAGTTTCAGCTCCCACACAGACATCTTGAATCAATCTTCAACATCTGAAAGTCTAACACTTTGATCTTTTTCAGTTTCACGCTGCACCCCGTAATAACGATATTTCGCTGGTCGTTGCGTGTCCAAGGGGGTGGAGCTACCGCTTTCGAGCTGGTGATGGCCCCGCCTCCTTCCCCTGACGCTGGGTCACCAGACAGGCCAGAGAATTTTCACAATCATAAGTAAGTGCAGGGGGTGGGGGGGCTATTGTGAAAATGGATTGGAAAAGGTTAAGTATTGAAGAAGAATGAGAATAAAAGAAGTAAATAAACTAAAATAAATAGTTGTATTGTATGAATAAACCTGATCCGATAGAACTTTCCTAGAATTCAGTATTCTTATTTTTATTTTACAAGTTAAAGCACCGCAGAAATGAGAGGGATATGGAGGCTGAGAATAGTGAAGAGTGAAAAGGCCGATATTATTTTTTTGCGTTCATTTTCATGAAAATAATGTAACATTCGAAATAGGGCAAAAAAAAAATCATTCTTCAATAAGTTTGTGATCTGTCACATTTCTTGCTAATTTCCGCGCTAAAATAAACTATTTTTCCGCTTTTTGCAAATTTCCATGGTAAAAATAATGAATTTTCGTGCTTTTCGGGGACTTTCACACCGTAAAGAAAAAGTTGTTTTCCCAAACACATACAATGTATTTTCGTGAATATTTTCTGGAAATCTAAAACAGAATTTTTCTCGATGGGAAAAAATGCTGTTTTCGATTTGCAAGCAAATGCAAATTTGCAAGCAACACTGGCTGACATATTCATTTTCTATTAAACAATGCAGATTGCCTGGCTGCCTTGCTAATCCTCTGCCTCTAAGGGCTCATTCACACTGAGGCGGTCTGTCAAATTGCCGCACTGCTACTGCAGCTTAATGCAACCCTATGGGTAAGTTCATACTGCCCACGCTGCGGAACGCTGCGCCGGAAGTCCCTAATCTAAAGCTAGAGCAGAACTGTGGGACCCACGGCGACCTGTGGTGCTCTGCATTGGCTCAGAAGTCATGTTAGTCTATTGTGACTGTGGTTTTTAAAAAGATGGTGTTGTGATGTTGTTGCCTGCACGTGCAGAAGCATAATTTTTCAGTGCGCTTCCATGCAATTCCGCATACCCCAAAGCAGGATGTGACCGCAAGAGCATGTCACTTCCTGCGTGGCTGGTGGCCAGACAGGGAACACCACGTACTAATGCGGTGTTCCCTGAAGGTCTGTTTCTGGAGGTGCGATAGGGCGGAGGCGCAACGCAGCGCATCGCTGCCACCAGTTTGCGGTGTGAAACCGTCCTCATAATTTTAGACATAGACCCTGTATAAGCAAGCATGCAGATTAGATGTTTCTGACTCAAGTTTAAAGGGGCACTATGGCGAAAAATTTTAACATTTTAAATATGTGCAAACATATACAAATAGGAAGTCCGTTTTTTTCAGAGTAAAATGAGCCATAAATTACTTTTCTCCTATGTTGCTGTCACTTGCAGTAGGTAGTAGAAATCTGACAGAAATTACAGGTTTTGGACTAGTCCATCTCTTCATAGGGGATTCTCAGCAAGGCTTTCACTCTTTATCAAGATATTATCTAAAAAGGATTTAAACAATGATGCTGGCCCCAGCTTCCCTGCTCCCTACACAGTTTTTTGGCAGTTGGACAGAGCAACTGCCATTCACTAAGTGCTTTGAAAATAAATAAATCCCTGAGAATCCCCCATGAAGAGATGGACTAATCCAAAACCTGTCGCGTATGTCAGATTTCTACTACCTACTGTAAGTGACAGCGACATAGGAGAAAAGTAATTTATGGCTCATTTTACGCTGGAAAAAACGGACTTCCTATTTGTATATGTTTGCACATATTTTAAATGTTACAATTTTTCACCATAGTGCCCCTTTAAAAGGGAACTGAAGAGAGAGGTATATGGAGGCAGCCCTGTTGATCCTCTGCCTCTGAGGGCTTGTTTCCACTGTTGCGACGCGATTTCGGCCGCATTCCGACGCTTGTAAAAACGCATGCGGATGCGTTTCCACATGCGTTTTTACCCGCGATTTCGCATGCGATTTCGCATGGCAGGGTGCCATGCGAAATTAACCATGACACTGCCAGGGCTAAATAAAATTGAAAAAGGTGCGAAATCGCATGCGAAATCGCGGGTAAAAACGCATGTAACAAACGCATGCGTTTTTACTATTAAATACATTAGCGGCGATTCGCACGGTTTCCCGACGCAGGCGAAATCGTTGGCTCTTTTGTGCGTTTTTTTCACGCTGAAAAAAACGCACCTCAACAACGCTACAGTGGAAACAGGCCCATCCACTTGTATTACATGTGCGGATCTGCATGCGTTGGACGCATGCAGATTCGCGATAGTGGAAACGAGCCCTAATACTATTAGCCATAGCCTCTGAACAAGCATGCAGCAGATCAGGCGTTTCAGACTTTAAAGTCAGATCTGACAAGACTAGCTGCATGCTTGTTTCTGGTGTTATTCAGATACTACTGCAGAGAAATAGACCAGCAGGACTGCCAGGCAACTGGTATTGATTAAAAGGAAATACATATGGCAGCCTCCGTATACCTCTTACTTCAGTTGCTGGATTTGCTGCATGCTTGTTTCAGGTGTGTGATTCAAACACTACTGCAGCCAAAGAGATCAGCTAGTATTGCTTAAAAGGAAATACATATGGCAGCCTCCATATCTCTCTCACTTCAGGTGTCCTTTACAGCAGATCAGGGAAGCATTTTGATAAGACAGTCAGTACTGACACCGGCTATTAGTGATATAGATCTAGTCCAGGGATGGCAAAACTTGGCCCTCCAGCTGTTGAGGAACTAGAAGTCCCACAATGCATTGCAGGAGTCTGACAGCCACAGTCACGACTCATAAAGGCAAATGCATTGTGGGACTTGTAGTTCCGTAACAGCTGGAGGGCCGAGTTTGCCCAAGCCTGGTCTAGTCGCTGATTGTCATTTCAGGACACGGATGATACGACGTGGATTTATTTATCTATTTTATATTATCCTCTCCTCATATTGGAGCCTTTCTGTCCAGCAGTGCCAGGCATGCAGGGCTTATGGTTTAATTTACTGACAGACTCTTCCTCGATATCGTCAGATAACTTGGCATTAAACAGCGGATCACTGCCTCATCATTCTCCGCGCTATTTCAATCAGGGTTGCTAAGCAATGGTGATTAAAGCGAGCGATGATGATTGGCAGAGCGCATTTGGACCTAGAAAGGCATTCTTTGCAGCTTCCAGTTGGCTCGGGAAAGTCTGCCTGCCATCTATACAGCGTACGGGGTGCCAAAATGTCATTCCACAGAGCAAAATGCCAAAAGCCTTAAAGGATACCCCAACTGAAATGTGACATAATGAGATAGACATGTGTATGTACAGTGCCTAGTACACAAATAACTATGCTGTGTTCCTTTTTTCCTTTCTCTGCCTGAAAGAGTTAAACATCAGGTATGTAAGTGGCTGACTCAGTCCTGACTCAGACAGGAAGTGACTACAGTGTGACCCTCCCTGATAAGAAATTCCCCTTTTTTATCTCTTTCTTGCTCTCAGAAGCCATTTTCTGCTAGAAAAGTGATTTATAGTTGTAATTTCTTATCAGTGAGGGTCACACTGTAGTCACTTCCTGTCTGAGTCAGGACTGAGTCAGCCACTTGCATACCTTATATTTAACTCTTTCAGGCAGAGAAAGAAAAAAAGGAACACAGCATAGTTATTTGTGTACTAGGCACTGTACATACACTTGTCTATCTCATTATGTCACATTTCAGTTGGGGTATCCTTTAAACTGCAAATAATGTAGTGCAAATCAGGACGGCTTTACAGCTGTGGAAAGCAGAAATGTGAGGGGGAGGGGCAAAAAATCAGTTCACATGGCCCTGCGGCAGATTGCACCGAGAGGGTCATATGCAAAGTGCCGACCCTCCCTTACACGGTGCTCACCACGCCCCTCGCACACATACCTTGCTGTTATCCTGCGTGCAGGAAGGGTATCGCAATGCAAAAAATGTTCCCAAGTGTTAAAGGGGCCTCACTCAGTAAATGCTACCAAAGACGGCTGATAGTTTGAGTTGTGTGTAAAAGCACTCAGCTCACCAGGAAAGCATGTGATCAGTTTGATCATGTGACTGATTTGTAATGCTTTTATTCTACTAACCATGTGTGGATTCTGTTTTCCTAAGTAGGCTAAAACAAGAATGTATCACAGAAAATCCTAGCTTTAAAGTTACTGTAAAGAGGAACTCCAGTGAAAATAATGTAATAAAAAAGTGCTTCATTTTTACAATAATGATGTATAAATTATTTAGTCAGTGTTTTCCCGTTGTAAAATCTTTCCTCTCCCTCATTTACATTCTGACATGATGACATTTTTACAGCTGGCCGGTGATGTCACTGGAAGGAGATGCTGTTTTCTTTTTTGGCAGTTGGAAACAGGCTTCCACAGTGTGATGTCAGGACCTCAGAGCTGTGAGGCGCTGACATCACACTGTGGGAGGGGTTTCACCACAATATCAGCCCTACAGAGCCCCCTGATAATTTGTTTGTGAAAAGGAAAAGATTTCTCATAGGAAAGGGGGAATCAGCTACTGACTAGGATGAAGTTCAATTCTTGGTTACGGTTTCTCTTTAAGAGAAAGTAAGCTGACAAGATAAACAGTTGTATCTATCCTCCTACCTAAAAATGAATTTTAAAGGCTACCCGAATTGACGTATAACATGATGAGATAGACATGTGTATGTACAGTGCCTAGCACACAAATAACTATGCTGTGCTCCTTTGTTTTCTTTCTCTGTCTGAAAGAGTTAAATATCAGGTATGTTAGTAGCTGACTCAGTCCTGACTCAGACAGGAAGTGACTACAGTGTGACCCTCACTGATAAGAAATTCCAACTATAAAACACTTTCCTAGCAGAAAATGGCTTCTGAGAGCAAGAAAGAGATAAAAAGTCACTTCCTGTCTGAGTCAGGACTGAGTCATCCATTTACATACCTGATATTTAACTTTTTCAGGCAGTGAAAGAAAAAAAGGAACACAGCCTAGTTATTTGTGTGCTAGGCACTGTACATACACATGTCTATCTCATCATGTCACATGTCACTTCGGTTATCCTTTAAGATTTATTATTTTGTCTCTTCTCAATGACAGTGGTTGTGTGTCTCAGAGAGCTAAAATATATGAACTATCGAACTGTTTATTTATTTATCTCCTCAGAAGTTGTTCTCAGCAAGGAAAGAGTTGAAGCGTTAAAAGAATTTTGAGGAAAAAATTTGCATCACTTCCGTTCCTGCATTCCAGTGAATTCCGGGGAGCAGGCTGGCACCTCTGCTCTGAACTGAGGACCATTTATGAAGAGAACCACACGCGGTAACTTTGGTATTAAAACAATTCCTTTAGTTCACTGGTGCTGCACTGTAGACCTTGGCAGACGTCTTTGCATCTGCAGAATGGAGGCGTCTCAGCCCGCTCCCTCTCAGTTATATAATTCCTGGTTTTAGTATCACAGAACACGGAAAACATCTCGATATCTCGGTTCCCATTTTCCACATGCAAATGTAGAATATGTTGCAGCTTTTATCCGGCCCTGAAGCTGCTGCTTCTTAAATCTGTAAAATGGGTCAGGGAGTATCTCTAGGATGTACTTGGGAATCAGCTTGCTATGATGATCACTCGCTGTATGTATGTCTACAAATATACGGTAGTCTGCGACTGTGAATCTGCTGTCCATGCGGACTATTTTCAAGGCCCTGTCAACTGAACACTGAACTGAACACACGCGCCACGCTGCACACACA
Organism: Hyperolius riggenbachi; assembly: GCF_040937935.1. NCBI lineage: Eukaryota > Metazoa > Chordata > Amphibia > Anura > Hyperoliidae > Hyperolius > Hyperolius riggenbachi. Next base: position 289,446,444 of record NC_090654.1, on the reverse strand, counting down.
CACAGGTGCACAGGCGCACACACACACACACACACACACACCACACTCACCCCCCCCCCCCACACACACACACACACACACTACACATACACACACACACACACACACAGGTGCACAGGCGCACACACACACACCACACTCACACACACACACACACCACACACCACACACACACACACACACACACACTACACATACACACACACACACACACCACACTCACACAAACACCACACACACCACACACCACACACACACACCACACACACACACCTCACACACTGTACACACTGTACACACACACACACACACACACATAAACAGATGCACACACACACTGTCCACACACACACACACACACACACTGTACACAAACACACACACACCACACACAAAAATACGTACACACATACACACCACACACACACACCACACACACACATACACCACACTCACATACATACACACACACACCACACACACACACACACACCACACACACACACACATACACACTGTACACAAACACACACATACGTACACACACACACACACACACACACACACCACACTCACACACATACACACACACCACACACACGCACACGCACACACACACACACACACACACACACACACTCATACAGACACACCACACACACGCACACGCACACATGCACACACGCACACCTGCACACACACACACACACACACACACACACACACACACATGCACACACATGCACACACACACACAGATGCACACACACACACACACAGATGCACACACACACACACACACACACAGATGCACACACACACAGATGCACACATAACACACTTCTTCAGTGAAGCCTGGTACAAACATCCAATATAAACTTCTTCCCGACCACGGTTGGCCTGGGGCATAGGGTTTTGCAGGAGATCTCCACTTGAATGGTGGAGCTCAGCTCCGTCATCAGTCTCCCAGCGGCGATCGACTGTCAGGCGGCGAAACCGCCGTCTATTTACTCTGTACAGCGCTGCAATCTACGGCAGCGCTGTACTGAGGACAGTGCTGTCCCCCTGGGCGGCAGAGAAGTGATCCGCTGTCATAGACTGAAGTCTATAACAGCTGATTGCGCTGATTGGCTGGCGGGGGGAGGGAGGGACTGTGGATTAAAAAAATTAAAAAATAGAGAAATCTCTGTTGGTGGGGAGAAAGGGGGGGGGGGGGGGGTGATCACTTGTGTTCTGAGTTGTACGGCCCTGCAGCTTGGCCTTCAAGCTGCAGTGGTCTAATTTGTAAGAAATCAAAACAGAAATGAAGTAAGAGGGGCCCGTAGTATATTAATGTTGCATTTTAGGATCATAAATAGGTAGTAGCAATAATAACGGATAAAATATTGAGACTAGATAAAATAACGGACGGTCCTACCTTAAAAAAAGTAGTCGCTCCGCTATAGGGTATAGAAAGTAACACACTTTGGGCTCGATTCACAAAGCGGTGCTAACCTACTTAGCACATCTAAAGTCTTTAGACGCGATAACCAGGGTGCTAAGTAGGTTAGCACCGGATTTCTCAATCAGATCGCGCGCTAACTTTGCGCGCGCAAAGTTTTATGCGCGCAACGTTTTACGCGCGCTAAGTCCCATAGGCTTTAATGGGCACTTCGCGCGGAGCGCCCTGTGCTCTGTGCAGTACGCGCGTAAAGTTTTACGCGCATAAAGTTTTGCGCGCGTAAAGTTTTATGCGCGAAAAGCTTGTTTGGACGTGCTAAGGGGGTTTTCACAGGCGTGCTAACAGTTAGCACCGCTTTGTGAATCAAGCCCTTTGTTGGGCACTTTTAATCGACAACGCGTTTCGCGGAAACAACCGCTTCATCAGGTCTAGTACTGTGCCTTGCAACAAAAGGTTGTCTATCCTAGGCGCCTGTGAGCTCATACTTTTAATACGCGTTGTCCAATAAAGTGTGTTACTTTCTATACCCTATAGCGGAGCGACTACTTTTTTTAAGGTAGGACCGTCCGTTATCTTATCTATTCTCAATATTTTATCCGTTATTATTGCTACTACCTATTTATGATCCCAAAATGCAACATTAATATACTACGGGCGCCTCCTACTTCATTTCTGTTTTGACGTTTTACCCCAAAGAAGGGGTCACCACTTTGGCAAGTGGATCTTTGAAGGAGCTGCGACCAGATTCGAACAAGGCCGAGCGGGGACGGTACTTCTCCGTACGCGCATAAGGTGGTTGCTTGGCTGGCAACCTAATTTTGTGAGTATATTAACATAGAATTTCATTTGAATTATCGCCTTGACTCAACATACTACACCAGATCGGCTCCCGGTTTCTCCTCCCGTCCTTTTCTTTTACTGCAGCCCAATTTGTAAAAAATGGCCTGGTCACTAGGGGGTTTTAAGCCGTGGTCCTTAACCACTTAACGACCGCCCCCAGCCGATGGGCGGCGGCAAAGACCGGGCCCAAACGACCGCAATACGCCCATCGGCGGGGGCGGCTGCGGGAGTGTCTGTGCGGCGATCGCGTCATTCGTGACGCGATCAGCCGCCGGGGACTGGCTCCGCCCACCGTTCGTTGTAACCCGCCGGCCGTTCGGAAGCGCCGGCGGGTTACTAGCACCCGGATCGCCGCATGTAACAAGTATAATAGGCTTTGTAATGTATACAAAGCCTATTATACTGGCTGCCTCCTGCCCTGGTGGTCCCAGTGTCCGAGGGACCACCAGGGCAGGCTGCAGCCACCCTAGTCTGCACCCAAGCACACTGATTTCCCCCTCCCCTGCCCCCTGATCGCCCACAGCACCCCTCAGACCCCCCCCTGCCCACCCCCCAGACCACTGTTTGCACCCAGTCACCCCCCTAATCACCCATCAATCACTCCCTGTCACTATCTGTCAACGCTATTTTATTTTTAAGTCCCTAATCTGCCCCCTACTCCCTCCTGATCACCCCCCCACCCCTCAGATTCTCCCCAGACCCCCCCCCCCCCCGTGTACTGTATGCATCTATCCCCCCTGATCACCTGTCAATCACCTGTCAATCACCTGTCAATCACCCGTCAATCACCCGTCAATCACCCCCTGTCACTGCCACCCATCAATCAGCCCCTAACCTGCCCCTTGCGGGCAATCTGATCACCCACCCACACCAATAGATCGCCCGCAGATCCGACATCAGATCACCTCCCAAATCCATTGTTTACATCTCTTATCTCCTCTAAACACCCACTAATTACCCATCAATCACCCCCTATCACCACCTGTCACTGTTACCCATCAGATTAGACCCTAATCTGCCCCTTGCGGGCACCCAATCACCCGCCCACACGCTCAGATTGCCCTCAGACCCCCCCTTATCAATTCGCCCGTGCAATATTTACATCTGTTATTCCCTGTAATAACCCACTGATCACCTGTCAATCACCCATCAATCACCCCCTGTCACTGCCACCCATCAATCACCCCCTGTCACTGCCACCCATCAATCAGCCCCTAACCTGCCCCTTGCGGGCAATCTGATCACCCACCCACACCAATAGATCGCCCGCAGATCCGACATCAGATCACCTCCCAAATCCATTGTTTACATCTCTTATCTCCTCTAAACACCCACTAATTACCCATCAATCACCCCCTATCACCACCTGTCACTGTTACCCATCAGATTAGACCCTAATCTGCCCCTTGCGGGCACCCAATCACCCGCCCACACGCTCAGATTGCCCTCAGACCCCCCCCTTATCAATTCGCCCGTGCAATATTTACATCTGTTATTCCCTGTAATAACCCACTGATCACCTGTCAATCACCCATCAATCACCCCCTGTCACTGCCACCCATCAATCACCCCCTGTCACTGCCACCCATCAATCAGCCCCTAACCTGCCCCTTGCGGGCAATCTGATCACCCACCCACACCAATAGATCGCCCGCAGATCCGACATCAGATCACCTCCCAAATCCATTGTTTACATCTCTTATCTCCTCTAAACACCCACTAATTACCCATCAATCACCCCCTATCACCACCTGTCACTGTTACCCATCAGATTAGACCCTAATCTGCCCCTTGCGGGCACCCAATCACCCGCCCACACGCTCAGATTGCCCTCAGACCCCCCCTTATCAATTCGCCCGTGCAATATTTACATCTGTTATTCCCTGTAATAACCCACTGATCACCTGTCAATCACCCATCAATCACCCCCTGTCACTGCCACCCATCAATCACCCCCTGTCACTGCCACCCATCAATCAGCCCCTAACCTGCCCCTTGCGGGCAATCTGATCACCCACCCACACCAATAGATCGCCCGCAGATCCGACATCAGATCACCTCCCAAATCCATTGTTTACATCTCTTATCTCCTCTAAACACCCACTAATTACCCATCAATCACCCCCTATCACCACCTGTCACTGTTACCCATCAGATTAGACCCTAATCTGCCCCTTGCGGGCACCCAATCACCCGCCCACACGCTCAGATTGCCCTCAGACCCCCCCTTATCAATTCGCCCGTGCAATATTTACATCTGTTATTCCCTGTAATAACCCACTGATCACCTGTCAATCACCCATCAATCACCCCCTGTCACTGCCACCCATCAATCACCCCCTCTCACTGCCACCCATCAAACAGCCCCTAACCTGCCCCTTGCGGGCAATCTGATCACCCACCCACACCAATAGATCGCCCGCAGATCTTCTCTCCTCTAAACACCCACTAATTACCCATCAATCACCCCCTATCACCACCTGTCACTGTTACCCATCAGATTAGACCCTAATCTGCCCCTTGTGGGCACCCAATCACCCGCCCACACCTCAGAACGCCCTCAGACCCCAGCCCTGATCACCTCGCCAGTGCATTGCTTGCATCTATTTCCCCCCTCTAATCACACCTTGAGACACCCATCAATCACCTCCTGTCACCCCCTAGCACACCTACCCATCAGATCAGGCCCTAATTTGCCCCGTGTGGGCTCCTGATCACTCGGCCAAACCCTCAGATCCCCCTCAGACCCCCTTCCGATCACGTCCCCAGTGCATTTATTGCATCTATTTTCCCCTCTAACCGCCCCCTGAGACACCCATCAATCACCTCCTGTCACCCCCCTAGCACTCCTATCCATCAGATCAGGCCCAATACATCCTGTCATCTAAGAGGCCACCCTGCTTATGACCGCTTCCACAAAATTTGCCCCCTCATAGACCACCTGTCATCAAAATTTGCAGATGCTTATACCCCTGAACAGTCATTTTGAGAAATTTGGTTTCCAGACTACTCACAGTTTTGGGCCCGTAAAATGCCAGGGCAGTATAGGAACCCCACAAGTGACCCCATTTTAGAAAGAAGACACCCCAAGGTATTCTGTTAGGTGTATGATGAGTTCATAGAATATTTTATTTTTTGTCAAAAGTTAGAGGAAATTGGATTTTTATTGTTTTTTTCACAAAGTGTCATTTTTCACTAACTTGTGACAAAAAATAAAATCTTCTATGAACTCACCATACCCCTAACGGAATACCTTGGGGTGTCTTCTTTCTAAAATGGGGTCACTTGTGGGGTTCCTATACTGCCCTGGCATTTTAGGGGCCCTAAACCGTGAGGAGTAGTCTAGAATCCAAATGCCTCAAAATGACCTGTGAATAGGACGTTAGGCCCCTTAGCGCACCTAGGTTGCAAAAAAGTGTCACACATGTGGTATCGCCGTACTCAGAAGAAGTAGTATAATGTGTTTTGCGGTGTATTTTTATACATACCCATGCTGGGTGGGAGAAATCTCTCTGTAAATGGACAATTGTGTGTAAAAAAAATCAAATAATTGTCATTTACAGAGATGTTTCTCCCACCCAGCATCTGTATGTGTAAAAATACACCCCAAAACACATTATACTACTTCTCCTGAGTACGGCGGTACCACATGTGTGGCACTTTTTTGCACCCTAAGTGCGCTAAGGGGCCCAAAGTCCAATGAGTACCTTTAGGATTTCACAGGTCATTTTGCGACATTTGGTTTCAAGACTACTCCTCACGGTTTAGGGCCCCTAAAATGCCAGGGCAGTATAGGAACCCCACAAATGACCCCATTTTAGAAAGAAGACACCCCAAGGTATTCCGTTAGGAGTATGGTGAGTTCATAGAAGATTTTATTTTTTGTCACAAGTTAGCGGAAAATGACACTTTGTGAAAAAAAACAATTAACATCAATTTCCGCTAACTTGTGACAAAAAAAAAAATCTTCTATGAACTCACCATACTCCTAATGGAATACCTTGGGGTGTCTTCTTTCTAAAATGGGGTAATTTGTGGGGTTCCTATACTGTCCTGGCATTTTAGGGGCCCTAAACCGTGAGGAGTAGTCTTGAAACGAAATTTCTCAAAATGACCTGTGAAATCCTAAAGGTACTCATTGGACTTTGGGCCCCTTAGCGCAGTTAGGGTGCAAAAAAGTGCCACACATGTGGTATTGCCGTACTCAGGAGAAGTAGTATAATGTGTTTTGGGGTGTATTTTTCCACATACCCATGCTGAGTGGGAGAAATATCTCTATAAATAGACAATTGTGTGTAAAAAAAATAAAAAAATTGTCATTTACGGAGATATTTCTCCCACCCAGCATGGGTATGTGTAAAAATACACCCCAAAACACATTATACTACTTTTCCTGAGTACAGCAATACCACATGTGTGGCACTTTTTTGCAGCCTAACTGCGCTAAGGGGCCCAAAGTCCAATGAGCATCTTTAGGCTTTACAGGGGTGCTTACAATTAGGCACCCCCCAAAATGCCAGGACAGTGAACACACCCCACAAATGACCCCATTTTGGAAAGTAGACACTTCAAGGTATTCAGAGAGGAGCATAGTGAGTCCGTGGCAGATTTCATTTTTTTTTGTCGCAAGTTAGAAGAAATGGAAACTTTTTTTTTTGTTGTTGTTGTCACAAAGTGTCATTTTCCGCTAACTTGTGACAAAAAATAAAATCTTCTATGAACTCACCATGCCTCTCACTGAATACTTTGGGATGTCTTCTTTCCAAAATGGGGTCATTTGGGGGGTATTTGGACTATCCTGGAATTTTAGCCCCTCATGAAACCTGACAGGTGCGCAGAAAAGTCAGAGATGCTTGAAAATGGGAAAATTCACTTTTGGCACCATAGTTTGTAAATGCTATAACTTTTACCCAATCCAATAAATATACACTGAATGGTTTTTTTTTTATCAAAGACATGTAGCAGAATAACTTTCGCGCTCAAATGTATAGGAAATTTTACTTTATTTGAAAAATGTCAGCACAGAAAGTTAAAAAAGTCATTTTTTTGACAAAATTCATGTCTTTTTTGCTGAATATAATAAAAAGTAAAACTCGCAGCAGCAATCAAATAGCATCAAAAGAAAGCTGTATTAGTGACAAGAAAAGGAGGTAAAATTCATTTAGGTGGTAGGTTGTATGACCGAGCATTAAACCGTGAAAGCTGCAGTGGTCTGAATGGAGAAAAAGGCTCTGGTCCTTAAGGGGCGAAAAGACTGTGGTCCTGAAGTGGTTAAAGAGACTCCGTAACAAAAATTGCATCCTGTTTTTTATCATCCTACAAGTTTCAAAAGCTATTCTAATGTGTTCTGCCTTACTGCAGCACGTTCTACTATCACCATCTCTGTAATAAATCAATGTATCTTTCCCCTGTCAGACTTGTCTGTGTCTGGAAGGCTGCCAAGTTCTTCAGTGTTGTGGTTCTGTGATGCATCTCCCCCCTCCAGGCCCCTCTCTGTACACTGCCTGTGTGTTATTTAGATTATGGCAGATTCTCTCTTCTCTCTTATCTTTTACAAGCTGGATAAATCGTCCTCTGAGCTGGCTGGGCTTTCACATACTGAGGATTACAGACAAGGGCAAAGCTGTTTGCAGGAAGAAAAGAGCAGCCTGAAACTTCAGTGCATGGGGGAAAGAAACACACAATGATCTCTTGAGATACAAAAGGAAGGCTGTATACAGCCTGCTTGTGTATGGATGTATTTTCTATGTATTTTCTATGTATTTTCTATAACCTACTTCCTGTTTTGGTGGCCATTTTGTTTGTTTATAAACAAACTTTTTAAAACTGTTTTTAACCACTTTTAATGCGGCGGGGAGCGGCGAAATTGTGACAGAGGGTAATAGGAGATGTCCCCTAACGCACTGGTATGTTTACTTTTGTGCGATTTTAACAGTACAGATTCTCTTTAAGTGGTTAACTGGCCAATCGTTGATGAATTTTACCACCTCCATGCAGTCTGAGGACCAGCAGGTTGTGAATACTATGAGCAGGTTGTATAGGTAGCCTCTCATACTACATGGACCTGGTGAGATTAGTTATTACAGGTTTACTAATCATTAAAGGTGGTCTGAAGTCAAATATAAAAAAAACAAAAACAACAGATACTTACCTAAGGAGAAGGCAGGGTCTGGGTCCTGTAGATCTTTCCCGTTCCTCTCCTCATCCTGCCGTTCCTGGCTGCGCTGGCTCCTCCATCAGCAGTCTCCCACTCATGGGTAGGAGACCGTTCTCGTCCGCTGCGGGTGGGCTTCGGAAGTCTTTGGGAGCACTCGGGCAATTATTATTATTATTATTATTATTATTAGAATCTGAACTGCTTTGAAATCTCTGCAAGCAAACGCTTAATTTCAGCCTGCATCTGCTGTATGTCTAATCTCTGCTATCTTTTGTATCTTTTCACCTTTGCTTTCTTGATCTTAATAGTGATCTGCAATAGTGTTAGCACCTGAGTTACCTTACAGACAGTATTGTAATTGCTATTGAATTCTGGCTGTTTGTTCACACTTTGTTTTCTGGTGGCTGTCTGCAATTTCCATCATAGCCTGTATCACATACAGATCTGTTTGAAGTTGCAGGAAATAAGACCACCCCTATTACTTAATTAGCATATTGTCTGCCAGCTGACTAGGCCTTCCTTCCTGATTACACATTGCTAATGCTATAGCTATGTGTATATGAGGAGAAGCACCTTGTCGGTTCGACAAGTCGGTTCGCTTTCTAAGGGCAGTTTTCAAAGGGCACAAACGAATTTACCAGAATTCACCAGTAATTCAACAGAAATAAGCACCACATCAAGGTAACATTAACTTTGTTGTAACTTACCTGTACTGCTGCTTACTATTGCTGTCTAACTTGATCATCTCTGCCCTTAATTCTGAACTGCACAGCCTACAAGCCACCCCACCAAATAAAAACAAACTGCACTGATAAACGACTAAACGTTGCTCCATTGCCCTAAGTATCCTCCAACCTCTGCTACACCATTTTCCCTACCTATTTTCACCACCACTCCCAGTGCAACAGTATGTATCCCCAACACATCATTATGCGTACCCCCCTCATACCTCCTCCTCTTTCCCTTAATCACCCGCCCTATTGGTGCCTCATGTTCTGGCTCCATCTGCTCCTCCCCCTGGTCCCTTGTCCACTGCTCACCACACATCCTAACCCCAGGCCCACTCCGGTCTCCCAACCCCCCCGTTCCCCTCCTCATACTTCCCACCTCACCCACCACAACCAAATTTACCCACCTAGCCCCTCTCCCCGCCGCACCTCCCACCCTCCCCATACCCACGAACATTCTCGCCCCAATCTCATTCCCATCCGCCCCATACTCAGACAATCTCTTCCTCTATCTGGCGCTCTCTGGAATGCCAGATCTATCCGCAACAAGCTTACAACTATCCATGACCTCTTTATCTCAAAAACCCTCACCTTTCTTGCCCTTACTGAGACCTGGCTCACCCCCTCTGACCTGCCTGCAGCTGCAGCCCTATCCTACGGGGGTCTACACCTCAGCCATACCCCAAGACCAGATAACAGGCCTGGGGGAGGGGTGGGTCTTCTCCTCTCACCATCCTGCACCTTCCGTGTCCTTACCCCTCCCCCTTCTCTTTACTTTACCTCCTTTGAGGCCCATGTTATCCGCCTCTACCATCCCCTCCCAGCCATTATTGCAGTCCTATACCGCCCCCCCTCCAGTACTATATCGTACTTCCTAGAAAACCTTGCCTCCTGGCTCCCACACATCCTGTCCTCCGACCTCCCAACAATCATCCTCGGAGACTTTAACATTCCAATTGATGAGCCTACCACCTCTGCTGCCACTCAGCTTCTCTCGCTCACCAACTCCCTTGGTCTCACTCAGCATACTAACGCCACAACCCACAGTGCTGGCAATACCTTGGACCTAATTTTCTCCAAAGCCATCGCACTTACCACCCTGGACATTACACCATTCCCCATCTCCGACCACCACCTCATCTCCTTCACCCTCACTCCTTCCAGCACCCCCTGTCCCCCTCCCCAAACTGGACGTTGGCAGAGAGATCTGCGCAACCTTGACCCCAATGTACTAGCCACACCCCTCCACTCTCTCTCCTCCTCCCTCCCCAGCCTAACCTGCCCCAACGAAGCGGCAGCTCAATACAACAGTAACCTCTCTGCAGCCTTAGACCATGCGGCTCCCCTGACCTTTCGTACCAACAGTCGCCCCAACCCCCAACCTTGGCACACTGCCCTCACAAGAAAACTACAAAATGAGACACGAGCTGCAGAACGCAAATGGAGGAAATCCCGCAACAACAATGATTTCCTGGGATACAAGACTAAGTTGCAGACGTACCATGCTGCCCTCGCTGATAGTAAACAGATATACTTCACTCACTTGATCGCTACCCAAGCCTCCAACCCACGTCGTCTTTTTGCCACCTTCAATGCCCTACTTAACCCCACACCTCCCCCCCCAACCTCCACCCTCTCAGCCACTGACCTATCAAATTACTTTATCAACAAAATTACAACCATCCGGAGGGATATTTCTCTCCTCCACTCTATCGCCCCCGCCTCCCCACCACATCCGACTCCTTCCTCTTTCTCCTCCCTTACCTCCTTCAATCCTGTCACGGTGGAGGAAGTCAACCAGCTGCTGGCAACTTCACCTGCCACTTCCTGCCCCCTAGATCCGGTCCCATCTGATTCTCTGCGCCCACATTTTTTTGATCTGGCCCCTGTCCTCACCCATCTGTTCAACCTCTCCTTCTCCACCGGCATCTTCCCCTCCGTATTCAAACAGGCCACTGTGCTTCCCCTACTAAAGAAATCTTCACTTGACCCTGCTCTGCCATCCAACTACCGCCCAATCTCTCTCCTCCCTTTCGCCTCAAAAATTCTTGAACGCCTGGCCCACCAACGCCTGACCAACTTCCTTAACTCCAACTCCCTTCTCGATCCCCTGCAATCTGGTTTTCGCACAGCCCATTCTACAGAAACCGCCCTCACCAAAGTGGTAAATGACCTCGCCCTTGCCAAAGCCGAAGGTAAATACTCCATCCTGCTCCTCCTGGACCTCTCCTCGGCATTTGACACTGTCGACCACTCCCTCCTCCTCCACTCCCTGCAGCTAATGGGCATTCAGGACCTAGCCTTAGCCTGGATCTCCTCCTACCTCTCCAACCGCTCCTTTACAACATTTTTCAATGGCTCCTCATCCACTCCTACAACCCTCTCAGTTGGTGTTCCTCAAGGTTCCGTCCTAGGACCCCTACTGTTCTCACTCTATACTGCCTCAATTGGCAAAATCATCTCCTCCATGGGCTTCAATTACCACCTGTATGCCAACGACACCCAGATATATCTCCACACCCCAGACCTCTCCTCCTCTACCATGGACAAAGTCTCTGCCTGCCTCACATCCATTTCCTCCTGGATGGCTGCCAGGTACCTGAAGCTTAATTTGGACAAGACTGAGCTTCTAATATTCCCACCCCGCACAGCTGCACCCCTCCCAGATCTGCACGTCACTATTGAAAATACTATAATCCACCCTACCTCCCAAGCCCGCTGTCTAGGCGTTACTCTGGACTCTGAACTTTCCTTTACCGCCCACATCCAAGGTATTGCCAGATCCTGCAACTTCCACCTCCGCAACATCTCCAAGATCCGCTCCTACCTGTCCCCTGACACCACTAAACTCCTTATCCACGCCCTTGTCATCTCCCGCCTAGACTACTGCAATTCTCTTTTATCTGGCCTCCCCTCTAACCGTACTGACCCACTTAAATTGGTAATGAATGCGGCAGCCAGACTGATACATTCTTCTCACCGCAGCGCCTCTACAACTCCGCTCTGTAAAGCACTACACTGGCTCCCCATCAGCTTTAGGATCAATTTCAAAATCCTGTGCTTTGCCTACAAATCAGTGCACAAGACCTGCCCAACCTACATCTCTGATCTGGTCCACAGGCACATACCAGCCCGCCCCCTCCGATCCTCCAATGACCTGCGCCTAGTCGCACCACGCATAACTCAGTCACACGCACGATTGCAGGACTTCACCAGGGCCGCCCCTACTCTCTGGAACTCTCTCCCACCAGCCGTCAGACTCGCCCCCACCTTTAATTCCTTCAAACAAGCTCTCAAGACTCACCTCTTCACGCTCGCATACCCCCCTACACCAGCACCATAATATGTTCTGTTAGACCCCCTCTCAAAAGACGCACCTATTGTCTCCACCCCACCCTTTAGATTGTAAGCCTCCGGCAGGGCCCTCCTCCCTAACGTATCCAGCTTGATTATGCAATCTTACTCGCAACCACCCCTCTTGTAGACTCGAACAGTCTCTATTTTGACCTATGATACTGTATTGTTATCAAATCATTTGCATGATCTTGTTTTGTTGTGAGTTTCCGTATGTTCTACCTGTATGTTAACCCATTTATCTATTGTGCAGCGCTGCGTAAGATGTTGGCGCTTTATAAATACAATAAATAATAATAATAATAATAATTATTATAAGTCTTCGGGAGCAAAATAATTATTAGTCATTTTCATCACAAAAACATCTAATTTACATAATGTTCATTCATGGGGTAGGGCAGAGAACACTAAATTATTAAAGCAGGCGGGACAGCCATACTATCCCAGAAAAAAAACACATTGAGGCCTGGTGCACCCCAGAGGAGTTTTTCTGAGCCTTTTGAGTTTTTAAATCTGCTGCTAATGTTATCCTATGTGTCTGTGCACACTGGAGCAATGAGGTTTTGTAAAAAACCCCATAGCATTACATTGGGAAGAGCTTTTGAAACCTCTAGCGCCCAAACGCTAGAGGTTTCAAAAGCTCTTCCCAATGTAATGCTAGGGTTTTTTTAGCAGCAGATTTAAAAACTCAAAACGCTCAGAAAAACTCCTCTGGTGTGCACTAGGCCATATACAGTAAGTAGATAAATACTTTCTACTTCTACTTATGTGACCTATGTATTGTACTGTCCATGTTTTGATTTCAGTGAATCTTAAATAGTAGATAAAGAGAAAACTGTTCCAGGCATTTTCCATCTTTACTGCCTCTGACTGAAGCCAATCCTGATGTATTTTCCTCTCTTACTCTTTTTTTTTTCTCCTAGAAACTGCACTGTGATAGCTAGCTTGCTTTGTAATCACATATGAGCACAGCATAGATCGTATTTCAGCAGCTTCTGCAGAGGGGTGAGGTGTATTTCCCTTCTTAGCCTCCTGTCGCACTGAACTGCCCTCAGCAGAATAGAGCCAGGCTGACTGAGATAAGATTCATTACAGTAGAAACATTTATGATTATATTGGAATGCTTGCAATGCAGGGTCAGGTTGTAGACTGCATAATAAACACAAAGCAATGGGTAAATGGAATTTGATTTTGTGGCCGACTATCCCGCTTTAAAAGAAAACCTGCAACTCCTTTTTGATTTTATGAACTCTAGGAGATTTCAAATGTATGACTCATATACATATATTTAGGAATAATGTAAAATTCTCATCTTTTGTGTGTCATACATATATAAATAATTATTGACATTTTATGACCATGGATAGGATCATCGTTTTATTTCATCCGCAGTGCATGAATTTTATATTGTTACATATTTAATTAAGAGTAGCAGTCATAAAGCGTCTGATAACCAGAGTGACATTTGAAATTCGAGCAGGCCTCGCGTTACCGAACAAAGGAGCAAGAAACGCGGCCAGGTGCCTGAGCGAGATTCAATCTCTGCCTTCCTCTCTGTCTGCACCGAGTCGCCATCCTGAAGATAATTTAATATCCGACCCCTCGCTACTCGACTTTACAAAGTGTAAAATTGTACGTGTCGCTATCTGCTGATGAGCTTCAGTAATCAATTATAGAGGACGTCACGCCAGGTGTTGGATAAGAAGAGCAAGTTTTCACTCTCACAACCTGGAATGAATACAAAATGCTTCAGTGGAGACAGACCTTTAGAAGAGCCAGCTGAAAGTATACATACTTATGTATTTAATTTGCTTTAACCCTAGGCTTGCAAGTGCTCCAGGCCAATTTAATTTATCATGTTTTTTTTTTTCTTATTTCTTATTTGTTACATTTCCTTGAGTCTAATTAGTACTGCTGTAATGTGTATTTAGGGCCACTTGTCACTAGCGGGCAGTGTGAGACAATAACAGAGGACTTCTGATTTCAGTTTCTATATTTTCTGCTAGTAGAGAGAGATCAAAGCATTCCAAGAATTTACAGCACAACGAGTTTGGCCAACTGAGGTCAAAAGCAGCATAATTATCTCAAATGAGATAACTCTATTGGAGCTGCTAATGGGTAACAAGGAGTCTGTCACGGAAGAGCCGTGAGAAAAGTGAACACAATCGCAATCAGTGTGCTGCACCGATTGTCATTGCGTTGCCAGATCTAGATTGTATGTCTATGGATACCAGGCAGTCAAGCCTGGGGGTATCTGTTGTCTTCATAGGTGTTAGCATAGTTCTTTTCATGGGAGCCAAGTATGCTCTGTGATAAGGCCTGTGTGGTTAATTAAGTGGATCAAAAGAGTCCCTTTCCTGGCCAGTGACACCGAGGTGTGAAAGCTCTCCAGCAGTAAGCAAATGGAAAGTGTTACTGCCTTTTGAAGAGACAGGATAAATGCAGCATGAGACCAGACTGCTTGACTCCATCAGAAGCAGAGAAAAAATGAATACTGTATATGATTTTTTGCCTATTTATGGAATACCGTATCTAGGATAGTTATGAGAGTTGTATCATTGGGTTTGTAGTGTCTTGCTGAACCTTTTGATACCAGTCTTAAGGCTCAAGGGGTACGTTACAACCAAGTTATTAAACTTCTCAGGAACTGGACCCTCTACCCTAATCAAGTCTGATGTCATAGGAATTGTCATAATCTGAGGAATATGAATCTGTTATCAGCGCGAATGTGGCATTTATTGGTTTTATAAGTTTAAACCTAAATCTCTCTCCGAGGGAATGAACTGTGATTGGTTTGTGAACCGGAGGGGGCTGGCTTTGTTCCACCCCCAACACTAGCTTCCATAAAACCAGCTTGCATACAGGGAGGGGCAGTCCTCCAAATCCCATCTTCAGGAGAGCATGCTGCTGCAGCCAGAGGACCATGTGGTTAGCGGCCATCTTGTCTGAACTTTACTCCTGAACTAAAACAAAGGAACTTTATGAGTTTTCCCAGAAAGGACATATTTCCACGAACTTAAGTACAGTATTTTCTCCCTTTTCATTTTTTTACTGCGCTACTAATGTCTATAATTGTTGATTTTAATGATTTTTTTAATATATTAATTATTTATATTACATTTTTAATAAACAACGCAAACGTCATTTATTTGTTCGGCTACACCTATTATTCAGCAACACAAAACTGAACCTTGGCTTCTGAAGAGTCACTACTATTGTTGATAACTAGATAAAATAGAATGTGTTTAACCATTTTGTATTTGCAGGTCTAGAGTCAGCCAGTCAGTGGGTTCCTCTGTCCCATGGTAACAGAGGTGGTGGCAGTTATACCCTGAAATAGTGTGTAATTTGTATTACCGTAACTCACAGGCTCCCTTCCAGTCCATCTGCTGCCAAAATCCCAGCGGTTTCTGCGCACTGATTGCGACCACAGATTGCATGGTCTGTGTGCTGAAACCAATTGGCAGGCATTGTGCGGTCTGGCCACTAGGGGCCCTGTGACAGAGTCTAAGATGATATGGAGGCTGTGATATTTATTTCCTTTTAAACAATACCAGTTCCCTGGCTGTCCTGCTGATCTTCCTGGCTACAGTAGTGTTTGAGGCAACTTAAACAAGCATGCAGCTAATGCAGTCAGGCGGCGGGGTGCACACATGGCATAAACGCTAGTATAGAGTAAAATGCTGCCATTTTATGCAGCAATGTTAGTCTATGGGAGGCAGAAGAAGCTGCGGAGCGCTGCGTTTCTACAGTATGCATTCTGCAGACACTGGTAGTGTTGCATAATATGCAGGCTGGCTGCCAAAACGCATATGATGAAAGTCTATGGTAACGCATATGCATTGCATTTTCAATGTTTTCATTAAAAATTAAAGATCTCTGATGTGTTTCTGCTTCCTATAGTCTTCCTAGTGATTTTCACGAATTTAAATAAAAAAAATACACATACAAAACTCATATGCATTTTACATTAGTGAACCGCAAACTCATTAACGCTACTTTTTCACGCTATGTCAGATGTAAACCTAGCCTCGGACTTGAGTGAGAGTACCTGATCTGCTGCATGCTTGTTCAGGGTCTATGGCTAAAAGTATTAAGAGGCAGAGGATCAGCAGGACAGCCAGGCAACATGCATTGTTTAACTTCCTGAGCGTTACGCCGCTCAGGAGGTTTAGCAGTCCCCAGCAGTGATGAGCGAAAATGCAAATATTCTTTTCGCCGAATTTTCGCAGAAAAAAAAGCACTAATTTCTTTTCGACAGGCGAATTTTCGATTGAATATTTTTGCGTTAATTTTCTCCTAAGGTCGTTATTTTCACGTTAAATTCGTAGTTCATCACGTACGTATTTCCGCGTAGTCATAGTACCACCATGCGAAGCTTCGCCCGCTACGCGTAGTTGACGTATGTATTGCGAAGTCACTAAGCGTGCGGTAACTGCTGTTTTTTGCAGGATTTAGTGTGTTACTGTAAGCAGAGTTCTCTGACGGTGTTGCTTGCACATTTTTGCCATGCTATTTTTGATTTAGAGAAAATATTTGCAAAAATACATTGTATTGTAAAACACTTTGGGATAAAGGCAGGTAGGATAACTATATAGGCAACAAAGAACCGAGAAACATGCTTTCATTGAATATTATACCTAACTGCAATTCCATTTTAATAATAACACAACAGGATTTTTTGCTGTGCTATTTAAAGTCTAAAATAACTTCGTTTCTTTTCTTCTGATTTCCAGTAGTGTCAGAATAGAAACCTATTTGTGTATCTGCGGTATACAAACAGAAATCCACAGCCCAGATAGAAAATACTTGACTGTATTCCATGGCAACAAGTGCAGCAGCAGCAGCAGCTCAGTTTCCTGTCTATTTAAAGCATGCAATGCCATTATTTCACATTCAGAAATATCCATGCAAAGACTCCATATCTGAACACAAAGCGAGATATATATCATCACAGCTACTCTTGCAGCGAAATGACGGCTGTAGGCCAACGGCTATACAGAGCTGAGAAAGGCTGAACAGAGCTGGAGAATATTGTATGCAAAACTCTAGAAAAATCCATTCCTAACTGTTGTTATTGTTATTATTATCATTATTTATGTAGCACTGACATCTTCTGCAGCACTTTACAGAGTACATAGTCATGTCACTGACTGTCCTCAGAGGAGCTCACACTCTAATCCTACCATAGTCATAGCCTAATGTCCTACCATATTATTATTATTATGTATTTATACAGCACTGACATCTTCTGCAGCACATTACAGAGTACATAGTCATGTCACTGACTGTCCTCAGAGGACCTCACACACTCTAATCCTACCATAGTCTAATGTCCTACCATATCATTATTATGTATTTATATAGCACTGACATCTTCTGCAGCACATTACAGGGTACATAGTTATGTCACTGACTGTCCTCAGAGGAGCTCACAATCTAATCCTGCAATAGTCATTGCCTAATGTCCTACCATATTATTATTATGTATTTATATAGCACTGACATCTTCTGCAGCACATTACAGAGTACATAGTCATGTCACTGACTGTCCTCAGAGGAGCTCACTATCTAATCCTACCATAGTCATAACCTAATGTCCTACCATATTATTATTATGTATTTATATAGCACTGACATCTTCTGCAGCACATTACAGAGTACTTATGTCAAATGTAGCTGATACCCCCTTTCCCACGAGAAATCTTTACCTTTTCTCGAATAGATCATCAGGGGGGTCTGTATGGCTGATATTGTTTTGAAACCTCTCCCACAGTGTGATGTCAGGACCAAGGTCCTGACAGTTTGCTGTCTGTGAACCTCATTGCATTGTGGGAAATAACAGCTGTTTACAACTGCCAAGCAAGCAGTATCTCCCTCTGTGCACAGAACCAGGGGCGTAACAATAGACCCTGCAAGGGATGCCTCGGCAGGGGGGCCCAGAAGCCACAGAGGGCCCCATGAGGGGGGAAGTTTGAGAGACTGACAACTAAGGGCATGGAGAGAAAACGTATTCTGCTCTCTTATCATTGTTATATTGACTGCATGTGTCCACCACACAGATAAGGAATCAGACACACTTTGGAATTTGTACACTGTCCCTGCTCCCTAGGGTTCATAAAAAAAACATCTGTCTCACACTGAAGCAAAGTTCTGATGACTTCATGTACAACGTTACAAACAAAGGAGTCACCGGTTGAAAAAAAGTTGTAGACTGGCCCTTGTTCAGCAATACTGCGTGTATATGCAACTTTATGGTGTCTGATTACGGACACAGTGGAGTGGGTAAGATTGATGTCTGACTGTCACTGCCTCATTGAGAGCTTGTTGTCTCACTGAGTCCAAGATCCTGTAATAACAGTATCAATCAGAGACATTCTGAATGTTTTGCCAAAGTTACATTGATACTATATCTTATGTTCAGCATGTCATTATTGTTCCTCCATATAGCATGTGCTCTCATGTAGTAAAATAATACGGCTGTGTGTGTATGTATGTACTGGGAGCAGAGCTGCAACGAGGGACTTGTCGGCTGCAAGGGGCTGGAGGATGCCCCCGGGTAAGTAGATTTGGAGGTAGCATAGATTGCCTGACGTTTCCTTTAAAGAGACTCTGAAGTCTCCCGAAAATGAGGTTTTTACTTTAAAAACCTCATTAACATTATTGCCCCTCTTAAAACGCAGCAGAACCGCGGCTGAAAACCCTCTCAATCACCCCAAACCCACGGGGGTACATCGCGGGCTCCTTCTGCATAGAGGCAGCGCAGCTCTGCCTCTATGCACGTCAATCAGCCCGGATCGCCGCCTCTCCCCCGCCCCTCTCAGTCTTCCTTCACTGAGAGGGGCGGGGGAGAGGCGGAGATACGCACTGATTGACGCGCATAGAGGCAGCAGCAAAATCCACAGCCAAGAAAGTCTTGGATTTTGCCTGCCGATATAGGGGTGAGTTTGGGGGGATTGAGGGGGTTTTCAGCCGCGGTTCTGCTGCGTTTAAAGAGTGGCAATAATGTTAATGAGGTTTTTAAAGTAAAAACCTCATTTTCGGGAGACTTCAGAGTCTCTTTAAGTCTAAGTGTTTTTATCTGCATGGGGAAAAGACATTGATCCTCAGTTTTCCTGTGCAGAAACATACAGAACGCATATTTTATTTCTATTACGCTCCTGTCACGTATAGTAGGTTGCAAAAATCTGACATGAAAGATCTGATCGTTTTTAGACTAGCCCAACTCCTCTCAGGAGGACTCTCAGTTATTTCTTTGTTTACAAAAGCACCTACTGAATGAAAGTTGCTTAGTCTAACTCAAAAAATGGTGTGCAAGCGAGTAGAAAGGCTGGCTGACAAACACCCTTTCCAGGGAGTGCTTTTGTAAAGAATTAAGGAGATCTAAGAATCTCCCTTCAGGAGGTGGACTAGTCCAAAACCTGTCAGGTGTGTCAGATTTGTACTGCTTAGTGTAAACAACGGTGACATAGGGAAAAAAATAATTCAGTGTGTATTTTTATTTGGGAGAAATGTACTGTTTACATGTGTACACATGGATTCCAAATGTTACAATTTTTTTTAAAGAGGACCTGAACTCAAAACTTCTTCTCTGGTCTAAAAGATAAGCAACAGCATAATAACCTTTAAAGAAAAAACATGTATTTGCTACAGCTTACAGAAGTCCCGCAATAAATCTGCAGTGTGTCTACTTCCTGCTTTCATGGACACAGATGAAGGGTTCACATCCTGTGTTTACATATTAGCTGTGTCTGCCGAGGACAGCTGAATTTCAGTGTGGGCACCGCTGAGAGATCAAATTACACTTGTGGCTACTTAACCCATTCGCGTTCCGTCGTTTTACTTGAGAAATGTTCACCTCCCATTTATTAGCCTATAACTTTATCACTACTTATCACAATGAACTGATCTATATCTTGTTTTTTCCACCACCAATTAGGCTTTCTTTGGGGGGTACATTTTGCTAAGAGCCACTTTACTGTAAATACATTTTAACAGGAAGAATAAGAAAAAAACGAAAAAAAAATCATTATTTCTCAGTTTTCAGCCATTATAGTTTTAACATAATACATGCCTCCATAATTATAACTCACGTATTGTATTTGCCCATATGTCCCGGTTATTACAACGTTAAAATTATGTCCCTATCACAATGTATGGCGACAATATTTTATTTGAAAATAAAGGTGCATTTTTTTCCATTTTGCATCTATCACTATTTACAAGTTTAAAATAAAAAAAAATATAAAAATATTTCATCTTTACATTGATATTTAAAAGGTTTAGACCCTTAGGTAAATATTTACATGTTTTTTTTTTATTGTAATGTTTTTTTGTTTTTTTTATAGTAAACATTTTATTTGGGTAGTTTTGGGAGGGTGGGAGGTAAACAATAGATTTATAATGTAAATGTGCGTTAATTTTTTTTTTTTTTTTACTTTTAGTTGTAGTATTACTTTTTGGCCACAAGATGGCGGCCATGAGTTTGTTTACATGACGTCACTCTAAGCGTAACACACGCTTAGAGCGACGCATGGGGGAGGTAACAGCCAGAAAAGGCGCAGCTTCCGAGAGAAGCTGTCGCTTTTTCAGCGAAGGAGAGCAATCAGTGATCGGGCACCATAGCCCGATTCACTGATTGCCTGGCTAACGAACCGCGGGCCGGGAGTGCGCATGGTTCCTGGACGTAGTTTCTACGTCCAGGAACCAAAATAGGTTAAAGATGAGGGGAAATTAGACAGGTTCTTCTCTCTAAAAAAACACACAGGGTGCATTGCTCTCTGTTTCTCTCTGAGTTCAGGTCCACTGTAAATAAGAGTGTTAGGATGTTCACTCCTGCTGGTTGGCAGATAAAGGCCTCAATTCTTAATAGGGTTATCAAACAAATTACCTCATGGTTTACCTCATGTTTGGAAATGGAGAAAAATCTTGTAGAATTGCTAAAAAAAGAGAGGAAATTACCTCATGAGGTATTTTACCTACAAAAAAATATTTACCTCACATAGCTACCAGAATTGAGACCAAAGCTTCATAATGGTGTGTCATATGCATTCCACTACTCTGCCCTGACAAAAGGGCCCATACACTGGTCGATTTCAGACATCGATCGATCGATTCTATCAAATCAGCTGATCGATCAATTTGCAGCCGATTTCAATCAATTTGATTTATGGACTGGCGGGAAAATCTAGGACTATCTGCTGCTGGCAGCAGACTGATGGCCCATAGAGTTGCATTGGATCTAATGGTGCAATAATGCATTTACTGTAGATCAATTTCCAAAAGATTTCCAATAGATTTCACTCTATTGGATAGATAGATAGATAGATAGATAGATAGATAGATAGATAGATAGATAGATAGATAGATAGATAGATAGATAGATCCAATAGATTTCAAACCCATTGGAAATCTGTTCCTAGTGTGTGGCACACATCAGATACATTCCTGTGAGATTAGACTTGACAGGCATCTGATGATTATAATCTGCTGTAAATCTATCAGTGTTTGGCCACCTTTAGGCTCACAGCTTCTTGAGTAACATCTGAATAACATATAAAGACATTACTGTCCACATAGCTCTTTATCTGTGTCTGGGTTTTTTCTCTGTCAGCATCCTTTAGACTCAGGGGGTGAGTATGATGAATACAAACCAAAAGCTGGCCTCCTGCTTAGCAGCAAGAAAACTAAAGCCATGTCATCTGCTCCAATGAGCCAACTGTAAATAGATGGAGGGAAAGTAGAAGTTGTTTCATCTTCATGGGATGGAAGATCTCTGCAGATGATGGCTGCAGCCATGACTAGGGATGCTCACCGCATTCTGCCATTCCGTTTTCCGCGATTCCGGTCGGAAATTGGCGATTCCGTTCAGTTCGGAACGGAATTGCTATACCATTCCGACGGAATTCCGGAATTGCTATGCGTAATTCCGTCGGAATGCAGATTTTTTAAGCAAATCAATAGGAAGCCCCTAGAAGAAGTTTAATGTGAAAACAACAAGATTTCTGCATGAAAATTGGATTTTCAGCACTAATTGTAATTACAATGACCGCCGTGGAACCACCTCTAGGTCCCATGGCTTACGCGACAACTCCTGCTGCTCCTAGTGATGCTCAAATACCCCTTTTCAAAATTCGAGTTAGGTCGAATTCGAATAGTAAATTATTCGAGGTCAGTCGAATATTCGAGTCGAATAATTTTTACTATTCGATTCGACCTCGGACTTCGAGCTCACTATTCGAATCGGTATTCGAGCTCACTATTCGAGCTGACTATTCGAATTGGCCTTAAATAGCTTCCAACACTTGTTTTGAGGGTGAATGATGCAAGAAACATCTTTTTTTCCAAGTAACAACAGCAAGTGATTATGTGGGGATGTTCCTTTAAAAAAAAATGTGGAAAGATAAGTTGTGTCCTTAATTTTGTTCAGTAGTGTTACTGTATATACTTGTTCTTCTTCTTCTTTATCTTTCTTCTTCTTCTTCTAGATCTTCTTCTTCTATATCATCTTCTTCTTCTTCTATATTGTCTTCTTCTTCTTCTTCTTCTTCTTCTTCTTCTTCTTCTTCTTCTTCTTCATCATCTTCTTCTTCTTCTTCATCATCTTCTTCTTCTTCTTCATCATCTTCTTCTTCTTCTTCATCATCTTCTTCTTCTTCATCATCATCTTCTTCTTCATCTTCATCTTCTTCATCTTCTTCTTCTTCTTCATCTTCATCTTCTTCATCTTCTTCATCTTCTTCATCTTCTTCTTCTTCATCTTCTTCTTCATCTTCTTCTTCTTCTTCTTCTTCATCTTCTTCATCTTCTTCTTCTTCTTCTTCTTCATCTTCTTCATCATCTTCTTCATCTTCTTCATCATCTTCTTCATCATCTTCTTCATCTTCTTCATCTTCTTCTTCTTCATCTTCTTCTTCATCTTCTTCTTCTTCTTCTTCTTCATCTTCTTCATCTTCTTCTTCTTCTTCATCATCTTCTTCTTCTTCTTCATCATCTTCTTCTTCTTCTTCATCATCTTCTTCTTCTTCATCATCATCTTCTTCTTCATCTTCATCTTCTTCATCTTCTTCTTCTTCTTCATCTTCATCTTCTTCATCTTCTTCATCTTCTTCATCTTCTTCTTCTTCATCTTCTTCTTCATCTTCTTCTTCTTCTTCTTCTTCATCTTCTTCATCTTCTTCTTCTTCTTCTTCTTCATCTTCTTCATCATCTTCTTCATCTTCTTCATCATCTTCTTCATCATCTTCTTCATCTTCTTCATCTTCTTCTTCTTCATCTTCTTCTTCATCTTCTTCTTCTTCTTCTTCTTCATCTTCTTCATCTTCTTCTTCTTCTTCTTCTTCTTCATCTTCTTCATCATCTTCTTCATCTTCTTCATCATCTTCTTCATCTTCTTCTTCTTCATCTTCTTCTTCTTCATCTTCTTCTTCTTCATCTTCTTCATCTTCTTCATCTTCTTCTTCTTTTTCATCTTCTTCTTCATCATCTTCTTCATCTTCTTCTTCATCTTCTTCTTCATCTTCATCTTCTCCTTCTCCTTCTTTTTCAATATCATCTTCTTCTTCTTCACGTATTTCTCTTTTCAATTTTTTTTTTAAAGAAATGCAGCTATTTTTGAGCGTAACAAATAGCTGGTGGGCGCACGCATGTTGGAAGCGCCATTGTATGTGCTCCCTGGCAGTGGAAACACAAAGACAGCAGGAGGTAAATTCAGCAGCAGGAGGAGGAGGATGAGTGTGTGGCAGCAGGCAGTCAATGAGGCAGGCAGCTCGCCGTGACATAATAGCCCTGGTACCTAGCGGTGATACCAGGGCTGTAAATAAACACAACATGAGGTCCCAGACAGCGGTCGTGCAGCCCACATTGTGTCCAATACACAACTGGGACAACACAGTTTTCAACCCGGGCACCTCAGAAAAATTAAACCTTTTTTTTTTTTTTTTTAATGGTTTGTTTGGTTTTGGTTTTGCAACCAATATAGCTATTGTTTGACGTAATAGCTGGTGGCAGAGTGGCAGCAGAAGGTAATTCTGTGTACCCTGGCAGTGGGAAACACAGACAGACAGCAACAGCAGCAGGAGGAATGGAGGAGTAATGTGAGCAGCTATTGTTTGACGTAATAGCTGGTGGCAGAGTGGCAGCAGAAGGTAAATCATCTGTGTAGTGTACCCTGGCAGTGGGAAACACAGACAGACAGCAGCAGCAGCAGCAGGAGGAGGTATGGAGGAGTAGTGTGAGTGTGGCAGCAGGTAGGCAGCGTGACATAATAGCCCTGGTACCTAGCGGTGATACCAGGGCTGTAAATAAACACAACAGGAGGTCCCAGACAGCGGTCGTGCAGCCCACATTGTGTCCAATACACAACTGGGACAACACAGTTTTCAACCCGGGCACCTCAGAAAAATTAAACCTTTTTTTTTTTTAATGGTTTGTTTGGTTTTGGTTTTGCAACCAATATAGCTATTGTTTGACGTAATAGCTGGTGGCAGAGTGGCAGCAGAAGAAGGTAATTCTGTGTACCCTGGCAGTGGGAAACACAGACAGACAGCAGCAGCGGGAGGAGGTATGGAGGAGTAGTGTGAGTGTGGCAGCAGGTAGGCAGCGTGACATAATAGCCCTGGTACCTAGCGGTGATACCAGGGCTGTAAATAAACACAACAGGAGGTCCCAGACAGCGGTCGTGCAGCCCACATTGTGTCCAATACACAACTGGGACAACACAGTTTTCAACCCGGGCACCTCAGAAAAATTAAACCTTTTTTTTTTTTAATGGTTTGTTTGGTTTTGGTTTTGCAACCAATATAGCTATTGTTTGACGTAATAGCTGGTGGCAGAGTGGCAGCAGAAGAAGGTAATTCTGTGTACCCTGGCAGTGGGAAACACAGACAGACAGCAGCAGCAGGAGGAGGAATGGAGGAGTAGGCGAGCAGCTATTGTTTGACGTAATAGCTGGTGGCAGAGTGGCAGCAGAAGGTAAATCATCTGTGTACCCTGGCAGTGGGAAACACAGACAGACAGCAGCAGCAGCAGCAGCAGGAGGAGGTATGGAGGAGCAGTGTGAGTGTGGCAGCAGGTAGGCAGCGTGACATAATAGCCCTGGTACCTAGCGGTGATACCAGGGCTGTAAATAAACACAACAGGAGGTCCCAGACAGCGGTCGTGCAGCCCACATTGTGTCCAATACACAACTGGGACAACACAGTTTTCAACCCGGGCACCTCAGAAAAATTAAACCTTTTTTTTTTTTATGGTTTTTTGGTTTTTGGTTTTACAACCAATATAGCTATTGTTTGACGTAATAGCTGGTGGCAGAGTGGCAGCAGAAGAAGGTAATTCTGTGTACCCTGGCAGTGGGAAACACAGACAGACAGCAGAAGGGCAGTACACAGCAGCCCACTGTAGGTGTAAAATGTGTGGCTGCAGGCGACGTAATAGTCAAAGTGAACCAGGCTGGCTTAGTGAGCAGGAGCCAGGAGGTGGTAAAGGGTGGTAAGGCACATTAACGATGGTTCCGGCAGCCAGTTCATGTCCCCCTCTCGCCGACAACAGGGGCCAGGAACTCGCCTTCCACCCACGCCTGGTTCATCTTGAGAAACGTCAGTCTGTCCACAGACTTGTGAGACAGACGTGAGCGTTTCTCGGTGACCACGCCACCAGCTGCACTGAAGCAGCGCTCGGACAGCACGCTGGAAGGGGGGCAGGACAGCACTTCCAGGGCGTACTGCGCCAGCTCGCTCCAGATCTCCATGCGCTTGACCCAATACTCCATGGGATCAACAGGGGCATCGCTGTCAAGCCCGCTGTACGACCCCATGTAGTCAGCCACCATGCGGGTCAGGCGCTGGCTGTGACCGGAGGAGGATGCTGCTGCATGCATCTCCTCTCTAGTCACTGCTGCCGGAGCCTCTACAGTCCTGTAGAGCTCGTGGCTGAGAGACAGCAGGTCTGTGGGGCGCTTGCTGCTGCTGGATGCAGGCACCTGCTGCTGCCTCTGTGCTGGCTGCTGGACAGTGGGGGTGGAAGGCTGGGGGAAGGCTTCCTCCAAGCGCTCAACAAGGGCCTGCTGCAAGCTCCTTATTTGTTGCGCTGGGTCTCCTCCTGCAGGCGGCAGGAACTGGCTCAACTTCCCCTTGAGGCGTGGGTCCAACATCATGCTGATCCAGATGTCCTCCCTCTGCTTCATCTGGATCACCCTGGGGTCCCTGCGCAGGCACGTCAGCATGTGCGCTGCCATTGGGAAGAGGCGGGCCACGTCTGCTGGCACATCGACGTCAGTGCTGTCCTCATCCTCCTCCTCTGCCGCCTCATCCTCTCTCCACCCCCGCACCAACTCAGCTGCGCTGTGCTGATCCCCCTCATCAGCAGCCAGGTCAGGGACCTCCACCAAGTCCTCCTCCTCCTCCCCCTCAGAGGTGGACTGCGCAGCTGGTTGCCGCTCCTGCTGGTCCAAGGCTGCCGCTCCCTGTTCCAGCAAAGCATCGAGGGCCCTGTTCAGCAGAGAAACCAGGGGCACCCACTCGCAGACCATAGCATGGTCCCTGCTCACCATGTTTGTGGCCTGCAGGAAGGGAGCCAGCACAAAGCACACCTGCTGCATGTGCCTCCAGTCATCATCGGGGACGATGGACGGGATGTTGCTGGTCTTGTCCCTTCTCTGAGCGGCGGAAACAGTGGCCAGGGCAAGGTACTGTTTGACAGCGCGCCTCTGTTCAACTAGACGCTCCAACATCGCCAGGGTGGAGTTCCAGCGAGTCGGAACGTCAAGGATCAGCCGATGGCGTGGCAGATCCAGCTCCTTTTGCACGTCTTCCAGGCTCGCACAGGCTGCAGCCGAGCGCCGGAAGTGACGCACAACATTCCTTGCCGTTTCCAGCAGTTCGCCCATCCCCTGGTAGGTGCGCAGGAACTTCTGCACCACCAGGTTCAGCACGTGGGCAAGACAGGGGATGTGGGTCAGGTTTCCCCTGTCTATTGCGGCAACCAGATTGGCCCCATTGTCGGCCACCACCTCTCCGACTCTGAGGCCTCTGGGGGTCAGCCAAATCCTCTCCTGCTCCTGGAGTTTGGCCAACACATGGGTTGCCGTCAGCTTGGTCTTCCCAAGGCTGACCAAGTGCAGCAGCGCTTGGCAGTGGCGGGCCTTCACGCTGCTGCTGAGGCGGGGGGTTTGGCCAGGTGTGCCGGAGGATGGCAGAGGATCGGAGGAACCTGCTGCAGTTCCCCTGACCCTGAGGGGTGGCACCACCCACTGTGTTGCTGCTGCTGTGCCCGCTGCTGCTCTCCCATCCTCACCCCCTTCCACCAAGCTGACCCAGTGGACAGTGAAGGACAGGTAGCGGCCTGTCCCGAAGCGGCTGCTCCAGGAGTCCATGGTGACGTGGACCCTTTCACCAACCGCGTGCTCCAGCCCTCGCTCCACATTGGCCATCACAAAGCGGTGCAGTGCAGGAATGGCCTTGCGGGCAAAGAAGTGTCTGCTGGGGAGCTGCCAGTCTGGGGCTGCGCAAGCAAGCAGCGCACGAATGTCGCTCCCCTCCTGCACGAGCGTGTACGGCAGGAGTTGGGAGCACATGGCCCGTGCCAGCAATCCGTTCAGCTGCCGCACGCGACGGCTGCTGGGAGGCAGAGCCCTAACCACCCCCTGGAAGGACTCGCTCAAAAGGCTCTGGCGTGGCCTTTTGCTGACACGGGAATCAGCAGACACAGCAGAGGAGGCCACTGAGGACTGGCTGCCAGAACAGGCCTCAGTGTCGGCGGCAGGAGTTGCAGAGGGGGGAGGAGCAGTGCGTTTCCGCACTCCTGCTGGTGCTGCTGGAGGAGCAGGAGGGCGGGTGGCTGCTGTTGCTGCTGCTGCTGCTGAAGGCTGTGCAGTGATGGGTATGGTGCCACTGCCAGCAGCAGATGCCTTCAGCCTCTGGAACTCCTCATGCTGGTGGAAATGTTTAGCCGCAAGGTGGTTGATGAGCGAGCTGGTGCAGAACTTTAAGGGGTCTGCACCTCTGCTCAACTTCCGCTGACAGTGGTTGCAAGTGGCGTACTTGCTGTACACAGTGGGCATGGTGAAATATCGCCAGATTGGTGACTTAAACATCCCCCTACGGCATGGAAGCGCTGCTGCCTGTCTCCCTGTGGTGGTTGGGGGGGGGGCTTGGGTGCGGCTGGTGGTGGTACTGGCAGATGCTGCTGCTGCTGCTGCTGAGCCTGAGACACCAGCAGGCTGTGGGACCTGCCTACTGCTGCTGCCAATGCTTGCAATGATGCGCCTCCTTGCAAGGCCCACAAAAGCATCCTCCTCCTCCTCCTCAGAGCTGCTGAGGACGACATCCCCTGGAGGTGGTGGCACCCAGTCTCTGTCTGTCACCGGGTCATCATCATCATCCTCCCCCTCCTGAAACATGTCCTGCTGGGATGAGGACCCCCCAAACTCCTCTCCTGATGCATGGATGGGCTGCTTGACTGTCGCCACAGTCTTGCTGTCCAATCCCTCATCCTCCAAAGTGCCCATCAGCATCTCCTCCTCAAAATCGCCAACAACAGCAGACAATTGACTCATGATGCCTGGGGTCAAAAGACTGCTGAATGACAGGTCGCCAACTGACGGTGAACTGGCCTCCTCCCCAGGCCCTGCTGGGCGGCTGCTGCGAACAGGGGTGGTGGTGGTGGTGGTGGTGGTGGTGAGGGTGGAGGCCTCGGATGCAGAGCTGATGGCGGGCTGCTCATCCTCCGTCATGAGTTGCACCACAGTGTCTGCATCCTTTTCCTCAATGGGACGTTTCCGACCCGGCTGGAGGAAAATGGGAGCAGGTGCTACACGCTGCTGCTGCTGTGTCTCTGCAGCGTGAGTTGCAGATGCTCCTGCTGGGCGGCGCCCAAGGCGTCCACGGCCAGTGGCTATGGGAGGAATGTTAGCCACTGACGCTGCTGCTGCTGCTGCGGAACTGTGCATGGTGGCGCGCCCGCGGCCGCGGCTTGCCACAATGCTGCTCCCTCTCCTCCTGATTCCCTTGCTGCCCTTGCCCTTGCCCAAACCGCGCTGGCTGCCACTTCCAGACATCTTCAATGTTTTGGGCGTATAGACAAAAGTTTTTTAAAAGGGCGGGTGAAAAGTGGGGTACTTTAATGGAGTGGGTTGGTTGGTGAGGTGACTGAGTGAGTGTCCCCTAGTACAGTAAGTAAGTAGTAACAGTCAGGAAGTACAACTAGCAGTTACAATAATCAGTAGTAATCACAAGTAAATTTAGTGTGTGTACACTCAGACAGTGAGTGCACGCACGCAGGAGCTAGTAGCCTATGAACACAGTGACTGAGTGTCCTAGACTCCTAGTACAGTAAGAGTAAGTAGTAACAGTAAGTAGAACTAACTAATTACAATAATCAATCAGCGATCAGAAGGAAATAGAGTGTGGGTGGTGTGTGTACACTCAGACAGTGAGTGCACGCACGCAGGAGCTAGTAGCCTATGGACAGTGACTGAGTGTCCTAGACTCCTAGTACAGTAAGAGTAAGTAGTAACAGTAAGTACAACTAACTAATTACGATAATCAATCAGCGATCAGAAGGAAATGGAGTGTGGGTGTGTGTACACTCAGACAGTGAGTGCACGCACGCAGGAGCTAGTAGCCTATGAACACAGTGACTGAGTGTCCTAGACTCCTAGTACAGTAAGAGTAAGTAGTAACAGTAAGTAGAACTAACTAATTACAATAATCAATCAGCGATCAGAAGGAAATAGAGTGTGGGTGGTGTGTGTACACTCAGACAGTGAGTGCACGCACGCAGGAGCTAGTAGCCTATGGACAGTGACTGAGTGTCCTAGACTCCTAGTACAGTAAGAGTAAGTAGTAACAGTAAGTACAACTAACTAATTACGATAATCAATCAGCGATCAGAAGGAAATGGAGTGTGGGTGTGTGTACACTCAGACAGTGAGTGCACGCACGCAGGAGCTAGTAGCCTATGAACACAGTGACTCAGTGTCCTAGACTCCTAGTACAGTAAGAGTAAGTAGTAACAGTAAGTAGAACTAACTAATTACAATAATCAATCAGCGATCAGAAGGAAATGGAGTGTGGGTGTGTGTACACTCAGACAGTGAGTGCACGCACGCAGGAGCTAGTAGCCTATGAACACAGTGACTGAGTGTCCTAGACTCCTAGTACAGTAAGAGTAAGTAGTAACAGTAAGTAGAACTAACTAATTACAATAATCAATCAGCGATCAGAAGGAAATGGAGTGTGGGTGTGTGTACACTCAGACAGTGAGTGCACGCACGCAGGAGCTAGTAGCCTATGAACACAGTGACTGAGTGTCCTAGACTCCTAGTACAGTAAGAGTAAGTAGTAACAGTAAGTAGAACTAACTAATTACAATAATCAATCAGCGATCAGAAGGAAATGGAGTGTGGGTGTGTGTACACTCAGACAGTGAGTGCACGCACGCAGGAGCTAGTAGCCTATGAACACAGTGACTGAGTGTCCTAGACTCCTAGTACAGTAAGAGTAAGTAGTAACAGTAAGTAGAACTAACTAATTACAATAATCAATCAGCGATCAGAAGGAAATAGAGTGTGTGTTGTGTGTGTACACTCAGACAGTGAGTGCACGCACGCAGGAGCTAGTAGCCTATGAACACAGTGACTGAGTGTCCTAGACTCCTAGTACAGTAAGAGTAAGTAGTAACAGTAAGTAAGTAGAACTAACTAATTACGATAATCAATCAGCGATCAGAAGGAAATAGAGTGTGTGTTGTGTGTGTACACTCAGACAGTGAGTGCACGCACGCAGGAGCTAGTAGCCTATGGACAATGACTGAGTGTCCTAGACTCCTAGTACAGTAAGAGTAAGTAGTAACAGTAAGTAGAACTAACTAATTACGATAATCAATCAGCGATCAGAAGGAAATAGAGTGTGTGTTGTGTGTGTACACTCAGACAGTGAGTGCAGTGCGCACACGCAGGAGCTAGTAGCCTATATGAACAGTGACAGTGAGTGTCCCTACGGGTACAGTAAGAGTAAGTAGTAAGTAAGTACAACTAACAATAATCTATCAGTAATCAGAAGGAAATAGAGTGTGTGTACACACAGACAGTGAGTGAGTGCACACACGCAGGAGCTAGCTAGTAGCCTATAAACAGTGACAGTCAGTGAGTGTCCTACTCCTAGTACAGTATAACTACAATACTATTAGTAAAGGACAGCAGAAATACTGGTATAGATGAGAGAAATAAACAGAGGACAGCTGCCCACAGAGGCAAGGCCCCCCTGAGGCCTAAACCTGTAAGCTTGCAGCAGCTGCCTGTCTCTAATGTAACACACAAGCTACTAACTAAAATACAATGTCTAACTAACTAACAACAATATAGGTGTGTATAGGAGGTGTATGTGAGCAAAAACGCTAGGTAAATGACCACAATAGAGCTCTTGCTAAGCCAAAGCACAAAGGAGCAACTCTCTCTCTGTACAAGTCTCAGGCAAGCACGGAGAAACGTAACATGGCGGCCGCTATTTATAGGGTAGGGGCTGGCCAGGGTCCCCCTCTGTGATTGGCTGCCGTCAGAGGGCCTGGGAGCCCTCTGATTGGCTCTAAGGACATCAATCTGGGCTATGACGCTATTCGAGCTCGGTACCGAGCTCGAATAGCGCCGGGTTGCTCGAATAGCTCGAATAGTGAATGGGCTATTCGAGTGTACTCGGATAGCCCATTCGAATAGCTCCAGCTATTCGGAGCTCGAATACCGAGCTCGAATAGCTGAAAAAGAGCTCGAATATTCGAGCTACTCGAATATTCGAGCTCTGCTGAGCACCACTGGCTGCTCCACACCAAACAGAATTCCAGAATTCCGCGGAGTCGGAAATTGCACTTTCCGATCATCCCTAGCCATGACATGAGATTAGGAGATGCTTGTTGCTTGGGAGGAAAGCTATGGCAAGTTTGGACAAGATAATGAAGAATAGAGATGTCACTTTACCAACAAAGATCAAAATAGTTAGAGCCCTGGTCTATTGTGTAGAAAAATTGATGCTTTTGAACTTTGGGTGTGGAGAAAGCTACTGAGCGTTCCCTGCCTGGACTGCTAGAATTAAAACACATAACAACAAAAGTTATTCAGGTTTTACCTCTAACTGTACAAGATTCCTTTGCAAGCTTTTGAAACTTTAAGTTTCTTCTTCAGACATCATACAGAACTGGATCACAACTGTATGGATATCCAGAAGTTCATGTAACATTTTCTTCCTAAACTAGGGGAATGCCTGTCATAATGCACTGTTAAGATGTGTGAAGGCGTATGATTATAAGAAAACGTTATTTGTAGGAGATTTTTGTTTGTTTGTTTGTTTGTTTGTTTTAGTCTATGGAAGGGTAGAGAACTATACAAAATCCTCCAATGTTCTTTCTCTAGATGTTGTCGATCCTGTCCTGAAAAAAAAGAAAGAATGGAAACAGAAAGTTTAGATTTTATGATGATATGAGTTTGATGGTCATAACATGGAACCTTCTTTGTCCACAGGGGTATTATGTATATAGATATTCTTAGTTGATAGGTGGTTCCCCGCAAAAGTTTAAATTACGGCTTTTTCAGTAAGTACATATGCAAATCAAGGAGTTTGAGGATATATACATTAAATATATATATGGGTGAACAATAGATGAGTTACGAGTCATTTAGTGATTTTAAAAGTTAACCCATGTCTGTCTCTGCTTTGAATAGTGGTATTTATTTAAAAAAAAATCTAAAGACTATCCCTCTTCCTATTCTTCCTATTCGAATCTATGGCTATCTCTTGTAGGTCAGCTATGGTGGTTCATATCATGCAATTGTTACAATGTTGGGGAATGCCATTGTGATATCTGCACTGGAACCGACCAGTGGTACTGTAGCTAAGCAACTTAGACCATACCTGAATATAGTAACATTGTTTTGAAAGCCTTTGATCCAAAATAAAAAAGGGTATTAGTAAACCCTAATGGTCCAGACACTAAACACTAAAAGCTTAGCCATGCTAAAATCTATCGAACAATGGTCTGCTGTGTATGGACAAGCCATGCTGCAATCTATTGGACATTGGTCTGCTGTGTATGGGCAGTGTAAGGCTTGGTGGTGTATTCTCCACAGTCAGCATGCAACGCATGAGCTGGCGTGGAGGAGGAACACACACTAGCACCAGGAAACAGGCTATCCCTAGTATAGTGGAGGGGAGGACTGACTCCAATAGGAGATTGTGGCGCACAGAGCCGGTGCAGATCTGACAGCCACAAACAATGCTTTCGTTATAACGTCTCAGCGCAAAGTAGCGCTGAGCGCATAAACCAGAACTGTGGAGATCAGGACAGGTAGACAGAATGAACGCTTGCTAGCTAGCGGCTACTTAGCGACAGCAAGCGTCCAAAACCAGACAGACTGGAATGAGGCAGCCAATGCGCTGCGGCGATGGCGTGCCTCACAAAGACAGGACAGGACAGTCAGGAAACAGCAGGATCAAGATAGATGAACGTAACACAGATAAATATACAATAAGTATGTTTTCCTAGCGTATTACAATTACAGCTATCAATGAAACTATTTGTAACTTCTGACTAACATATGTATATATCGGCAATGAACCGATATATGACATAAGCAGGAACGCTGACTAGGACTGGAGTAATACTGGGAACAGGACTCAGAAGGATTCGTTATCTCTTCGCAGAGATGAACGCAATCCACAAACAGTAACAGAACAGGATTCAGAAGGATTCGTTATCTCTTCGCAGAGATGAACGCAATCCACAAACAGGACCAGGACAGGATTCAGAAGGATTCGTTATCTCTTCGCAGAGATGAACGCAATCCACAAACAGGACCAGGAAAGGATTCAGAAGGATTCGTTATCTCTTCGCAGAGATGAACGCAATCCACAAACAGGACCAGGAACAGGATAACTAGCTCAGCACGGGTGCTCACGGTACGCGCAAACTACCAAAACGTGCTGGAAAACTGACTAACTGAACACAGGAAATAAACAGTTCGTGTACGTATATATCAGCGACACTGATGTATCAACGTAACACGAATACAAGGAAAATAATAAACGTGCTGGTATGCATATATATTGGCAATGAACCAATATATGATGCAAAACCAGCAAAGTATCTTTAGAACAAGAAACACGATCGGGGCCTGAAGCGACAGCAAGACGGGCTTAAACTGAAGCTATGAAAACCCAAGGAAACCCTGCAGGAAGCAGATCTTTATACTGAGGTCATCCAATGGGAGCAGACATGCAGATTCCCACACAGGTGAATGATAATCAGTCACAAGCTGACAGCAGGGAAAGACAGACAAAGCTATGCAGCTTGCATGGAAATAGATCAGAACTGCCTGAGCTGCAGCACTACTACTTCCAGCAACAGCTGCTGCAGCAGCGATCATCACAGGCAGGCAATAGATCTCTTTCTGATCAGATTTGATCAGAGAGAGATCTGTCTCATGGTCGATCTGACCATACATCGCTAGATTATCGTTCTGCCAATACATCGCTAGAAGTTCTATCTGCTCATACATTGCTAGATGGTCGATCTACCCATACGTCACTAGATGGATGATCTGCCCATACATTGCTAGATGGTCTATCTGCCCATATACCTCTAGGTGGTCTATCTGCCCATACAGCTCTAGATGGTCCATCTGCCCATGCATCACTAGATGGTCTATCTGCCCATGCATCACTAGATGGTCTATCTGCCCATACATCTCTAGATGGTCTATCGGACCATACATCTCTAGACGGTCTATCGGCCCATACATCACTAGATGGTCTATCTGCCCATCCATCTCTAGATGGTCTATCTGCCCATCCATCTCTAGATGGTCTATCTGCCCATACATCTCTAGGTGGTCTATCTGCCCATCCATCTCTAGATGGTCTATCTGCCCATCCATCTCTAGATAGTCTATCTGCCCTTACATCACTAGATGGTCTATCTGCCCATACATCTCTAGATGGTCTATCTGTCCATACATCTCTAGATGGTCTATCTGCCCATACATCTCTAGATGGTCTATCTGCCCATACTGTAATGGATTGCGGAGACACCGCCGCACGGACTGATAGTGAGGCGGCTGTTTCCGCATTCAGACTGGCGGTTTCTCCGCAGCAGCATACGTCTGCTTTGTCTGGACCTAGTAGTGCACACAGATGGAGAGCTACGCGCGCGCGCGCGCTGCAAGACAGGCTCTTTATGCCAATAGGAGAGGGGTCAGCTGATCGGGATGATCAGCTGATCCCAGTGTGGCAGGAGATGGGCTGAAGGGAACTGGGTGGCGCTGAGGAGCACTTTGCTATATATACTCCTTGCCTGTCAATTGCTGGTTGTCTGGCGTTGCGAATGCTTATGTGTTAGCACTCAGACCTTAGTCAGATCCTTCAGTGTGGTGGAACCAGGAGGACCTGGGAATCCACACTTAGCCAGATTACTGTGTTACTATTGTGTTATACTTCAGACTAGTTCCAGGGTGTTGAGACCACGGACCTCACACCCAAGACTAGGGATTACTGTGTTACTATTGTGTTATACTTCAGACTAGTTCCAGGGTGTTGAGACCACGGACCTCACACCCAAGACTAGGGATTACTGTGTTACTATTGTGTTATACTTCAGACTAGTTCCAGGGTGTTGAGACCACGGACCTCACACCCAAGACTAGGGATTACTGTGTTACTATTGTGTTATACTTCAGACTAGTTCCAGGGTGCTGAGACCACGGACCTCACACCTAAGGCTAGGCCTTGTTTGATATCTGTTATGACCTATTGCTTTCCTGACTCTCCCTCTGCTTTATGATTCGGTACCTTTGCATATCTGATTACCTGTTGCCAAACCCTGCCTGTCCCTGGTTTCCGAATCAGCCTTCTGTCTCTGTATCTTATCTGCTCGTGTGTTGCCGACCCGATCTGGCCGACCCTTCTGGCTGTCACCCACCTCCTGGATGTTCAGTCCATCTGCAGGGACCCCCTGTCTCTCAGAGGGACCTCTCTGCAAACCAGTCAGGGACTCATCTTCTAGGAGTCCTTTGACTGCAGTAGAGTCTCACTCTCCTTGGTTAAAGTCATCTGCTCCTCAGGTGATTCTACTCATTACTGTTGCACCAAACACACGTTTTCAGGTGTCCAGAGGTTAGCTATACTTGTATTATCGGTGATTCTGCAGATCATCAATAATCGGGTACATATCTGTATTGTTGGTGATACTGCAGATCACCAATAATCAGATTCTCTGTGTGTGCTGACACCGATCGTTACACATACATCTCTAGATGGTCTATCTGCCCATACATCTCTAGATGGTCTATCTGCCCTTACATTACTAGATGGTCTATCTGCCCATACATCTCTAGATGGTCTATCTGCCCTTACATCACTAGATGGTCTATCTGCC
Organism: Hyperolius riggenbachi; assembly: GCF_040937935.1. Lineage (NCBI taxonomy): Eukaryota > Metazoa > Chordata > Amphibia > Anura > Hyperoliidae > Hyperolius > Hyperolius riggenbachi. The sequence continues at coordinate 289,409,510 of NC_090654.1, read as the reverse complement.
CTTACATCACTAGATGGTCTATCTGTCCATACCTTTCTAAATGGTTGATCTGCCCATACATCTCTAGATGGTCTATCTGCCCATCCATCTCTAGATGGTCTATCTGCCCATCCATCTCTAGATGGTCTATCTGCCCATCCATCTCTAGATGGTCTATCTGCCCATACATCTCTAGATGGTCTATCTGCCCATACATCTCTAGATGGTCTGTCTGCCCATCCATCTCTAGATGGTCTATCTGCCCATCCATCTCTAGATGGTCTATCTGCCCATCCATCTTTAGATGGTCTATCTGCCCATACATCTCTATATGGTCTATCTGCCCATACATCTCTATATGGTCTATCTGCCCATACATCACTAGATGGTCTATCTGCTCATACATCACTAGATGGTCTATCTGCCCATACATCACTAGATGGTCTATCTGCCCATACATCACTAGATGGTTTATCTGCCCATACATCACTAGATGGTCTATCTGCTTATACATCACTAGATGGTCTATCTGCCCATACCTCTCTAAGTGCTTGATTCACAAAAGCGTGCTAACTGTTAGCACGCCAGTGAAAAGCAGCTAATCACGTGCACACTGCCTCTTCATCTGCTAAAGTTTAGTGCGCATAAAGTTTTGCGCGTGTAAAGTTTTATGTGCACTACTTCGCGTGCAAAATCAGCTGCTTCGCGTGCTAAGTAGTGTGATAAGCATACTTTGCACGCGAAGCAGCTGATTTTGCACGCGAAGTAGTGCGCGCAAACTTTTACATGCACTAAAATAGCATGCAAACAGTAACAGCTTTGCCATGCACACTACTTAGCACCCTAGTAAAGCTTTTAGGCATGCTAACTGTGTTAGCACCCTTTAGTAAATCAAGCCCTAAATGGTTGATCTGTCCTTACCTCTCTAAATGGGTCACCTGTCCATACATCACTAGAAGGTCTATTGGTTCATACCTATCTAAATGGGTGATCTGTCCATACATCACTAGAAGGTCTATTGGTTCATACCTCTCTAAATGAGTGACCTGTCCATACTTCACTAGAAGGTCTATTGGTTCATACCTTTCTAACTGGTTGGTCTGTCCATACCACTAGAAGGTCTATTGGTTCATACCTCTCTAAATGGTTGGTCTGTCCATACCACTAGAAGGTCTATTGGTTCATACCTCTCTAAATGGTTGGTCTGTCCATACCACTAGAAGGTCTATTGGTTCATACCTCTCTAAATGGTTGGTCTGTCCATACCACTAGAAGGTCTATTGGTTCATACCTCTCTAAATGGTTGATCTGTCCATACATCACTAGATGGTCTATTGGTGCATACCTCTCTAAATGGTTGGTCTGTCCATACATCACTAGATGATCTATCTGCCCATACATTGCTAGATAGTCTATCTGCTTATACATCACTAGATGGTCTATTGGCCCATACATCACTAGATGGCCTATCTGCCCATACCTCTCTAAATGGTTGATCTGTCCATAAATCACTTGAAGGTCTATTGGTTCATACCTCTCTAAATGGTTGATCTACCCATCCATCACTAGAAGGTCTATTAGCCCATACATCACCAGATGGTCTATCGGCCCTTCGGACTTCATGCCGATAGCTGGCTACCAAACATGGGACTCCAGTGCTCGAAGGCAAGAGTGCAAAATACCACCATCTTTGAAGAATGAGTCTCTTCTCAGAGCACCACGGGGGCTGTTAAAGAGGGATTATTAGCCACAAAATCAAATTCCATTTACCCACTGCTCTGTGTTTATTTTGTACTCTACATGCAGTCTGCATTGCAAGTATTCCAATATAATCACAAATGTGTCTGCTGTAATGAATCTTATCTCAGTCAGCCTGACTCTTTTCTCGTACATTGCTGTGGAGAGGGAAGCTTTTTATGTCTCCTCCCACATTTCTGCTCTTCACTGACTGGCTGAGGGCAGTTCAGTGTGATGGGGGGCTAAGAAGGGAAATACACCTCACCACTCTGCAGAAGCTGCTGAAATACGATGTATGCTGTGCTCACATGTGTTTACGAAGCAAGCTGGATATGATAATGCAGTTTCTAGGAAAAAAAATAGTAAGGGAGGAAATGACATCAGGATTACCTTCAGTCAGTAAAGATGGAAAAAGCCTGGAACAGCTTTCTCTGTATTTACTATATAAAATTCACTGAAATCAAATGTGGACGGTACAATACATCTGTTATGCAAGCTGGTTAAGTATGTATCTACTTATATATGTGTTATTATTTTCCTAGGATAGTATAGCTGACTTTGCTTCTTTAACATTTCTGTTGTTTTGCTAGAAATTGTGTTGACAAAACTGGCTTTAACACATTTTGTCCTTCAATCTCACTTTTTTACATTGAAAGTTGTACTATAATTGCCAAGAGTTGTGCCTAGTTGAATCACTGAACTTCATTAATCGCTTTCTACATAAACATGCCAGTCTACTCTGCTTTCTGAGGCATTGCTTAACAATAGAACAAAGACAAAGACTCAAAAGTTTACAAAGTACAAGAAAGCCACAAAGTGAAGCTGAACACACTTAAGGAAAATCGTACATAACAGCGTGTGAACAGAACGTGTCATATCAGCGGTGTTCCTCCTTACCAAAAAGAAAAACACAACCACGGAAAAACAAACTCTTCCATCCTGGGGGAATCCAAGCGAGAAGGTGTGAGAAGGAGAAGCGCGTTTACTAATTGTGTTTAAATCCAACTGTTTCCGTCACAACGAGAGTGATAATTCCTCTGTTTGTGTGTCAGGAAGTTTTTGACTTGTTACAAACAATTCTCCGTAATTAAAAGTTTTCTTTATTACTCTTTTTTTTTCCTCACAAATGTTTGTTATTGAACAGAAATCCCACAGAAACAATGTCCTTATCAATTATTTAGCCAAACTCTGATTGATGCACAGAACTAACAGAGACTTTTTGTGTCTCCTCAAGCTTCTCAGAGGGTTTTAAAGTGTACCTGAGACGGTACACTGTGCAGTATTTATACTTACCAGGGGCTTCCTCCAGCCCCCTGAAGTATGTGGGGTCAGTCACCGTGCTATTCGGCAGCCCCATTCACTTGTAAACTCTCCCAGTAATGTGGGCAGTTGTGCATCTCTGCCCATGCGTGGCTCAGCCACACACATGCCCCTGATGTGCTCCCGTGCCCAGGGGCTTTCTGCGCAGTACTACTGCTCAGGCACAGAGTGCGATGGGGCTGCGCAAAGCTGAGCCACGCATGCGCAGAAGAGAGTGTGGCTGACCACATTACCGGGAGAGATTACAAGTGAACCGAGGCACAGCCAAGCTAAACCACACCGAGGCACAGCCAAGCTAAACCACACCACAATTAGCCCAATATCTCAGAAGTTGTTGTCATTAGATCACAATCGTTCCCAGAAGATATATAGAGATTTGGTGCCATCAGGAAGATTTCACCAGCCCTTGTAAAAAAGACCAGACTAGAAACAACTTCTGTCTAACAGTGAACTCTTTTCTCTTAATAAGCTAAGATTACGCTTAGGGCTCTTTCACACTACAGCTGGTTTTCTGTGTTCCACGCAACAACCATAGTTTGTGTTTTCAACGGCTCATGAAAGTCCATTAACTTTCATTGTAACGTTCACCTATAACACTGACTTTTGGTGCGTTGCGGTTCAACGCACCTGGCAGCTTTTTATCGTCCAAATCTTGCGTCTGCGTTACAATGAAAGTCTATGGAAAACACAAACTACAAAAAAATGACGTTTTCAAAACGCTGCAACGCAGGGACAAAGATTCCAGAATGCACAAAAAGCACAAACCAGCGTTTTACTACATGCGGTACCACACTGAAAACGCATATTCATTGTGTTAATGTACCGCAATGCACCAAAACGCACATAAACACGCAAACAGCAAAACGCATACTTTCAGCTTTTCAAAACGCAAGCTCTAGTGTGAAAGCGCCCTTAGCACTTCAGGCTAAGAATGGTGTGAATTATTCCTGGTGGTCTGTACAAAGTGCTGACATAAACAGCAAGGTGGTAGCTCTCCATACAGACAAAAAAAAATCAAAAATAAGAACAGGCATGAGAAATCATCTATGGAGAAAGTAACATACATTAACATCAATTCACTAAGCATCACCACATTCAGTAATGCAGAAAACAGCTGATTTTACAGATCACCTTGCCAAACGCCAATTCACTAAGCCTATTACCGCAGTCAAAAGTAAAATTACCGATTTATGCAGTAAATTACCGACTTGTGCAGTAAATACCTCAAGAAATTTAGTAAATCAAGTAAAAGTCGGTATTTATCTCTAGCTCTGACCAGCTGGTAACTCACAATATCCATGTGGTAAAAGTTGACAGATATAGCAGATAGCCAATAGGGAGAGCCAGAGAGCCAATAAGTAGAGCCACACAGTCATGCTTCTCACTTCATTTGATCCGATGCTCTGGAGGGTGGGATTTCAGAACAAAAGAGCAATAGAAAGAGACATTTAAAAAGGATTTCCTGTATCCCCTTAGATGTGCATATCTGTATATAGTGCATAGTCAGTATAGATGCACATCTAAAGGCATGCCGGGGATACACTGGACAGAAAATAGAACGGCTCCTGTACAAATTTGTAAGAGAAGACTGATAGCTTGCTGCCTGACCTGCTCCACAGCTGGTGAGACTTACAGAGCAGGGCCTTGTGAATTGAAGCATGTTTTTTCTGCGTTTTACCAAACTTCTTCCGCACGCAGGAAATCTTAGTGAATTTGGAAAAAAGTGTAAAATACCGAATGTGGTATTATACCAACCTAAATTATCTTACCGAACTGCCCTTAGTGAATTCAGGCCATTGTAGTTAGCCTGTCTGTCTGCAGATAACTTTACGTTAAAGTGAACCTAAGATGCTTTTAAAATAAAGTGGCCCATATGCAATTAAATTTTTCTCCTCAATTTTCTCCTAGGAGATAATTTTTCATCTTCTGTACAAAATAACTTTTCTGAGCTCTGACACTGAAACTGAAGGTACCAAAAAGTAGGCAAAAAGTCCTGAGTCCTGACAAAATTATTTTGTGTATTTTACTTATATATGCAGGTGGTATTCTGTGTGCATGTGTATGTGTATGCAGCTTTAGGCCTAGGATGCACTGGAGCTTTTTCTGACGGGCTTTGCAATCCTCAGGCCCGGATTTCTGCAAAGGCCACAAAGGCCATGGCTTAGGGCGATAAAATGAGATAAGATCAGAAGGGCGGCATGACTTGGAGAGAGAAGAGGTCATATGTCAAAGTAAATCATCTCCCCTGTTCCCGCAGCGCAGCCATCCAGCGCCCTGCTCTGCACTAATAGATGAATTCCTGGGTTCCCCAATCCCTGCACCTCTCACTTCCTGATGTGTTATAACAATCAGGATCAATCATAACTGTCACCTGATGATTCAATTATCTATATGATCGACATACAGTACAAGTGTATGTGAGAAATGCCAGGGATTTACATTACAAAGCAGATAAAACTAAGTTCCGCTGAGTTCTAATGCAGGCATTCACAAACATTTCTGCTAGTTTCTTTGCCTTCTTTTTTACAGCTGTGACACTGACCCCAGCAGTTGTAAATTACACTTTATTATCTAGGCCTAATGTATAGCTTTTTTTTCTTCCTAGCCAGTGATCTATTCTCTGCTTAAGTTAACTCTTTCCTGACTCATTTTCTGTCCTTCAGCTCTGACCATCTATGAGAACTGCTGCAGCCTGGAATAAAAATGCTGTATGCTTCCCTTTCATTGCTAAACTGTCACTGTCACCTGAGCTGTTACTACCTCTATGCTAGTGTGTATGGTTTGGCATCCTGCTTTCCTGTAGCAGTGAAGCATTGCACCATCTTAGCCATCAGCAAAAGCAGAGAGTTTTGAATCAGGATGATCTATATATATAATAGAGTAAGTGCCTCAACCTTCAAGCAAGAAGAAGAAGTAGAGCCCTGCCCCCAGGGCCGGTCCAAGCAAGAAGAAAGGAGCTGGTCCAAGCAAGAAGAAGAAGTAGAGCCCTGCCCCCAGGGCCGGTCCAAGCAAGAAGAAGGGGCTGGTCCAAGCAAGAAGAAGAAGTAGTGTCCTATCAAACCAAGGGCAAAGTGGGATAATTTGCATATTGAGTAGTAGTGCATTGTGGGTAACCACAAATGTTCACTTATAGCTGAATTATTGCAGATTTGCTTCTGTTTTAAGAAGGCAAATTACACCAAGCTTTGCTTTTTTTTAGTAGGAGGGCTTTTTGGTCTCTTTTATCCTCCTATGTACATTCTTAGTAGTTTGGGTCACCCTGAGCTGCTTGGTTACTGTGTTGTACTGGTCCAAGCCCTATCTCATACAGACTTATCAATCTCTGCTATGTACTGATGAGGACCAAATGTCTGAAATAGGCAGTCACATGTGGGTTTGATATGACTGTGTAAAACTTAAAGCTATAGGCTTGCTTGACTTACCAAGGGTGAAAAGCAATAATTTGCATATTTAGTAGCAGTGCATTGTGGGTAATCACAAATGTTCACTTGTAGCTGAATTATTGCAGATTTTCTTCTGTTTTAAGAAGGCAAATTACACCAAGCTTTGCTTTTTTTAGTAGGAGGTCTTTTTGGTCCCTTTAATCCCCCTATACATTCTGAGTGGTTTGGGTCACCCTGAGCTGCTTGGTTACTCTGTTGTATTGGTCCAAGCCCTAGCTCATACAGCCATATCAATCCTTGCCAGCTACAGATGAGGACCAAAAGTCTGAAACAGGCAGTCACATGTGGGTTTGATATGGCTGTGTAAAATTTAAAGCTATAGGCTTGCTGTACACCAGTGATTCTGGATGCTTGCTTGGCTTACTAAGGGTGGAAAGGAATTATTTGCATATTTAGTAGCAGTGCATTGTGGGTAACCACAAATGTTCACTTTTAGCTGAATTATTGCAGATTTCCTTCTGTTTTAGGAAGGCAAATTACACCTAGCTTTGCTTTTTTTTTTTTTTTAGTAGGAGGGCTTTTTGGTCCCTTTATCCCCCTATACATTCTTAGTAGTTTGGGTCACCCTGAGCTACTTGGTTACTCTGTTGTACTGGTCCAAGCCCTAGCTTATACAGCTGTATCAATCCCTGCCATGTACTGATGAGGACCAAAAGTCAGAAACAGGCTGTCTACATGTGGGTTTGATATGACTGTGTACAATTTAAAGCTATATGCTTGCTATACACCAGTAGCTCTGGATGCTTGCTTGGCTTACCAAGGGGGAAAAGGGGTAATTTGCATATTTAGTAGCAGTGCATTGTGGGTAACCACAAATGTTCACTTATAGCTGAATTATTGCAGATTTCCTTCTGTTTTAAAAAGGCAAATTACACCAATACAGTGTGCGCATTGCAGGAAGTGACGACAGTGGAACGCACGATGGAACATGGAAGAGGTGAGTCGTCCCCGCCCGCTGCCTCTTACTAATAGTGGTGGCTGCCACTGTGCTTAAGCAGGAGGGGGAGCGCACATTGGGGACCCAGGTAAAGGGGGGGGGGGTCCTGCTGAGCTTAAGCTGGAGGTAGAGCACACATGGGGGACCCAGTTGAGGGGGGGTTCCTGCTGAGCTTAAGCTGGAGGTAGAGCACACATGGGGGACCCAGTTGAGGGGGTGTCCAACCCCCCTCCCCGCTGCTGTGTCCAATACCCCCTTCCTGCCCTCTTATGCGGCGTATGCTACGCCGCGGGTCGGCTAGTACCATTTATTGGCTTAAAAGAAAAAGAGTAATCGTTCTGCTAATAAACCTTCTTCAGATTTTGTTCCTGTATACTGTCAGTATGTTACAGCACACCACCATATGTACATTCAGCATTCAAAAGAGATACATAGATTTTTCAGCAAATATAAATAAATGTCATTCAGATGCTTTAAAGTGGAGCTGAACTCTTGCACAGGACAGAAGGAAAACAGAGAAATGTACCATGTATGTATTTCAAGAGCCTTTCGAATTCTTCCACATTTGTGTCTAATCACAAATTTGATATCTTCCCTGTGTCACCTGACTGCCACAGCATATAAGCTTATTTTAAAGCACAAGATGTTAATATGTCTGTTTCCATGAAAGTAGGAATTAGACACACTGTCTATTTATTGCAGGATTTGTATCAGCTGTAACAAAGACATGTTTTTTCTTTAAAGGTTATTATGTTGCTGAGTATCTTTTAGAACACAGAGGAAGTTCTGAGTTCAGGTCCACTAATTACAACCAAACATCCAAAGTAGGTCTTGACAGGATGTTTGCTACTTACCTGTTCTCTGCTTTGGATGGGCTTCTCTCCATTGCACTGCCCTGCCACCTGTTTGTGGCTCCGACTGCAGCCAGTCGCACAGAGGACAAAGAAGCAGCGCATGCTCTGGCCACTCACGCTCCCTGTCACCTGTATGTGGCTCTGACTGCAGCCAGTCGCACAGAGGACAAAGAAGCAGTGCATGCTCTGGCCACTCGCGCTCCCTGTCAGTCACCTGTATGTGGCTCTGACTGCAGCCAGTCGCACAGAGGACAAAGAAGCAGCGCATGCTCTGGCCACTCGCGCTCCCTGTCACCTGTATGTGGCTCTGACTGCAGCCAGTCGCACAGAGGACAAAGAAGCAGTGCATGCTCTGGCCACTCACGCTCCCTGTCACCTGTATGTGGCTCTGACTGCAGCCAGTCGCACAGAGGACAAAGAAGCAGCGCATGCTCTGGCCACTCGCGCTCCCTGTCACCTGTATGTGGCTCTGACTGCAGCCAGTCGCACAGAGGACAAAGAAGCAGCGCATGCTCTGGCCACTCACGCTCCCTGACACCTGTCTGTGGCTCTGACTGCAGCCAGTCTCACAGAGGACAAAGAAGCAGCGCATGCTCTGGCCACTCACGCTCCCTGTCACCTGTATGTGGCTCTGACTGCAGCCAGTCGCACAGAGGACAAAGAAGCAGCGCATGCTCTGGCCACTCGCGCTCCCTGTCACCTGTGTGTGGCTCCGACTGCAGCCAGTCGCACAGAGGACAAAGAAGCAGCGCATGCTCTGGCCACTCGCACTTAGGGTTGCCAGGTGTCCGGTTTTACACCGGACAGTCCGGTTTTTGGCCCCTGTGTCCGGTGTAAAAAAACATGCTAAACCGGACAATTAAGTTGTCCGGTTTAGAGCCCCCCCCCCCCCGCAGCGCAGGAGGAGAACAGCGCAGCAGAGAGAGAGCTGGGAGCAGCGGTGGAGAAGGGGGGCAATCTCCCCCCCCTTCCCTCACCTTAGGGTGCTCTCTCTCCCCCGCTGTCTCCTCCAATATGAAGTGCAGGCTGGCGAGTGGCTGCAGGCGGAACTTACCTCTGTGTCGCTCCAGCGCCGGAAGTTCGGGTCCCGCAGCCGCTGAGAGAGATTTGACTCAAAAAAGATCCGGATCAAAGATCCGAATCATTCATGAGCCGGACAACACTATCAGTCTGAATAGTGTTGTCCGGCTCATGAATGATTCGGATCTTTGATCCGGATCTTTTTTGAGTCAAATCTCTCTCAGCGGCTGCGGGACCCGAACTTCCGGCGCCTGCGACAGAGGTAAGTTCCGCCCGCCACCCGCCAGCCTGCTGCACATGATGGAGGAGACAGCAGGGGAGAGAGACAGCACCCTAAGGTGAGGGAAGGCAAGGGGGGGGGAGATTGCCCCCCTTCTCCACCGCTGCTCCCAGCTCTCTCTCTGCACTGTTCTCCTCCTGCGGGGGGGGGGCGGGGGTCACCTGGCTACCTATTGTGGGCACATATAGCCCCTGGCTACCTATTCCGGGCACATATACCCCCTGGCTACCTATTCCGGGCACATATAGCCCCTGGCTACCTATTCTCTGGGCACATATAGCCCCTGGCTACCTATTCTGGGCACATATAGCCCCTGGCTACCTATTCTCTTGGCACATATAGCCCCTGGCTACCTATTCTGGGCACATATAGCCCCTGGCTACCTATTCTGGGCACATATAGCCCCTGGCTACCTATTCTGGGCACATATAGCCCCTGGCTACCTATTCTGGGCACATATAGCCCCTGGCTACCTATTCTGGGCACATATAGCCCCTGGCTACCTATTCTGGGCACATATAGCCCCTGGCTACCTATTCTGGGCACATATAGCCCCTGGCTACCTATTCCGGGCACATATAGCCCCTGGCTACCTATTCCGGGCACATATAGCCCCTGGCTACCTATTCTGGGCACATATAGCCCCTGGCTACCTATTCTGGGCACATATAGCCCCTGGCTACCTATTCCGGGCACATATAGCTCCTGGCTACCTATTCTGGGCACATATACCCCCTGGCTACCTATTCTGGGCACATATACCCCCTGGCTACATATACTGGGACATTTACACCCCTGCCTACGTATACTGGGACATTTACACCCCTGCCTACATATACTGGGACATTTACACCCCTGCCTACATATACTGGGACATTTACACCCCTGCCTACATATACTGGGACATATATACCCCCTGGCTACATATACTGGGCACATATATCCCTGGCTACATATACTGGGAACACTGGCTGTTTGTCATTATGTGCATTTAGTGGTAAAAAGCTGTCTCTTTTGTGCATTTACTGGTGAAAAGCTGTCTCTTATTATGTGCATTTACTGGTGAAAAGCTATGTCTTATTATGTGCGTTTACTGGTGAAAAGCTGTCTCTTGTGCATTTACTGGGGAAAAGCTGTCTCTTATTATGTGCATTTACTGGCGAAAAGGTGTCTCTTATAATGTGCATTTACTGGTGAAAAGCTGTCTCTTATGTGCAGTTACTGGTGAAAAACTGTCTCTTATGTGCACTGGACCAGTACTACTGGTGAGGACAGTTAGTGACATGGCTATGTACTCTGTAATGTGCTGCAGAAGATGTCAGTGCGATATAAATACTATAAAAAAATTTTTAAAAAAAGCCCATTGCTTAGCCCCACTCTACATAAAAGTGCGCTTCTGACTCCGCCCCTAACTCCACCCCTAACTCCACCCCCTGTCCGGTTTTCTCCATCAGCCGACCTGGCAACCCTACTCGCACTCCCTGTCACCTGTCTGTGGCTCTGACTGCAGCCAGTCGCACAGAGGACAAAGAAGCAGTGCATGCTCTGGCCACTCGCACTCCCTGTAGTTTCCTGCTCCTGCCCAGATGTGCACAGCAACCGAGGCTGGTACAGTGTTATGCATTCTTGACGAGTACCGGTCAGGGCCGGATTTGTACATTTTACCGCCCAAGGCCAACTATATTGTCTGTATGGTTGTTATCTCTGTGTGCCCCAATGAGAATTCTACTTACATTCCATCATTGGATGTCACAGACAATAACTATTTTAGTAATACACGTATAGATTATAAATTATGTTTTCCTTAAGAACCTATATGTTATGTTTGCCATCTCATTAGTGATGGACCCATTGTGTCTCCATGAGAGTTAGGCTGATGTGTACCTGCTGCAGGATAGAGCTTGCAGGGACAACACAAGTACAGGACAGAGAGTTCAAAGGTTAAAGCTGTCTTTGTAGATGGCTGCATAGAACAGCTTTACTGCCCCTCACTGAGCCGCCCCTAAATTTCTGGTGCCCTAGGCCATGGCCTATGTGGCCTTGCCAGAAATCCGGCCCTGGTACCGGTCATACATCAGCGTCATTTCTCAAGTATGCATTCCCAGAACACTATCGGCTGCTGTGCACATTCGAGTAGGAGCGCAAATTTCCATCGTGAAAGGACAGAGCATCCACTGATTCTTTGTTCAATGAGGGGCACAGCAGCACAACTGAAATGAGCCCATTCAAACCAGCGATCGCTAGTCAGATAGTTGGACAGAATGTTTTTTGGTGGTGGTGATGGCGAGGGGGGGGGGAGGGGGGCGCTTGGTGACAGCAGGCCTAGGGCACTGGAAAGTACAAATCCGGCCCTGGCAATCGCTGGCGATTCCACAAATGCTCGGCTAATGGAAGTCAATGGAGGTGATTAAACAGGAGGCATGTCATTACCCCAAATCTCGAGCTCTCTTGCAGCATTTTTGAAACATTTGTGCTCCAATACAAAGGAAAGAATCACTGCAATATTTCTTTTCAGCTGTACTTAGGCAATTTTTGCTTCAATTTTAATACACAGAACAACAACGAAAACATTTTTAAAAAAACGCAGATCACATTTGCTGTACAATCGCCAAATAAAAATTTGATTCAAAAGCTCCAAAAATCACTATAAAAAATGTAGCAAAAATGGCTAGCAAGAGCTCTCAGTGGGCTCCACTGTATTTCCTAGAAAGATCAGGAACTTCAACAGTATCACAATTCTATCTACAGCTAACAGATGCCAATGCTTCATGCTAAATAAATTTTTGTTAAAGTAAAACTGTAATTAAAAAAACAAAACAAAAACATCGCCTGTGGGGTACTAACCTCGGGAGGGGGAAGCCTGTGGATCCTAATGAGGCTTCCCCCGTCCCCTTCAACCTCAGTCAGGAATCCAGTGAAGCCGGCATGCCTGTTGGCTGTGGCGCCACGCAGGCGCAGTGGCAGGTTTCCGATGAGCGCTGGCAGAAATAGCTGAGCCCGATCAGGTGCACTCTACAGTGCAGGCACAAGTCATTTATGCAGGATACCCACTTTTAATTATCCTGGTGTCAGCATCAGAAACACTTCCTATATCTATATACTGCTAGTGAAGCATGGCCTAGGCTGACTATGCAGAATTTCCTCCCCCACCCCCACGAGCATTCTAGGAGACCAGGCATATTTTGTACTGGCTCCAGAACTCTGCAGAGCTGCACCTGACAGGACTAAAGATATAAAGCCACCTGTGATACATTTCAGAATGTAAACCAGGGAGAAAAAAGATTTTGCAATGACCAAACACTGAACACTAAAAAAAAAAGAAAAGAAAACAAACTAAAAAATGTTATTCAGTTTCTTTTTAAAGAGAGTCTGAAGCCAATTATAGAGAATCTGAAGTCTCATAAAATGCCACTTTTTATGTAACAGTTGCCATCAGCAGTATCGTCCTGACTAAAACGCTGCATCCCCACGGCAGATCGCTGGTTTTAAACCCCCCAAATCCCAGTGGGAAAATGTGGGGAGCGCTTCCTCATAGAGGCAGAGCTTTGGGCTGTAGCTCTGTCTCCATGCGTGTCAATCCCCGCTGATCGCTGCCTCTCCCCGCCCCTCTCAATCTGCCTTTACAGAGAAGGGTGGGGAGAGGCGGAGATCCGCCAGCTGATAGACGCGCATGGAGGCAGAGCTGCAGCTCAAAGCTCTACCTCCACGGGCAGCAAAAACCATGACCAGGAAAGTCGTGGATTTTGTCCCGGTATTTGGGGGGTTTAAAACTAGCAATATGCCGCGGGGATGCTGCGTTTTAGTTGGGATGATACTGCTGAAGGTAACTGTTACATAAAAAGTGGCATTTTATGAGACTTCAGAGTCTTTTTAAATTAAGATCAAAACTGATTTGCCGCATTCCCACGGCAGAACGAGGTATTTATCCCCCCAAAATCACAGGACAAAATTCCACGACTTTTCAAGTTGTAGATTTTGCTGCCTGGGGCAGGGGCGGTGTTGCTCCATCAATATATGCTTTAAATAGCAAGCCTTTTGTGTGCCGCCTCTTCACTGTTTGCATCTTTTTAAATTAAGATCAAAACTGATTTGCCGCATTCCCACGGCAGAACGAGGTATTTATCCCCCCAAAATCACAGGACAAAATTCCACGACTTTTCAAGTTGTAGATTTTGCTGCCTGGGGCAGGCAGAGCTTTGTGCAGTAGCTCTGCCTCCTGTCTAGTCAATCTCCGCCTCTCCCCGCCCCTCTCAGTGAAAGAAGACTGAGAGGGGCGAGGAGAGGTGGAGATCGGCGGAGATTGACTGGAGCAGAGGCAGAGCTACAGCGCAAAACTCTGCCTCTACCAGGAAGCAAAATGCTGCCCCCGGAGATTTTGGGGGGGATACCTCGTTCTGCCGCGGGAATGCGTCAAATGAGCTTTGATATTAATGCTTAAAGTGAACCTCCGGACTAAAAATCTACTCAGCAGCACTGAAAAGGCTTGGTGTTTCTTTAACAGTTTCACAGCATCAGAACTTTGTTTTTCTTACCAAAGCATCATTTTTAGATGCATTTTTTAGCTAAGCTCCACCCATCAAAGAAAACTGCCCAGGCTTTTTTTCCCTGATGCTGTGCAAAGCATGATGGGATTTCCTATATTGTTATTCACATTGCCTAGCAACTGGCAGGGGTGATCAGGACACAGGACAGTTGGAACTGTGTCTCATGCTCCCTGTCACCTCCTTTCAAACAAAAAGATGGCTGCCCTCACGAAATCAAACATTTGCCTGTTCTTTTAAAACAGGGTGGGTAGGAAATAATATTACCTATCTATTTTAATTAACATAACTAATGTAACTTAATGACAGTATGTTTGTTTAGGCTGAAGTTTCTCTTTAAAGAAAACCTGAACTGAACATTAAAAGTCAAAATAAACATACACAAGTCATACTTACCTCCTGTGTAGTCTACTCCTCAATCTATTTTTCCTCTCCTGCGTCCTGTTTGTCCACTGTGATCAATGGAATTCTCCGTCCTCCATTTTGAAAATGGCTATTACCCCATAACAGCTTCCTGGTCAGCACACTGTTAAACTGTAACATCGCCCACTTGAGCCATAGGGAAACATGGACACATCAGTTCTCCTCTCAGCTGTAACTGACAGCAACTGATATATAACTGACAGCAACTGATATATTTCAGTTCTGACAAAATGTTGTCAGAACTGGAAGGGATTATTGTCAGAAGAAAATGGTGAGCTTCTGAGAGGAACTGATGGCAAGGTGACTATGTAATGTTCATTTGAAGTTATTTTAAATTTGTTTATTTTAAATAATTTTACTCAGTACAGGTTCCCTTTAAGTTAACTATACAAGAAAGAGAGGTACCGTAAATTGATTGGCTTCAGACTCTCTTTAAATTACCAAAAACTTTTTTGCCACCAATTTTTAAGGGTCACAATCAGTCTATTGATGCTAACTGCTTTTAAGTAGTGTTCTTTAATTTTCTTCTCTTTCCTGCACACTCCGCAGACCCCCTTGACTCGCTGAACTCTCGGCCTCGACGCTCTACGCGCGACCACCGCACTTTCCACAGAATTACCAGCAAATTATTGTCGAAGTAGGCAGTAATATTTAATGAGGTTGCTGAATAGGAAATTACCCAGTGGAAGATCCTCGGCGTGGATGACTCCCAAAAGGAGTCGCCAGATCTTTAATTAGTCACAATTGAGTTGTTACCTAACAGTCTTCAGACAGCAATTAATACTGCGCTTGTTATTTTAGAATGATGTAAATGGCGCTATCATTTCCTTATTTCAGGTCCGGCTGTCTGATGATGGAATGCAGATCAGCAAACAGAGGAGGGGAAGGTAATGGGCTTAGAGAATCAGCGCGCTGGAAACGGAAGGATCTAACAGGGTTGCGTCATCAATATACAGACTTCGTTTGTAGGGAGCAGTTACTGAAGAACAGTGTCGTTAAAAACAAATGGGTGGGAGAGGGACAGAGAGGCATGGTCCTCTGCCTCATGACACGCCTCTGTTTCCCCCCACGCCACTCCCCTCCCCCCCCCCCACCCCACTGCTGCACTATAACTCCCCCAAAATTAGCGACAATAATTGTTGCTAATCTTCAGGGGAAAGGAGGAGAGGGATTCCCTGCTCAAAACTCCCACTGGGAGCATTCTTGCAGGCTTTCCACAGCCGGATCAGTGAATAATGGCGCACAGCGCCTATGCATACAAATGGCGCCGCATTAAAAAGATACACTTATGGCTATTTATCGTTAGTACTGCATAATAATGGCACACAGGGAAAAAAGAGGAAAAACGGCACTAACGTTATTTATCAATAGTGGCACACACTAACGTTATTTATCAATAGCGCCGTTCATATGCCAAACAGCAGACGTTATTGCGCACAGTAACGTTATTTATCAATAGCGCCCTACATAAGCCAAACTGCAGACGTTATTTAACTGCAAAACGGTGAATGGATTTAATGTAACACTGTAAAGGTTAGGGTTAGCCACCACCAGGGGAGATTTAGGGTTAGGCACCACCAGGGGGGTCTAGGGGTTAGGGATAGGTACAGGGAGGGTTCTGTGTGAGAGTAGGGTTAGGTATAGTTACAGTACAATATACACCACCAGGGGGGTGGTTAGGGTTAGGCACCACCAGGGGGGTGCTTAGGGTTAGACAACACTGGGGGGGTCTTAGGGTTAGGCACCATCAGGGGGGTCTTAGGGTTAGGCACTACCAGGGGAGTCTTAGTGTTAGGCACCACAAGGGGTGTGGTTAGGGTTAGGCACCACCAGGGGTGGTTAGGATTAGGTACCACCAGGGGGGGTCTTAGGGTTAGGCACCAGCAGGGGGTATTAGGGTTAGGCACCAACTGGGGGGGGGGTCTTAGAGTTAGGCACCACCAGGGGGGTCTTAGGGTTAGGCACCACCAGGGGGTGGTTAGGGTTAGGCACCACCAGGGGGGTGGTTAGTGTTAGGCACCACCAGGGGGGTCTTAGAGTTAGGCACCACCAGGGGGGTCTTAGGGTTAGGCACCACCAGGGGGGGTCTTAGGATTAGGCACCACCAGGTGGGTCTTAGGGTTAGGCACCACCAGGGGGGTGGTTAGGGTTAGGCACCACCAGGGGGGTGGTTAGGGTTAGGCACCACCAGGGGGGGGGGGGGTGTTAACGCTAAATAACAATAAGGCTTTAATGTTAAATAACAATAAGGCTTTAACGTTAAATAGCGATAAGCGGCAAACGGATTAGCGGCAACACGGTGCGCCATTATTCCCGGGCGCCATTTTCAGATCGATCTTTCCACAGCTGCTGTAACACATCCAGAACACTTTAACTGAAAAGAAATCCTCCAGACACCAATCAAGTTCTTTTTAAGAAATATTTGTATTAAATCACAAGAATAAACGTTAAGTGACAAAACACACTTGTACGCTTCTTTTTAAGCAGAAAGAGTATGGGTAGGCCTATTACATATCTTCAGCCTACTAGGATCAGGCCTAGTTCAAGAAACATGCATGTGGTACAGTTTATTAGTATTAACTTGCAAGAATCTTCCTCACACAGCACTCCGCTGTCTGCCAGCTCTTCACCGCTGTCTTTTTTTAAATTTTCTTCACCCCTGTCTCCTCTGTATCTTGTTTGCCAGCTGTTGTCACACAATCTCTTCAGACACTGCACTGCAGTCTTCACTCTTTCATCCCATCACTTGTTTCTCTGTCTCACTCTTGTATGCATTGCTGTCCTGTTGTCCCTGCGTCCCTGTAATGTCTCTGCTGTTTTCTGTTATCTCTCTGCTGTATGCATTGCTGTCCTGTTGTCCCTGCATCCCTGTAATGTCTCTGCTGTTTTCTGTTACCTCTCTCTCTCTGTTAAGGCCCATACTCACGGGGGACGGCCGTCGCCGCAACCGCGTGGCACGCGCGTGTTGCGGCGACAGTTCCCCCGTGTGTATGATGCGCGCGCCCCGAACCGTCGCCCGTCGGAGCTGTCGCCAGGCGATTGACCTGTTCAATCGCCGGCTACAGTCGTCGCCGCAACCTCGCCGGAACTGTCGCTAGCCCCGCATGTGTATGCGGGCTAGCGACAGCTACCCACACACACCACACGGAGCTTCCGGCGGGGGGGAGGAAACTCGGCGACAGCTTCCGCCGCATCGCTAATCCCTCTGCTGCCGTGTGGATGCAGAGGGATTTGGCGACGAGCTGTCGCCGAACTGCCGCCGAACTGTCGCGCACACGCTCCCGTGTGCGGCGACAGCTACAATTGTACCCCCGTGGGTACTTAGCTTTACAGGTAATGTTTACTTTTCTGGTCTTTCCTTCTTATTCCTGACTCTTCTGGCTTATCTCTCCAGTATCGCTGCTCTTTATTGGCCTGTAGCTGTGAGTGGTCTCTCTCCTCTCCTGAATGTCTGCAGCTTTCTTTTTCTTCCTTACTTTAGTTTTCAGTAAGTGCTCCCTTGTCTGTGGCTCTGCCTTGCTCTGACTGTCTCACCAATTGCTGGTCTCTTGTTTTGTGCCTCTGCTCTATATCCTCTACATTACACTCATTTCTTGCTGCATCATCAACTCAGTCTCAACCGCTTTCAAGGCTCCTCCCCCTCACTAGCCTTCAACTGCCAAAACAAAACGGCCATTTCCCCCTGCACATGCCCAGCTTCTCTCGCTTGTTTCCTGCTCATGGTCTCCCCCTGGCGGCACCTGCAGGCTCCCTTTACAGCAGCACTTCACACAAAAAAAATAATTGCATATTTAACCCTTGGTGTGAGTGTCCATTGCAGTGACACACATGCACAAGGTTACACTGCCATTGGGCAGCTCTCTCTCCCTGGCCATGCCTACTGCCGCTCCCCCGATTCCCTGGAAGCTGAGAGAGCAGCTTACTCTCCTTCCAGTGTTGTGACCCCAGAGGTCAGGAAAGTGAAAGTGACTGTATGGGGGCCAGCAGAGAGAGAAGGGGATGGCGGCTACCTGATCTGCCCAGCCCCTCGGATCAGGTAGCACAGGTTTTTTTTATGTACCCTCCTAGTGCTCTCTTTAAAGTTTCAAAAGCTTGCAGAGAAATCGTGTACCGTTAGTCATTAGAGGCATCACCTAAACTTTTGTTGTTATGTCTTCGTAAAAAAAATCAGAAGAGGGACAAGGCACAGAACATTTATTTTGCAGTTATCTCCTGGCGGACTCAAATTGCCAGAGCTGCAGCCACTATGAGGCGCTCAGTAGACAGTAGCAGTATTAAGGAGTCTTGCCCAAGGTCTCCTACTGAATAGGTGCTGGCTTACTGAACAGGTAGAGCGAAGATTCGAACCCTGGTCTCCTGTGTCAGAGGCGGAGCCCAAGTATACTGTAGCGGAACTCCAGGCTTTTTAATCATCAGGCTGGAGGGTTAATGACCGGGCTTAGCAATTGGATTAGGTGGGGGGAGGTTAGTGTTAAGGTACGTACACATGTCGGATTTTTGCAAACAACCCATCATCAAATCGGGCGTGTGTATAGTCTGTCGTTCCGCTTGGCAGATCGCTCAAGTCCAGTCTTATCAGCTGAACGACAGACTGTACACACGCCGGATTTGACGTCCAAACGACAGGTTGTTTGCGAAAATCCGACGTGTGTACGAGCTTTTGGGCGTAGGTGGGGGAGGTTAGTGTAAGGAGTAGGTGGGGGAGGTTAGTGTTAGGAGTAGGTGGGGGAGGTTAGTGTTATGGCCCATACTCACGAGGGACAAATGTCACCGCAACACGCGGGGCACGCGTGTTGCGGCGACAGGTCGCCTGTGAGTATGGGCCGCGCGCACACCGAACTGTCGCCCGGAACGGGCGCACACCCCGAACTGTCGCCCGTCGCTGATGTCGCCAGGCGATTGAAATGTTCAATCGCCTGGCGACAGTCGCCGCCGCAACTCCGCCGCAGCTGTCGCTAGTCCGCGTGAGTACGCGGACTAGCGACAGCAACCTCCATTGAGCTACGCATAGCTTCCGGCGTGGGGAGGAGGAACGTCGGCGACAGCTTCCGTCGTGCCGCAGGTCCCTCTTCCGCGTGTGTACGTGGAGGGACCTGGCGAGGAGCTGTCGCCGGCCTGTTGCCCACACGCTCACGTGTGCTGGCGACAGGCAACTTTTGCCGCCCGTGAGTATGGGCCATTAGAGTAAACCTGTGAGAATTGAAAAAAAATTGGCATACTTACTGTAATAATCAGTGGTACTCTGCTGATCAGAGTGAGCTCAAACAGATCTAGTTAGCAAAACAAACAGTAAAGTATAGCAAAATGTCAGTATCTTAATAAAGGTGTGATCACACGTGTATTGGTGCACAGTAGCTCAGGAGTACTCCTAAGTATGGATGGTCGGAATGCCAATTTCTGATTCCGCTGTAAATCCGCATTCCACCATTGCCAATTACCGATTCCGCATTCCGCTGCCAATTTCCGCATTCCAATGCGGAATTTCCGCCGGAAATCGCGGAAATTCCGCCCGACTTTAACATCGATTTTCTCAAAAACTATAAGGTCTTTTTGAAAACTTTTTTTTGCATCTTGTTCAGAAGATTCTGCTTGATAAACCCAGAAAATAGTGTTTCTAGGACATACGGGGGCTTTGCTATTAACCGCTAAAATCGGCAGATTTTTACTGTAATGTTAAATGCAGAAAATAGGCAGAAGCAGATTTTCTGCATTTTACATTACAGTAAAAATCCGCCGATTTAAGCGGTTAATAGCAAAGCCCCCGTAAGTCCTAGAAACACCAAATTTTCAGGGTTTATTAAACTGAGTCTTGTGAACAAGATGCAAAAAGGTTTTCAAAAAGACCTTATAGTTTTTGAGAAAATCGATGTTAAAGCCGGGTGGAATTTCCGCGATTTCCGGCGGAAATTTCCGCGATTTCCGGCGGAAATCCGCATACCGCACTTGAATTACCGATTTCCGAATTCCGATGCGGAAATGCAATTTCCGATCGGAATTTCGGAAATTGCATTTCCGCGGAATCCGAATGAGCATCCCTACTCCTAAGTGATAGCCCCTGGCTGTGGGGACTATCACTTATCCTAGAGAGGTCGTACAAGCAGGGTCGGTAACAGATCAGTCAGGTTGCAGACAGTACAAAATCTGTAAACAGTATCATAGTCAGAGTATAGCCAAGGTTGGCAGCAATCAGATATGCGGAGGTACAGAATCAGAGTTGAGGTCGGGCCGAGGTCAGCAACAAGACAGAGAGGCTGAGTACAGAATCGTGAGGCAAAAGGATAGTCAGAAGTTCAGGCAAGGTTCATACACATAAAGGCAAACAATATCAGTTATAATTATAGCTATCAAAATAGATCCTAGTCTATGTGTGAAATCCCCGGGTTCCTGCCGGATCAAAGCACACTGGGATCTGACTAAGGTCTGAGAGCTTAAAGAGGAACTGTAACGACAAAACGGCCCCTGGGGGGTACTCACCTCGGGTGCAGGAAGCCTCCGGATCCTAATGAGGCTTCCCACGCCGTCCTCCATCCGTCAGGGGTCTCGCTGCAGCCCTCCGTGCAGCGGTGACGTAATATTTACCTTCCTGGCTCCTGCGCAGGCGCTCTGACGGCTGTCGGCGCCGAAGTAGGCGGAAATACCCGATCGCCGTCGGGTCCGCTCTACTGCGCAGGCGCAAGTTTCCGGCGCCTGCGCAGTAGAGCGGACCCGACGGAGATCGGGTATTTCCGTCTATTTCCGTGCCGAAAGTCGCCACAGCGCCCCCGCTGGAGCCAGCAAAGGTAAATATTGAACTGACAGTCGGCACAGTCGCCGGCTGTTCGGAGGGCTGCGGCAAGTCCCCCGTGGGACAGAGGACGGCGTGGGAAGCCTCATTAGGATCCGGAGGCTTCCCCCACCCAGGGTGAGTACCCCCCAGGGGATCTTTTTGATGTTACAGTGTCTCTTTAACCGCAAAGTTTCAGCAACAGCAGACAATGATGTACTAACAGCCCGGGACTTAAATACAAAAGGTAAGGCCCGCGGCTCCACCCACTAGCCCCAGCCAATCAGACGGCAAAGGGTCAGGCCAGAGTTGTCAGTTCACCGGCTGGTCAGCTGACCTTTCTCCTCAGCGCATAAAGGTCCTGTCTCTGGGTGCGCGCGTGCGGCCTTCTGCTTTGATGTGCCCTAGAGAGACCTGACCTGGTGGGAATCGATGCCGAGGAGGCGGCGGCGGAATCCGCCGTGACGTCAGACGCGAGAGCTGCGGTCGCACCGCTCTCTGCTGCAGAGGTAATTTTGCTACTACTGGCACTTACCTTGGGAGGCTTCTCCCCTCCTCTTATGCCAGGCCCATCCAGCACTGAGTCCCCAAAAGCTCATAGGCATGTGGCTTCACTGCGCCTACGCAGTAGCTTTGGCAGAAAAAGCCAAGTCCAATTGGGTCTGTGCTACTGCTCCGGCACAGACGGTTCACACATGTGCAGTAGTATGGATGGACCCGATCGGGCTCAGCTTTCCTCCACAGCCCTGCTACTATACAAGCTGTCCACAAGCCCTTGTTGAGGTGTTTCGGGGAAGCAAGCAGCGCTGGAATGGCACAGTGGAGGAGGCTAAGGAAAGCCTATGTAGGATCCAGAGGCTTCCCTCAACTGAGGTAAGTACCCAGAATGGGCACTTATTATCCCCTACAGGTTTCCTGTAAAGCCAACCTGAAGCAAAAATAAACGTATGATATAATGAATTGTATGCGTAGTACAGCTAAGAAATAGAAAATTTGTAGCAAAGAAAAGATATTATTTCCAGTACAGGAAGAGTTAAAAAAAAACTTCAGTTATTATTTATGCAAAAGAGCTTCTCTGAGCTCCTTGGCCCACTGGGTGGAATACAGTCCTGTTTTCTGAAGCACACAAAAAAAAACAGTGAGACAGTTTGAGATCCCGTATGCAATACACTTTTTCTCCTTGGTTTTCTCCTAGGTGAAATTTTCAAAGGTGTCAATAAAACTCCCTTTAAGCCACCAGCATGGAAGAAAATACTCAAAATAATTTGGATGGTGCTTTTTCAATTGCAAAATTCTGAAAAGTTATTTTAAATCGAAGATGAAAAATTATCTCCCAGGAGAAAACTCAGGAGAAAAAGTTAATTGCATCTGGGCCAAGGTCTTACTGCAGGAAAGTTCAAAGGGTCATTATTTCTGCTTTGTTTTAGAGCTTAAAGAAAACCTGAACTGAAAATTAAAAGTCAAAATAAGCATACACAAGTCATACTTACCTCCTGTGTAGTCTACTGCTCAGTGTCTTCCTCCTCTCCTGCGTCGTGTTAGTCCACTGTGATCAATGGAATTCTCCATCCTCCATTTTGAAAATGGCCATTACCCATAACAGCTTTCTGGTCAGCACACTGTTAAACTGTAACATCGCCCACTTGAGCCATAGGGAAACATGGACATCTCCTGGTACATCAGTTTTCCTCTCAGCTATAACTGACAGCAACTGATAAATAACTGACAGCAACTGATATATTTCAGATCTGACAAAATGTTGTCAGAACTGGAAGGGATTATTGTCAAAAGAAAATGGTGAGCTTCTGAGAGGAACTGATGGCAAGGTAACTATGTAATGTTCATTTGACGTTACC
This sequence comes from Hyperolius riggenbachi, assembly GCF_040937935.1. Classification (NCBI taxonomy): domain Eukaryota; kingdom Metazoa; phylum Chordata; class Amphibia; order Anura; family Hyperoliidae; genus Hyperolius; species Hyperolius riggenbachi. The sequence continues at coordinate 289,386,357 of NC_090654.1, read as the reverse complement.
TCATGTGTTTATTTTAAATAATTTTACTCAGTGCAGGTTCTCTTTAAAAAACAGAGTGTGATTTTAAAATTGTAACTGTGACAGAAAAAAAAAGCTATATAACTGAAAATAAAAAATAAGAGACACTTTTCTTTGCTACTAATGTTCCATTTCTTATCCATACTACACATATAATTCATCGGCCCATATACAATTAACCCTTTCCTCTGACTGAGTTTTCTCCTAGGAGATATTTTGTCATCTATTTCAAATAATTTTTCAGCACTCTGCGTTTGAAAAAGTGCCAAATAGTTGGTGAAAGAGATCTATCAAAATTATTTTCAGTATTTTTTGCTTGCTGGTGGTTTAACCACTTTACCCCCCGCGGTACGAATTTCTCTGTCCCTTTTTTCCCCCCTAAAAAACCAAGGGACGGAGAAATCCGTACCTCCCACGCTCCCGCGGCTGTCCGCGGTCCCGCCGCTTGTGCGCGCGCTCCTGCCACTCGTGCACACCGCCGGCCGCTCGCCCGGAGATCAATGAACGGGAAAATCCATTCCCGTTCGTTGATCTAAGCCCCCGCAATGATCCGCTGCTTCTATTAGAAACAGCGCAATCATTGTGATTTTCCCAGCCTCATACTGCGTCGCATGCAAACAAACTCACTTTGGCCATCTTATGGCCAAATAGTAAAACTACACCCTAAAGCATTTTACATATACAAATACATTTGTTTTCCTCAATAAATTAACTCATTACCTCCCACACTCCCCACTTTTTTTTTTTTTTTTTGGAATTAAAAAAAATATATATACAATTAAAAAAAAAACATAAATAGTTACCTTAGGGACTGAACTTTTAAAATATTTATGTCAGGAGGGTATAACACTGTTACTTTATAAACTATGGGCTTGTAATTAGGGATGGATGCAAAACTGAAAAAAAAGCACCTTTATTTCCAAATAAAATATTGGCGCCAAACATTGTGATAGGGACATAATTTAAATGGTTATATAACCAGGACAAATGGGCAAATACATTTCATGGGTTTTAATTCCAGTAGCATGCATTATTTAAAAACTATAATGGCCGGAAAATGAAAAATAATGATTTTTTCCCACATTTATTCCTATTTTCCCATTAAAACACATTTAGAATAAAATAATTCTTGGCATAATGTCCCACCTAAAGAGAGCCTAATTGGTGGCAAAAAAAACAAGATATAGTTCATTTCATTGTGATAAGTAATGATAAAGTTATAGACGTATGAATGGAAGGAGCGCTGAAAGGTGAAAGTTGCTCTGGTGCTCAAGGGGTAAAACCCCTCAGTGGTGAAGTGGTTAAAAGGCATTTTATTGGAAAGTTTAAAAATATCAGGTAGGAGACAACTCAGGAGATAAAGTTAATTGCATATGGGCCGTTACCTTATACATTTTTTTTCTCTTCAGGAATACTTTAGGAGTAGGTGAGAAGTTAGTGTTTGGCATATATAAAGGAGGGTTAGTGTAAGAATTAGGGTTCAAAGGTATAATTGGGGATAGTGGATTCTCGGTATAATGACCAGCATTCTACTATCAGGGATTGGGGAGGATCAATGAGATGCAAATATTCCTCCGTTCATTCAGGATTATGTACATTCTTATGCAAATATATTCAGCTTGAAAATAGACCAATCAAGTCCCACTCAGGTTTAAATTGATTCATCCATTTTCAAGCTGCACAGATTTGCATAAAAATGTAACGTATTTTTGGGACTATAAGACGCACGTTTCCCCCCCCCCCCCCAAAAGTAAGTAATTACATTTATGCAGTAGGACATAAGACCCGAGGGGGACATCAGGAAGGCACAAAGGGGTTTAATCAAAAGGACACAGAGGGGGACATATGGAGAACACAAAGGGGGGACAAATGGAGAACACACATATATACAGTATATATGGATGCCATAAAGGGAGACATATGGAGAACACAAAGGGGGACATATGGATGCCATAAAGGGGGACATTTGGAGGACACAAAGGGGGACACATGGATGCCATAAAGGGGGACATTTGGAGGACACAAAGGGGGACACATGGATGCCATAAAGGGGGACATTTGGAGGACACAAAGGGGGACACATGGATGCCATAAAGGGGGATATTTGGAGGACACAAAGGGGGACATATGGATGCCATTAAGGGGAATATTTGGAGGACACAAAGGGGGACACATGGATGCCATAAAAGGGGGATATTTGGAGGACACAAAGGGGGACACATGGATGCCATAAAGTGGGACATTTGGAGGACACAAAGGGGGACATCAGAAGGACACAAAGAGGGACATCAGCATCATACAAAGAGGGACATAAAGGGGACATTAGGAGGACACCAAGGGGACAGGAGGAGGGCACCAAAGGAAGAACATCTACAAGATGCCCCTGGACCATAAATGCAAGAGGCTTAGTTTTATTTTTTCCCAGGTTTTTGCCCTCTAAACCTAGGTGCGTCTTATAGTTCAGAGCGTCTTATAGTCCGAAAAATACGGTACATAATCCTGCATTGACTCGGAAATATTTGCATCCCATTGATCATCCCTATTAGGAAAATTATCTGGTGTCCATTTTGTACTCGCACCTCAATTGCATGTACGCATATTAAACTCCCTATATTGCTAGAATGCAACAATGTATCTTCCATTATAGCAGTAAAACTCCATCTCCTGTGAGGACCAATATCTCCTCATCCTTATTACTTTCTAAGCGGATTTTAAATGAATGTGAATTGATTCGCCATCCACCCTTCCCATCCTATATTAGTCAATTGGTTTGGTTTAAAATGCTCAAATGAGTTAATATTTCAATAGCTCACAGACCATTAAGTGTAATTAGCACAAAATCTTTGCAGATGGCAAATTGAGGAATTAAGTCATTAGGAAGTCAGTCAAAGAACTCCACAAGAAGGACTGCGGAGAGGGAACATTTCTCAGCTCTTAAAAAGAATGGATTTTTAATGCCGTTCAGCCATTGAATGTACGTGAAGGACCATTACTTCCATGTCTCGGAATGCTAGGATAAAACGCTCTCCTCTTTTCTAAGAATCGAGCATTATGACATAGTCATTCAGTGAGAACCACTCTCGTCTCAAAGGTCAGAGACGATACAGGCCTGCAGTATTTGCAGATGAATTTTTAACTTACTTAAGGGATGAAGAAGCCAAATGTACATCCAGACGTTCATCATGTGTTCAGCCAGCAGCTGTAGAGTACCGTACGGTGTTAGCCATCAGCTGTGCAGAAGGTTCTAATTTGGGTTGATTCCATTTATTGGATAAGGTTAAAAGATTAAGGCTTCAATCTAATGCTGGGAATACACCATACAATTTTCTGTTAGATTCTTATGTTAGATTTTTCTGTTAGATTTTCTGTTAGAATGCATAATTAGATTATTTTCTGTAGATACTGGCCATTATCTCCGGGTGCATTGTCTTCTGGTTATCTCCTGCTTAGTAGAACAATGCCTAATTGCTCGGCAGATAGATGGTTAGATAGATAATTTCCAACAGGTTGGAATTTATCTATCTGGCAGGTAAATCTTATGCTGTGCATACACGGGTCGACCTTCTCTTATCAATCGAGCCGCTCGATTGATAATATCTGACAGGTCCGATCACCACGCGGATCGATTCTCCGCTCGATCCCCGCGGGCGGACAATAGCGGGGAATCGAGCGGCTGATAAGAAAGCGCCCGCGGGGACGAGAGGGAATCAATCCAGGTGGCCACGGGGATGCAGGAGGAGTCGATCCAGCAGCTAATCGAGCCGCCAGATCGCTCCGTGTATGCCCAGCATAACAGAAAATCTAATGCTGGGAATACACCATACAGTTTTCTGTTTGATTTTCCTGCCAGATAGATAAAGTTTAACATGTTGGAAAGTTATCTATCTTACGATCTATCTGCCGAGCAATTAGGCATTGTTCTACTCAGCAGGAGATAACCAGAAGACAATGCACCAGAGATAATGACCAGTCTCTACAGAAAATAATCTAATTATGCATTCTAACAGAAAATCTAACAGAAGGATCTAACAGAAGGATCTAACGGAAAATGGTATGGTGTATTCCCAGCATAATGCTGGGCATACACGGCTCAACGCAGGCTTATCAATCGAGCTGCTGATGGCTCGATTGATAATATCCGACGTGTCCGATCACCACAGGGATCGATTTCACGCTCGATACCTGCGGGCGGACAACAACGGCGAATCGAACGAAAGATAAGAAGCGCCGGCGGGGACGAGCGGGAATTGATCCGGGCGCACACGCAAATGAGCGGGGACGCGGCGGGAGTCGATCCGGCGGCTAATCGGCCGCCGGATCGACCCGTGTATGTCCAGCATAAGATCTTCTATCCAACCTTTGTCACACAAGACAAGAGTCTGCAGCAGTGATTATCGTAATCTGCTAATTAAGATTAACCTCCCCGGCGTTCTATTAAGATCGCCAGGGCAGCTGTGGGAGGGTTTTTTTAAATTAAAAAAAAAACTGTTTCATGCAGCCAACTGAAAGTTGGCTGCATGAAAGCCCACTAGAGGGCGCTCCGGAAGCGTCATTCTGATCGCCTCCGGCGACCAGAATAAACAAGGAAGGCCGCAATGAGCAGCCTTCCTTGTTTTGCTTACATCGTCGCCATAGCGACGAGCGGAGTGACGTCATGGACGTCAGCCGACGTCCTGACGTCAACCGCCTCCGATCCAGCCCTTAGCGCTGGCCGGAACTTTTGTTCCGGCTGCGCAGGGCTCGGGCGGCTGGGGGGACCCTCTTTCGCCGCTGCTCGCGACGGATCGCCGCAGAGCGGCAGCGATCAGGCAGCACACGTGACTGGCAAAGTGCCGGCTGCGTGTGCTGCTTTTTATTTCGCAAAAATCGACCCAGCAGGGCCTGAGCGGCGACCTCCGGAGGTGATGGACGTATATATTCGTCCATACCGCTGAGGAGATTAAGTGAAATTTTGCATAATTTTTTGCAATTACAGTCATACATAATTACGGTTTGGACATTCAATTGGTTTTGCGTAATCCATTGCATAATTTTGTGCCAACTTTAGCGGTTAATAGCAAAGCCCCAATGCTAAAATTAACCAAAAAAGTGGAAAAGCCACTCCTTTCAACGCGAAAAATCACAAAACTGTGAAACATCACACCTTTTAACTCGAAAAATGGCAAAAATGTAAAATAAACCACTAAATGATTTTCAAAGGCATTTTCACATTATTTTCATGAAAATGAATGCGAAAAGAATATTGTCATTTTCACTCATTATTGAGGGCTTCTTGAAGGTAGGTAATGGGGCTTAACATCCTTAGCGGTAACCCCGAGTCAGGCTCGGGCAGGAAATCCTCAGCTCAGAGCAGTAACCCAGTGCCTGACTTGTGGTAGCCGCCGGGAGGCATATGCAGAGTCTTTGCACAGCGAGCATTTGCAACTCACCTCCTCCGGGATCCAGACACTGGCAGCCATTCTTCTTCCTGTCCTCGTAGGCTCTCGATCCCTCTCGTGAGATTGCTTTCTGGTTCTCAATATAAGGAAAGAGCGCCTCCCAGTAGACGGAGGGAGAATTGCAGTGCTGGATCCAATATTCAGCGGTATGTTTTTTTCCCCTGATTTTAGGGTCTAAAAGCTTGTGAAAAATTGCACCTCAAATCCGGAAGTAATCACATTGCCAAGGCAGTGGCAAAACTACGAATCATGGGGCCCCTCTGAAAAACTTTGACGGGGCCCCTTTATTGTTCCCAAACATTCTCTTGCCACAGCTTGGTGACCCTCTACAGCCTGGGGGCCATCTTACAAGGCTCATAATACAAGTGTAGCCATCAGGATCTTCATACCCATAACAAGTGTAGCCACAAATCTGGAGTATCAGCACAGAGGCGTATCTAGGGAAAACCACGCTAATGGCACACACTGAAATCTGCCCTAGGGACGAGGATGCACGCTCCAAATATTTAGTCTTGTTTGAATTGGTTGTGTCCGATTTGAGGTGAAGACCTGTAAGAATGAATTATCACAATAGGTTATATATATATATATATATATATATATATATATATATATATCCTCCAAATAACAGTTAGGCAGCATCCCTCCCTAAAAGAAAAAAAAAAGATGTAACTAGGCAGGGAATGTCTAGAATCTGTATGGAGAAAACCAGGAATGCTATGGAGCTGCGCCCCCAGTAAGTGGCGCCTGTGGCACATGCCATACCTGCACCCCTGTAGATACTCCTCTGTATCAGAGGGCAGGAAGGTTAGTAGTTGGGCCCTCCCACACTTCTGCCCCCCCCCCCCCCCCTCAGTCACAAGGGCTGTTCCCGTATATACCTGCGCCAGGGAGATTAAAGGGCAACTGTAGAGAGAGGTATATGGAGGCTGACATATTTTATTTCCTTTTATGCAATACAGTTGCCTGGCTCTTCTGCTGCTCCTCTGCCTCTAATACTTTCAGCCATAGACTCTGAACAAGCATGCAGCAGATCAGGTGTATCTGACATTGTCAGATCTGACAAGATTAGCTGCACGCTTGTTCCTGGTGTGATTCAGACACTGCTGCAGCCAAATAGATCAGCAAGACTTCCAGGCAACTGGTATTGTTTAAAAGGAAATAAATATGACAGCCTCCATATTCTCTCTACAGTTGTCCTTTAAAGTGAACCCGAAGTGAAAATAAACTGATGAGATAAAACAATTGTATTTATTCTCCTACTCCTAAAAATGACTGTTTTAGACATCCCAGGATTTTATTTTAAATTTAAACATTTAGAAAGTAGATGGAATGTTTTGTTGTCTCTGCTCAGTTGCAGTCTATTAAGTGTCCCTAAGTGAAAATACAGGAACTATTGAACCTTTTCGCTCTCCCTCTGCTCCCAGAAATGTGTAGAAAAATGTATTCTGCCAGGAAAAGTTTAGTGGCTGTAATTTGCTTATCAGTGATGTTTACTATATTCCTGACAAGGTACCAACAAGACAGAAGCTGTCACGTCCATGCCTAGAAATAAACTATTTCAGGCAGCAAAATAAAAGTAAGACAGCCTGGTTATTAATATGTTTAGTAGACAAGACAAATAACATTTATATTGCGCTTTTCTCCTGGCGGACTCAAAGCACCAGAGCTGCAGCCACTAGGGCATGCTCTATAGGCAGTAGCAGTGTTAAAACAGAGCTGCAGCCACTAGGGGGAGCTCTATAGGCAGTAGCAGTGTTAGGACAGAGCTGCAGCCACTAGGGGGCGCTCTATAGGCAGTAGCAGTGTTAGGCCAGAGCTGCAGCCACTAAGGCATGCTCTATAGGCAGTAGCAGTGTTAGGACACAGCTGCAGCAACTAGGGGGAGCTCTATAGGCAGTAGCAGTGTTAGGCCACAGCTGCAGCCACTAGGGCATGCTCTATAGGCAGTAGCAGTGTTAGGCCAGAGCTGCAGCCACTAGGGAGCTCTATAGGCAGTAGCAGTGTTAGGCCACAGCTGCAGCCACTAGGGAGCGCTCTATAGGCAGTAGCAGTGTTAGGCCAGAGCTGCAGCCACTAGGGGGAGCTCTATAGGCAGTAGCAGTGTTAGGCCACAGCTGCAGCCACTAGGGCATGCTCTATAGGCAGTAGCAGTGTTAGGCCAGAGCTGCAGCCACTAGGGAGCTCTATAGGCAGTAGCAGTGTTAGGCCACAGCTGCAGCCACTAGGGAGCGCTCTATAGGCAGTAGCAGTGTTAGGACAGAGCTGCAGCCACTAGGGGGAGCTCTATAGGCAGTAGCAGTGTTAGGCCAAAGCTGCAGCCACTAGGGCACGCTCTATAGGCAATAGCAGTGTTAGGCCAGAGCTGCAGCCAGCCACTAGGGGGCGCTCTATAGGCAGTAGCAGTGCTAGACCAGAATTGCAGCCACTAGGGGGTGCGTTATAGGCAGTAGCTGTGTTAGGCCAGAGCTGCAGCCACTAGGACGCGCTCTATAGGCAGTAGCAGTGTTAGGGAGACTTGCCTAAGATCTCCTACTGAATAGGTGCTGGCTTACTGAACAGGCAGAGCCAAGATTTGAACTCAGGTCTCCTGTGTCAGAGGCAGAGCCCTTAATCATTACACCATCCAGCCACCTACTGTACTGTAGTACTGTACATACACATGTTTATCTCATTATGTCACATGTCACCTCCGGTATCCTTTAACAGTAATGCTGCTCTGATTTAGTCTTTACCGTGGAGGAGAGGGGGGGGGGGGGGGGGGAGGCTGGTCACTTCCAAACTAATATTACATACATTAGCTTTTATTCTCAAAATCATATCAAACCCATTTTGTGCACATTTACCATTTAAGCCCATTGCAGATATAACACTGTGTGGAAAGCCTTCTGCAATGTAAAATTCAGTTTATAGAAGTAAAGTGGAAGCGATTAATTTTAGCGCAATTGCACCATTCCCCAGATACGGCTTCACTCCCTGATTTATTTCTGAAGAGGGAGATGCTTTTTTGGTCCATGATGTCAATGCGCTGTTACACGCGTCTTATTTCCAGTCCAAGTTAATGACGGTAATATTGGAATATTACAGAGGGGAGCCTTTAACCTTGAGTGTCTTCTTTGTGGTTAATTTAACCAGTAAGGGATTATTACCTTCTTTTTGTTATTCCTCCCAAGCAGCTGTCTTCAATTACCGTGAAGGAGTAAAAAGGTTACACAGAAACCACAATTAACGCTATCTTCATAATTTACAGAGCAAAAAGTTCCAACTCAGCGGCAGGCAATGTTTTCCTGAAATTATACAGAATCAGAGTGTTAGGGTAAGTTCATGCTGAATGCGTTGAGAATGCTTAGAGGACACATAGCAATGGATTGCTAAATTGTCATCTTCTGGCAGTCTTCACGTTGTAAATGCACAATATCTTGTCTCCATTCATTTGTAACGTGGACAGCGGCGTAACTAGGAATCGCCGGGCCCCCCTGCAGAAATTCTGAGCGGGCCCCCTTTCCCTCCCCTCCTCCTCCCCCCGGGCCTGCTCAGGGTCGTTTTTTGGGGCTGGAGGGGTCGCAGCATGAGGGGAGAGCTTGGTGGCACGTCGGTGGGGAGGGGGCACGGTACCCCCCCCCCCTCCCTCACTTTGGGCTCTCCCCTCTGCGCTCCCGTCCAGCATTGATTACTAGGTATGCAGGCGGTGAGCAGCAGCAGATACCTACCTTTCTTGCGTTCCACGGATGTTCCCCTCTCTAGCTTCTGACGTGACTTCCTGTATAAACAGGAAGTAGTGTGAGATACTAGAGGGAGAAACATCCGCAGGGAAGTCCTCCCTTGCCCCCCAACTTTTATCTGTCTTTACCTATGATCAATTTTTACTCTGCTGGTGCCTCTGTTTCCATTGCAATTTCTGCTAGGACAGTGTTTCATAGCTGGAATTTGTTATCAATGAGGGTCACGCTGTGGAGCTGGGAAATTTGGGCGCATGGGGCTAGTGGACAAAAAGGGCGCCGCCATAGACGGCCATATTAATTAGCGTTTATCTGGCGCCTAACGGGAAATTAGGGCGCCTGTGTTAATATAGGTTTTATACATACACAAATCCTCATTTTAGCTTTACAAACATATAAATTACTGTTTTACATGCATATTAACAAATCTTCATTTAATGATTTAAAAAACACCTTCTAAATTATTTTATAAGCATTCTTTTCATAAACCTTCATTTTTTCATTTCAACCGTGAAAAAAGGGCGCAGATGTTAATACAGAGTTTATACAACTAATAAACCTTAAATAGTATTTCCTGAATTTTCACACCCTATTTCGATTTTTCTATTGCAAATTTATATATATGTTTAACTACATAAATACTTTAACGTTTATATACTATTTCTGTTTAATCATTATATGAACACTTTAAAAATCTGTCCACCAATTAATTATAATTTTAATATGTACAATAAATCACTATTTCACAAATGTACGCTACTAATTGATTTATAAAACATAATTTACAATAAATCCTTACCTAATTTTTGTAGCTGAAATTTTTGTACTAAATTACAAATCCAATGTTATATAATTTCCGAAATACGTGATATTATCTTACTTATGATAAAATTATTTCCGAAACTTTTAATTTTCAGTGCCCACTCTTCTTGTGACAGTGGTATTATATTACTTGTGATAAAATTATTTCCTAAACTTTTAATTTCCAGTGCCTACTGTTCTTGTGACACTTGTATTTTCCACTCTTCTTATAAATATTTTCATCTTTAACTCTGTTGATTCCATTCCCGTGTGTAATTTCTTTCGATGTATTGCAGCTTTTTAACGTTTTAATTTACTAATGTCACTTCACCTTATGTCCCTCGTTGTATTACCCCTTTTGTAGTTGTGTTCTCTTCTTTATTCATCTTGTATGTAAACCTCTGGCTGCAAACCTCTGTGCTCCTTGTGTCACTCGTTACTATTTGTTTAATCCTCGTAATAATTTTTTAACTGTAGTATTGTGTAAAGTTTTTTTTCTCCTGGTTTCTATAATTCATGTCCTTATATTTCCCTTTACAGCATACATGTACACCTCCATTTTTTGTGTCAAATTCTAACTTAGTTTTTTACATAACTTACACATATATGACAATGTAACTGTGTATGTGTGGCCTGATATTCCAAATAGTAACATGACTCACTTTCTCAAAACACCTCTTCAATGGCTGACTAGTTGACAGTGTACCTACACACGATAGAGTTATGGCTTTTGCCTATCATTGTAGTATTGTTAACGTACTAAACCTTAAATTCTACAAGAATTACCAAGAAACACATACTTCAGTACAATATCTTTATTTAAACTTTCTTATGTATTACTTTATTTTAATCACCATTCCATACAACTGCTATATCACATACAGTATTTGGATGTAATACAATTAAAACATTTCTCATAAACAGAATTCTCTTATATATCTTTAATATATATCCTTTTTTTATCATTTTACATCTTTAATATAACCTTTAAAAAAACCCATGCAATTCAAATACATAATTTACATAGTATTCAAATTCCCTAGAAGTTCTAATGTTAGTGTTGTGGTCAATATTATTTTGGGATAGTATGTTCAGTACCATGCTATGAGAGAGTAGTGTATAAGTATTTTTTTTTCTTTTAAACTATCAAAATCTCACTAACTGTGGTGTATAAGCACCACCAGCTGGTATGTGCATGGTTGTGTTTATTTTTTGTATTATAGTGTATACTAACGTGCCAAGAGACTGTAGTGTCTAAGCAACAGATGTGGCCTACAACCTCACTGACTTATGTCACGCTGAGTCATCTGTACTCATTGCTTTGGCTGACGCCACTACCATGCCATAAAGACAGTGTTGTATAAGCAACACCTGCTGCTGTCTGCAAGGCTGTGTTTCTTCTTATTCCTATTGTCTACAGTAACGTGCCAAGAGACTGTAGTGTCTAAGCAACAGATTTGGCCTACAACCCCACTGACTTATGTCACGCTGAGTCATTTGTACTCATTGCTTTGGCTCTCGCCAATACCATGCCATAAGACAGTGTTGTATAAGCAACAACACCTGCTGCTGTCTGCAAGGCTGTGTTTCTTCTTATTCCTATTGTCTACAGTAACGTGCCAAGAGACTGTAGTGTCTAATCAACAGATTTGGCCTACAACCCCACTGACTTATGTCACGCTGAGTCATTTGTACTCATTGCTTTGGCTCTCGCCAATACCATGCCATAAGACAGTGTTGTATAAGCAACAACACCTGCTGCTGTCTGCAAGGCTGTGTTTCTTCTGATTCCTATTGTCTACAGTAACGTGCCAAGAGACTGTAGTGTGTAAGCAACAGATGTGGCCTACAACCCCACTGACTTATGTCACGCTGAGTCATCTGTACTCATTGCTTTGGCTCTCGCCAATACCATGCCATAAGACAGTGTTGTATAAGCAACACCTGCTGCTGTCTGCAAGGCTGTGTTTCTTCTGATTCCTATTGTCTACAGTAACGTGCCAAGAGACTGTAGTGTCTAAGCAACAGATGTGGCCTACAACCCCACTGACTTATGTCACGCTGAGTCATCTGTACTCATTGCTTTGGCTCTCGCCAATACCATGCCATAAGACAGTGTTGTATAAGCAACACCTGCTGCTGTCTGCAAGGCTGTGTTTCTTCTGATTCCTATTGTCTACAGTAACGTGCCAAGAGACTGTAGTGTCTAAGCAACAGATGTGGCCTACAACCCCACTGACTTATGTCACGCTGAGTCATCTGTACTCATTGCTTTGGCTGACGCCAATACCATGCCATAAGACAGTGTTGTATAAGCAACACCTGCTGCTGTCTGCAAGGCTGTGTTTCTTCTTATTCTTATTGTCTACAGTAACGTGCCAAGAGACTGTAGTGTCTAAGCAACAGATGTGGCCTACAACCCCACTGACTTATGTCACGCTGAGTCATCTGTACTCATTGCTTTGGCTGACGCCAATACCATGCCATAAGACAGTGTTGTATAAGCAACACCTGCTGCTGTCTGCAAGGCTGTGTTTCTTCTGATTCCTATTGTCTACAGTAACGTGCCAAGAGACTGTAGTGTCTAAGCAACAGATGTGGCCTACAACCCCACTGACTTATGTCACGCTGAGTCATCTGTACTCATTGCTTTGGCTCTCGCCAATACCATGCCATAAGACAGTGTTGTATAAGCAACACCTGCTGCTGTCTGCAAGGCTGTGTTTCTTCTGATTCCTATTGTCTACAGTAACGTGCCAAGAGACTGTAGTGTCTAAGCAACAGATTTGGCCTACAACCCCACTGACTTATGTCACGCTGAGTCATTTGTACTCATTGCTTTGGCTCTCGCCAATACCATGCCATAAGACAGTGTTGTATAAGCAACACCTGCTGCTGTCTGCAAGGCTGTGTTTCTTCTGATTCCTATTGTCTACAGTAACGTGCCAAGAGACTGTAGTGTGTAAGCAACAGATGTGGCCTACAACCCCACTGACTTATGTCACGCTGAGTCATCTGTACTCATTGCTTTGGCTCTCGCCACTACCATGCCATAAGACAGTGTTGTATAAGCAACACCTGCTGCTGTCTGCAAGGCTGTGTTTCTTCTTATTCCTATTGTCTACAGTAACGTGCCAAGAGACTGTAGTGTCTAAGCAACAGATTTGGCCTACAACCCCACTGACTTATGTCACGCTGAGTCATCTGTACTCATTGCTTTGGCTGACGCCAATACCATGCCATAAGACAGTGTTGTATAAGCAACACCTGCTGCTGTCTGCAAGGCTGTGTTTCTTCTTATTCCTATTGTCTACAGTAACGTGCCAAGAGACTGTAGTGTCTAAGCAACAGATGTGGCCTACAACCCCACTGACTTATGTCACGCTGAGTCATCTGTACTCATTGCTTTGGCTCTCGCCACTACCATGCCATAAGACAGTGTTGTATAAGCAACACCTTCTGGTTGTGACTTTAGAAAATTCTAGTTAAATTTTGTACTGTGTGTAGTCTGTATGTATATTATTAAAAAACTGTACTATTACCATGCCAAAAGATAGTGTTGTATCTTCCCATAAAAATTATTACTTTTTAAAATATCTAAGATGTTTATAACTAATAGTGTTGTAATCAGTTATAACAATTAATAATGCAAATTGTTTTTGAAATAGATGTTTTGTTTGTTTTTCAATAATATTAGCAGTGTAGTTTAAACTATTATGTCGTAGGTGGCGGTATTAAATAATAGTCTGTTGTTATTAATAGATATGTTTATTGGCCTTGCATGAAGTAGGTGCCATGTTTTTTCAGCATTAAATCTTATACAGTTGCCTGATTTTTGCATTATACATCTTTTTTTTTTTTTTTTTCAAATGTGGACCGTTGTGTATCTATGGCCTGCAAAACTTAGCATTCTCGCTGTAAATATTAGTCTGGAGGAGGTGGTATAAAATAATAGCTTGTTGTTAATAGTAGATATTTACATTGGGCTTTCATGAAGTTGCTGCCGTGTGTTTTCATCATATAATAGTGGAGACCACCCTGATTTTGGATTTATAGTACCATTTTTTTTTCAAATGGAGGTCCGGTGTTTATCTATGCCGTGCAAAACTGAGCAGTCTAGATTTGAATATTATGCTTGAGGCGCTGGTATTAAAGAATACCCTGTTGTTAATAAGAGCAATTTTAATTGGACTTGCATGAAGTAGGTGCCATGGGTTTTCATCATTTAATAGTACACACCACCCTGATGTTGGCTTTATAATAATTTTTCTTTTTTTTGCAAATGTAGGCCGGTGTGTATCTATGGCGTGCAAAACTTAGCAGTGTATCTTGACACATTAGGCCGGAGGAGGTGGTATTACATAGTAGCCTGTTTGTATTAACATATATTTACATTTGGCTTGCAAGAAGTTTGTGCCGTGTGTTTTCATCATATAATAGTGGACACCACCCTGATTTTTGCTTTATATTAATTTTTTTTTCCAATGGAGGTCAGGTGTTTATCTATGGCGTGCAAAACTGAGCAGTCTAGCTTTGAATATTATGCTAGAGGCGCAGGTATTAAATAATACCCTTTTGTTAATAACAGATATTTTCATTGTGCTTGCATGAAGTAGGTGCCATGGGTTTTCATCATTAAATAGTACACACCACCCTGATGTTGGCTTTATCCAAAAAACATTTTTTCCAATTGTAGGCAGGTGTGGATCCATGGCTTTGGAAGCTTTGCTCATATAATGTTATGTTAGATGGTATAATTGTGAAGTAAAATGGCTCAGTGGGTCATTATCCCAAGAACTCATGTGCCGAGCAGTGTAAGTAGATCGAAATTCGATCATAAATAATCAGCACATGGCATGTGAAACAACTCAAGTGTTCTTTTGCCAGAATCCTTGTCCCCGTCCTTCCTTTGCGGTTAACAGAAATACAGCGATTTGGATAAAAATTGTATTACTCCAAAAAAAATTTAATTAAATATCTTGCATTAATCTAAGGCAAGATTTGCTGCGGCCCCTCTTAGGTATTCTTGGAAAGTTCTGTCATTGTATTCCTTTGCAATTTTTTTCAATTTTTTATCCGAATCCTTGTATTTCTTTCGTTTGTCTTGTGCTGGGTCCCCGCGCACATACTGCTGGTATAGCAGGTCTCTTCCTTTTTGAAATTCTCGCAGGCCATCAATGAACTGCCATATGCTCGAGTGTTCGAATCCCAGATGTGACCGCAGGCAACGGTGCGCTGCCTCCACATAGTTGTTTGTGCGGTCCAAGCCAGTAAGAGTGCGCTCATAAACCGACCACAGGGAGGGAGGAAAGATCGGTTTACGAAGCCCGCTCTCACTGACCCCAATGTAAACCCGACTGAACCATCTGAGCAAAGGTAGAATATCGGGACTCAGGTCAAACCTGATTGCATCTAATGCCGCCTCCAAATCCACAGGGGGGACAAAGGCAAGAGATGCAATCATTTTTGCCTGCATAGAAAACTCTGCACTACTTGTGTAGAGTTTTTTTAGCCCGATTTCCTCCAGTTTTGATTTCACATTCCTCTTCAAATGAAAGAAGCAGCCATGAACACGACAGGAGGGGAAAACTGCTTTGAATGCATTGATGCCTGCCACTTCAAAATCAGAGGAATAGTGATCAGGGTTCAGTTCAGGCCACATCCGGTGGATAGCATCAAACATTTTTAGGTACGCAGCTTGCGTCTTGTTTGGCAGCAAGCAGTACAGCAGAGGGAGAACATAGTCATTTCTTTTTCCCAATAGTTCAAACACTTGCTTGAAAAGGACCGGAGCAACTTTAAATGTTCCGTCCCCGTATAGCTGTTTAACATTTTTAATCCAAGCACCGTTTGAACTATTGCCAAAAATCAAAATCCTATGTTCATCATCAGGTCCAGAATCGTAAAGGAGAAATGGCACGGTCTCTAGATCTGACACAGAATAAGTTCTGTACGCGTCAGGTATGACAAGGTCAGATAGAGAGACAGGATTTGTTGGATGTGCCATTTCTCTTTTTCTGACATTCTGGACCATATGACGTAAACTTTCCCTCGGCGGTAGTGAAGCTAGTACTGCAGGTTCCACATTCTGGATTGCCAAATTAATAATTGTGGAGGGACCACCCTTTGAGCATATTGCTTTTTCTTTGATGGCGTTGCGAACTCGTGTTACCTCAACCGCCTCTATGGATTCCCCATGGAGGTGTTCCTGAACTATTTTGAGCACCTCCCCTGTCGAAGCATCAGTGTGTATTCTCCCAAGACATGGCGGGTCTGCATTTTTTTTCTGACAGCGCCAGAAGTTCTTCAGTCCATCTTTGCTTTTTCTATCGAAAGTGTAAATGTATCCTTCGTGTTCAAAAATATTGTGCCCCTTGTTTGATTTCAATAAGGGGTCAACAGAAGATTGTGCCTGTAATTGCATAAGAAAATCAATTACTATTTTTCCAATATAACAGTGATGTACCAAACAAAGCATTCCTTCTCCATTATTACGTCCAGCTCAGTGCTATGTCAATATATTACACATTTTTATTTAAGGTGTTGGTGGGAGCATGTGTGGTACCAATCTTTATAAACCAAATTATATAACGTTGTATGAAGGGAATCATCAAAATGCCAGTGTGTAATCAAAAAAGCCGTGTTAATTATAAAACTCTTAATTAAAGAAAACATCCAACTATTTATTGACAATGGTAGGACAACGTTGGTCTTTTGCGCTGTTAACATGGTACATACATAATGAAGTTACATTCTGTTTTTGTGTTTTTTATTAGTTGTCTTTACCAGGGTTCACAAACTTTTTGAAGCACGGTGGCCACTCTTGGGCCCAAATGTTTCTCTGTGTCCATTGGGGGGTGCGTTGTAACTTTTTTGGACAAAAACCACCACTTTTTGTAGATCCTGAATGTAGTATATCGGCAAGTCTGTATCTAGGTTGAGTTCCTTTTTTATATTCCCCATTGCCTTTGAAGCATCTCGTAAAGCAGGGCTTCCTGCTCTTGAGATGTGCTGGAAGGAGTGAAGGAGGCGGGTCAGCATCGTTCAGTAGCGTCGATGCCCGCTATCAGGTGAACAGCTGTCCTGCTTCCTTCCCTCCCAGCAGCTGAGCTTGAAGCACTGCTGTATGTGATGCTGTCAAGGCTATCGGAAATATAAGTAAATAAGTAAGTAAGCAGCCGTTCGCTTTTAAGGTAACAGAAGTGGCGTCCGGGGTGGGGGGGGGGGGGGGTTGCGGGTGGCAGAGGTAGACGACCCGGCCCACCATTACAAATCCCACGGCCCATCATGTTGGGAACCCACGGTCTATATTACTGACCAATTTGGTACTCTCCGTAACTTACATTCACTTTATGAATTTGTGGGAGAAAACAATGTCACTAACATCAAAATTTTACAAGTCTAGAATTTTTTATTTTTTTTATTAGATTTATATATTTATATTTTTGGTTATGATTTTGTTCTTTTATGTATCTTACTCGGTTTTCAGTTTTTGTTTAAATGAAGTTTATTTAATTTTTTTATTTTTTTTATTTTTTTTGAATATTGAACTACACTTTGTGAATCATTCATCTTTAATTTTATAATATGGATGAACTCAGAGGGCAATATTGGGTACTTTTTTTTAGAGTGAATGACAAATTAAGTGAGATGAAATATAATCAAAAACCTGGTTTTAACATTCAGTCAACCAATGGTATAGGCAAGTGATGAGATTACACCACTCCTCACTGAGCATTACAAATTATCTTTCTGAACCTATGAACAAGGTAAGGTGGACATTTCCCTCAACCGGTACTTGATACATACAATTTGTATGGGCACAGAGGCGGCGGCAGGATTAAATAAGACAATATTTCGTGTCTGCTCATGTGGAGAGAAGCACACCACTTTCTCCAATCTACGTGTTAACCATTGTATCGGATTTCATCCTGCTTGCGCCTCTGTTCACAGTAAAATTTAAAGTTCAGTGTGAAACTATTCACATGGCAAAATCTGAACAAGGAACCGCTATATTTAATTCTGAATATTTACCATTTTGCGTCCTTGAGTGTCCAAAAATTTAAAAAACGCGGCAGTAGAATAAAGAAATTAGCAAAGACGGACTGAAGAGCTGTCTTGGACTGCTTCTGACAGTAATGGAGAAATCCACAGCTGTAGTAAAACAAATTGAGAAGGTTAAGTTTCCTGTGTAATAACCTGTAAAGCGTGTAATATGCTTTCATAACCAAATTTAAATTTTTAACAAGTTATATATATTGTTCTCCTTAATCGATAAGTAACTGTAAGTGTGTATATATATATATTTATATATATATATATATATATATATATATATATATATATATATATATATATATATATATATATGTATATATATATACATATATATATACATATATATATATATTTATATATTTGTATGTGTGTATATATATGTAAATATATATATATATATATATATATATATATATATATATCTATGTACTTTTCTGAATTATATTTAAATAGAGATAGATAAATAGAGAGAGATGGAGGGACTGGATGGCGATAGAGCGTTGTAAAGAAAGAGGGAGGGAAGGGGTTCAGTGAGTGAGTGTAAGGGATATGGACGTAGTTTGATGTGGTGAGGGAAAGCGAGGGAGGCAGGTAGGTAGGGCAAGTGATGTAGACATTGTGTGAGAGAGAGAGTGATATAGAGAGTTTGAGAGAGAGATAGAGTTTGAGAGAGAGATAGAGATAGAGAGATAGAGATAGAGAGATAGAGAGATAGAGATAGAGATAGAGATAGAGATAGAATTAGAGATAGAGATAGAGATAGAGATAGAGATAGAGAGAGAGAGAGAGAGAGAGAGAGAGAGAGAGAGAGAGAGAGAGAGAGAGAGAGAGAGAGAGAGAGAGAGAGAGAGAGAGAGAGAGAATGAATATGAGTGAGATAAAGAGATAGAGAAACATACATTCAGAGAGACCGATAGAAAAAGAGATATACATATATGGCAGGAGGGTAGAAGCGTTGATGGAGGTGGGTGGGAGAGTGTGATAGAGAGACAGAGAGAGAGAGTCATTGAGGGAGTGGAGAGAGAGATAGAAATGGATAGAGCGTTTGAGAGAGAGAGAGAGAGAGAGAGAGAGAGAGAGAGTTTGAGAGAGAGAGAGAGAGAGAGAGAGAGAGTTTGAGAGAGAGAGAGAGAGAGAGAGAGAGAGAGAGAGAGAGAGAGAGAGAGAGAGAGAGAGAGAGAGAGAGAGAGAGAGAGAGAGAGAGAGAGATGAACATCAATCTAAGTATTAAGAAACCTGTATGAGTAAGTAAATTTGTAGTAAGTAAAAAATTTTTTTTTATTATCAACTTTATTTTTGTAAACAATTGCATTTATCGTTGTTGTTAAAGTTTGTTATAATTTAATATTTAAAATGTGTTATTAAGTATATGTGAAAACTTATAATTGTAGCAAAATATAATTACTTAATATCATGGTCATGGCAACCCCATTGTGTGTGAGTATTCTTTAGTAAACAATTCTAGATAGCACAATGGAGCTTGGTCATTACTTCAAAACCATATGACCTAAAGCACAATTAACCTAAATTTAACATCCATTATAATAATAATGCACATTATTGTTATGTGAATAATGTTGTAGTGTTTTCAATATCAAATTTCATTGATGTAACAAAATATCAACCGACATTTACATATACTTACAGCGATAAAGGACGAGTACAGTCCAAAAATTTAAAATCACTCTAAACGGGGACCAAACACAATGAGTTAACCTATGAAAGAAAAATAAAACTGCATCATTGACCTATTCTTTAGATATCTTATAAAAATTACACAGAACCAAAGCTGAACATTAATTTACCACAAAGGAAGGACGGGGATATGAAGACAGAGATACGGGCTTGCCCTCAACTGACGCAACTCAATCGAAATAAACCTATGAAAAATTAAAAGCAAGTCAGTGCCATAAATCCTCTATTTTTGTCTCACCTATACATACAAAATGCACATGATCACTCTCTTACATTACTTACTTACCTAACCAACAGGCTGTTTCACTAACGTCCCGAAGGTCCACGGACAAGCAGGCGGGTTCCCAACAATCAAGGTCCGGAATGTCACGAAAGGGCCACGGACAGGCAGGCGGTTTGGCTGCAGTCCAAGTCAATCTGTGGAGAAGCACAAACAAGGTACAGGCCTAAGTTAGTCTTTCAGCTCGGTAAAGTTGAGAGAAAAGCCCTTCCCAGCTCCTCCCACCATCTCAACTACTTACCAAGCCAACAGGCAGTCGCACTTAGGTGCCGAGTGGACACTGAGGAGCAGGCGGCTGGAAAAAAGGGAAGGCCACGGACAGGCAGGCGGTTTGGCTGCAGTCCAAGTCAATCTGTGGAGAAGCACAAACAAGGTACAGGCCTAAGTTAGTCTTTCAGCTCGGTAAAGTTGAGAGAAAAGCCCTTCCCAGCTCCTCCCACCATCTCAACTACTTACCAAGCCAACAGGCAGTCGCACTTAGGTGCCGAGTGGACACTGAGGAGCAGGCGGCTGGAAAAAAGGGAAGGCCACGGACAGGCAGGCGGTTTGGCTGCAGTCCAAGTCAATCTGTGGAGAAGCACAAACAAGGTACAGGCCTAAGTTAGTCTTTCAGCTCGGTAAAGTTGAGAGAAAAGCCCTTCCCAGCTCCTCCCACCATCTCAACTACTTACCAAGCCAACAGGCAGTCGCACTTAGGTGCCGAGTGGACACTGAGGAGCAGGCGGCTGGAAAAAAGGGAAGGCCACGGACAGGCAGGCGGTTTGGCTGCAGTCCAAGTCAATCTGTGGAGAAGCACAAACAAGGTACAGGCCTAAGTTAGTCTTTCAGCTCGGTAAAGTTGAGAGAAAAGCCCTTCCCAGCTCCTCCCACCATCTCAACTACTTACCAAGCCAACAGGCAGTCGCACTTAGGTGCCGAGTGGACACTGAGGAGCAGGCGGCTGGAAAAAAGGGAAGGCCACGGACAGGCAGGCGGTTTGGCTGCAGTCCAAGTCAATCTGTGGAGAAGCACAAACAAGGTACAGGCCTAAGTTAGTCTTTCAGCTCGGTAAAGTTGAGAGAAAAGCCCTTCCCAGCTCCTCCCACCATCTCAACTACTTACCAAGCCAACAGGCAGTCGCACTTAGGTGCCGAGTGGACACTGAGGAGCAGGCGGCTGGAAAAAAGGGAAGGCCACGGACAGGCAGGCGGTTTGGCTGCAGTCCAAGTCAATCTGTGGAGAAGCACAAACAAGGTACAGGCCTAAGTTAGTCTTTCAGCTCGGTAAAGTTGAGAGAAAAGCCCTTCCCAGCTCCTCCCACCATCTCAACTACTTACCAAGCCAACAGGCAGTCGCACTTAGGTGCCGAGTGGACACTGAGGAGCAGGCGGCTGGAAAAAAGGGAAGGCCACGGACAGGCAGGCGGTTTGGCTGCAGTCCAAGTCAATCTGTGGAGAAGCACAAACAAGGTACAGGCCTAAGTTAGTCTTTCAGCTCGGTAAAGTTGAGAGAAAAGCCCTTCCCAGCTCCTCCCACCATCTCAACTACTTACCAAGCCAACAGGCAGTCGCACTTAGGTGCCGAGTGGACACTGAGGAGCAGGCGGCTGGAAAAAAGGGAAGGCCACGGACAGGCAGGCGGTTTGGCTGCAGTCCAAGTCAATCTGTGGAGAAGCACAAACAAGGTACAGGCCTAAGTTAGTCTTTCAGCTCGGTAAAGTTGAGAGAAAAGCCCTTCCCAGCTCCTCCCACCATCTCAACTACTTACCAAGCCAACAGGCAGTCGCACTTAGGTGCCGAGTGGACACTGAGGAGCAGGCGGCTGGAAAAAAGGGAAGGCCACGGACAGGCAGGCGGTTTGGCTGCAGTCCAAGTCAATCTGTGGAGAAGCACAAACAAGGTACAGGCCTAAGTTAGTCTTTCAGCTCGGTAAAGTTGAGAGAAAAGCCCTTCCCAGCTCCTCCCACCATCTCAACTACTTACCAAGCCAACAGGCAGTCGCACTTAGGTGCCGAGTGGACACTGAGGAGCAGGCGGCTGGAAAAAAGGGAAGGCCACGGACAGGCAGGCGGTTTGGCTGCAGTCCAAGTCAATCTGTGGAGAAGCACAAACAAGGTACAGGCCTAAGTTAGTCTTTCAGCTCGGTAAAGTTGAGAGAAAAGCCCTTCCCAGCTCCTCCCACCATCTCAACTACTTACCAAGCCAACAGGCAGTCGCACTTAGGTGCCGAGTGGACACTGAGGAGCAGGCGGCTGGAAAAAAGGGAAGGCCACGGACAGGCAGGCGGTTTGGCTGCAGTCCAAGTCAATCTGTGGAGAAGCACAAACAAGGTACAGGCCTAAGTTAGTCTTTCAGCTCGGTAAAGTTGAGAGAAAAGCCCTTCCCAGCTCCTCCCACCATCTCAACTACTTACCAAGCCAACAGGCAGTCGCACTTAGGTGCCGAGTGGACACTGAGGAGCAGGCGGCTGGAAAAAAGGGAAGGCCACGGACAGGCAGGCGGTTTGGCTGCAGTCCAAGTCAATCTGTGGAGAAGCACAAACAAGGTACAGGCCTAAGTTAGTCTTTCAGCTCGGTAAAGTTGAGAGAAAAGCCCTTCCCAGCTCCTCCCACCATCTCAACTACTTACCAAGCCAACAGGCAGTCGCACTTAGGTGCCGAGTGGACACTGAGGAGCAGGCGGCTGGAAAAAAGGGAAGGCCACGGACAGGCAGGCGGTTTGGCTGCAGTCCAAGTCAATCTGTGGAGAAGCACAAACAAGGTACAGGCCTAAGTTAGTCTTTCAGCTCGGTAAAATTGAGAGAAAAGCCCTTCCCAGCTCCTCCCACCATCTCAACTACTTACCAAGCCAACAGGCAGTCGCACTTAGGTGCCGAGTGGACACTGAGGAGCAGGCGGCTGGAAAAAAGGGAAGGCCACGGACAGGCAGGCGGTTTGGCTGCAGTCCAAGTCAATCTGTGGAGAAGCACAAACAAGGTACAGGCCTAAGTTAGTCTTTCAGCTCGGTAAAGTTGAGAGAAAAGCCCTTCCCAGCTCCTCCCACCATCTCAACTACTTACCAAGCCAACAGGCAGTCGCACTTAGGTGCCGAGTGGACACTGAGGAGCAGGCGGCTGGAAAAAAGGGAAGGCCACGGACAGGCAGGCGGTTTGGCTGCAGTCCAAGTCAATCTGTGGAGAAGCACAAACAAGGTACAGGCCTAAGTTAGTCTTTCAGCTCGGTAAAGTTGAGAGAAAAGCCCTTCCCAGCTCCTCCCACCATCTCAACTACTTACCAAGCCAACAGGCAGTCGCACTTAGGTGCCGAGTGGACACTGAGGAGCAGGCGGCTGGAAAAAAGGGAAGGCCACGGACAGGCAGGCGGTTTGGATGCAGTCCAAGTCAATCTGTGGAGAAGCACAAACAAGGTACAGGCCTAAGTTAGTCTTTCAGCTCGGTAAAGTTGAGAGAAAAGCCCTTCCCAGCTCCTCCCACCATCTCAACTACTTACCAAGCCAACAGGCAGTCGCACTTAGGTGCCGAGTGGACACTGAGGAGCAGGCGGCTGGAAAAAAGGGAAGGCCACGGACAGGCAGGCGGTTTGGCTGCAGTCCAAGTCAATCTGTGGAGAAGCACAAACAAGGTACAGGCCTAAGTTAGTCTTTCAGCTCGGTAAAGTTGAGAGAAAAGCCCTTCACAGCTCCTCCCACCATCTCAACTACTTACCAAGCCAACAGGCAGTCGCACTTAGGTGCCGAGTGGACACTGAGGAGCAGGCGGCTGGAAAAAAGGGAAGGCCACGGACAGGCAGGCGGTTTGGCTGCAGTCCAAGTCAATCTGTGGAGAAGCACAAACAAGGTACAGGCCTAAGTTAGTCTTTCAGCTCGGTAAAGTTGAGAGAAAAGCCCTTCACAGCTCCTCCCACCATCTCAACTACTTACCAAGCCAACAGGCAGTCGCACTTAGGTGCCGAGTGGACACTGAGGAGCAGGCGGCTGGAAAAAAGGGAAGGCCACGGACAGGCAGGCGGTTTGGATGCAGTCCAAGTCAATCTGTGGAGACGCACAAACAAGGTACAGGCATCAATCACTTAATCTTTACGTGCACGCGCATCCACTCACCGATGCTCCGGGCCCGCCTCCATTTCACTTTTTGAATTTATGATTTTAACCACTTGAGGACCCACCCTTTACCCCCCATTAACGACCGGCGCTGTTTGTTTTGAGGTGTTCTGTGTGGGCTCTGCAGCCCCCAGCACAGATCAACGGACACACAGAGCGATCAGATTGCCACCCTTATTTCCCCCATATGGGGATGATGTGCAGGGGGGGTCTGATCGCTCCTGCCTGCAGGCATGTTGGGGGGGGGGGGGCATCGGCGGCCTGCAGGCTATTCACGGATCCCCCCGCCGTGAATTGACAGGAAGCAGACGCTCACACGAGCGGCTGCTTCCTGATTAATTATCCTGCAGCCGGCGACGCAGAACTTCGTCGCTGGTCCTGCTGCTGTCACTTTGCCGACGCGCGTTATGAGTGGTTAAAGTCATAACACCATTGCGCATGAAATTGCCATGTCGTCGGTCCCGCTGATGGCACATGTATTTTTAATCTGAAGTCCACTGTGGTCTTGGGTCTGCGCACTATGCTCCTGGTGCTATCAGGTGGAGCTAGGATACGTCAATGCTGTTGTAGTGTTTTTAAGACTTTAAAGTATTAAATACCAAAAGTCAACTGGAGGCGGGGCAGGAGCATTGTAGAGTGGCTTTGCGGTCCTGGGATGTCTGGGGTGGAACATTATAAGGCCCGGTTAACTAAAACTCATTTTCACACGACTGGCCTACAGTATCACTTTAAAAAGAGGATGTAACAATAATATTTTTTTGGCCAAATGTAAGGCACGTCCCAATCCCTAAAATGTTAAAAACCTCAGCAAAAATTTTTTTTAGATTCTGTGTACAAGTATTAACAACGTCTCTATTTCAATGGTATTCTTCTAGAAAATATAACTGTAATAATTTTGTTTTTGAGGGCCGAATGAACATTTGCAGCGGAACTTCCTTACTAAAAAAATGTTCCTGCATACTACTGCATAGAGTTGGATCACTCCACTCCAAGTAAATAACCGAATCACAAAAGAACCAATCAATAAACAACAATAACCAGGTTTTATTATTGGTATGAAATAATGTGGTTTTGCACCATACATGAAAAGATTGATTTATACTTTGTTCACCCAAAAAAAAAAAAAAAAAAAAAAAAAAATTTCCAAGTAAATAAACAGTTATTGCAGCAGACTCGACTCAACTACCCATCTTTCGATTGAAAACTAAGGATATTCCACTGTAAAACCTATCAAACACCTGTTTTTAAAACATCTTTGAAAGTAATTGGTACTTATTGTGAAATTTTAATTTAAATTTCGGTTGCCCAGATAATATTAATATTTCTACCCGCAAACAGAAAAATACATTATCTCCTTTAAATTTAGAAACATATACTCAATACATTAGTATTGTTGAACTCACATTCATAAGCTGGAATCCTTCTTCAACTATGCTGACGGAGTTCTCACTAATAAATTGATCACTGGTGCACGGACAAGTGTGTGCTAACACACACTGAAGGATGCTTTTATGTACAGTATAAAAAAATTCTCAATTCCCCATTGGTGTTCACTTGTGTCAATCAAACAGGCAGAAATGAATTATGTTAAAAAAAAAAAAAAATAGGCATGTGATTGGTTAGCAAAATCTTTATTTGGTGACGTGTCATTTTTTCACAAATCAGATACTCTCCCGCATTTTGGTCATGGGCGCGCTAAAATCTAAATTAAATTTCCTGACGTCAGGGAAACTTCATCTGCGCTTCTGAAGTACGGGTACCGCGGGAATGAAGTCACGTGACGGGAGTTAAGTCCCGCGCACACGTGATTACGTATGGTTTGCGGCCAGTTACGCCCTTTCCTCTGGCGCTGTGGTGGAGAAGAGGTGGCGTGCCGTGACGAGACAGCGAAACACAATGCCGGGCAAACGCGGACGTCCCACTAGGATCTCCAGACAGCGGCGATGTGGGAACTGCGACGACGAGCACGGTGCAGCTCACGGAAAGCGTGTTAACAAGAAAAAAGAGGTATCTGAGCAGATTCCCGAGGACGAAAACGTCAATGCAGGTGACGCATGTCAGACATTGTCTGACACAAGTAGTGTGACGCAGCAGCCATTGATGCCAGTGGTAGATGAGCAATCCCAAACAGTTACAATTTTTTTAGTACCTATGGAGAAAGCAACTGTGGCTAGTCCTGTAGATATTGTGAATTTAGAAAATAATCAAGATTCATCATCACAAAACCAAAACTTAGAAAACCAGGGCCTAGTTGAGGAAACGCACGAAGGTTCCATGAACGAGCAGGCCTCAAATTCTAATAATGACGTCAATCTTAGTAGTGAAAATCCCATAGATATGGAGTTGATGGACAATTTTGAAGGAGTTTCTATGCGTGAACCATTACTTATTGATACCGCAAGTGAAATTGTGAACTTCAGACTTGCACTAGATGATAACATTGATTCTGACGATGAGGGCGAGGAAGCATTAGATCTCAGTACAAGACCTGCCTGTCAAAACACGGTGGAGACCCTTGAGAATGATGTGCATGTTAGTTTTGATAGGGAATTAGACATTGGACATACAGAAAAGGAATCTGACCAAGATGCAAACCAAGCGAATGTGCATGAGGAAAATTATTTTAATCAATCTAAGGATGCAGAAAATGTACAGGAGCATAACAATAATTCAAAACACAGAGATTGTGATGATGAAGAGGAGGATGACAATAAGAGTGTTCAGGATGTTGCAGAAGGACAAGAATGTGTAGAGGATCAGGATAGTGAACAAGGTTCGTCTAATTATGAAGATTATGAACCTACAACCAGCGTCAATGATTTTCAAGGAAACCGAAGCTCCTCAGACGGTTGGGGAGATGATGATAGCAGTTTTCTTGGTGATGAGTACTCAGTTCATGACAGTGCTGAAGATAATAATGATTCACAAGAAGATGTTGATACTGACACACTTATTTCAGAAGTTAATGACTGTGATAATCATAACCGACAACGAATTGCAGTGCTTCCAGATCATGCAAATGACAGTGCACCAGAGAATTCTGATGTGGTTGTTGTGAATGAAAATGTACTAGACAATTCTGAATTGCATAGGAATGATTCTGACATGGGCAGCCCTGGTAATATGCAAACAAACGAAGAGGCCAATGCAAATAACGTGGACGAGAGTTTTAATGAAACGATCATTAATAATTCCCAGCAATCCAAAGGTGGGATTAGTAGAATGCCAAAATTTACAATTGCAGAAAATCTGATGTTGTGTCGCTTCGTATGTGCAGATTATGAGTTTCTGTTAAAGAGGGATAAGAATGAAGATGTTCGTCGGATGAAAAATCAGAAGTGGAAGTACATAGGAGAAAAGGTAAACACAAATTTCTATCAAGTTATCATTACCAATTCATTGATTACTTTTCAATACTGAGAATTAACGCCAAAAGTACTGTATCTTTTTAATAGTGTACTACCTCTTTGTAACATACTTTTTTTTCAAATCTGTCATTCAAATGTATAATGTTGTTATCTACATGCCCCTCACATGTGTTGTAATTTGCTTGACCTCAGTTATGTGCACTGAAATCTCCTCTTACCTGTTTGTAATGAGAAATTTCCATTTCATTTAGCCCCTGAGACAAGATAGTGAATACGCAGTAAAGGTCATTTGAAAGCAGCTGATTATAATATTCTGTATAGTTGGAAGTAGGCCTGAACGATTGTATGAAAAAATTGAATTGAGCGATTTCTGTTGCAAATCACGATTTCGATTCGATTCACGATTTGCTTCAAATTAAGCTTTGTTCCCCCTCTGTGTCTTTCTGTCCCGTCTCTCTTTCTGCACTCTGTGTCTTTGTGCCCCCTTTCTCTCTCTCTCTCTCTCTCTCTCTCTCTCTCTCTCTCTCTCTGTCTCTCCCCCTATTGTGCCCCGTCTTTTTCAGTGTCCCCTGTTTTTTTTTTTGTCCCCTCTGTGTCTCTCTCTGCACCATCTTGGCCTCTCTCTGTCTTGCTACCTTTGTGTCTCTCTTTGTGCCCCTTTTGTCTCTCTGTGCCCCCTCTGGGCCTTTCTTTTGTCCCTTTTGTGTCTCTTTTTGTTCCCTTTTTGTCTCCCTGTGCACGCTCTGTCCACTAAGCTGCGGTAGTTCTATACCTACCTTCCAGCATGAGCCTAGCGATGCCAGTCTATCAACTTCGTGTCCTGCAGGCTCTAATGCATGGCCTACTTATTGTATGTCACATGACATACAGGAACCAGGAAGTATGCCGTGCACAAGAACCAGCAGACGGCAAGAGAGGATGGACAGCGTTGGACTCCTGTGGAAGATCTGACTGACACTGCGGGTCACATACACGGTGATTTTGACGTTTCAAGCAGTGTCTCCAAACTTCCCCCTTGTGGAAATGTCACGATATTGACCACTTACACGAATCCGAAATTGTGAACTTGTTGATCGCGATTTCGATTTAAATTCGATTTATCTTTCAGGCCTAGTTGGAAGACAGTTGCAAGTTGACATACATAAATACTGCATATTTGTAACAGCAATAATAGTGTAGGAATTAAGTAAATATAATTAATTATAAAACATTTGAAATTCCGAAAATATCACCTGCGTGGCTACTCACCTAGGTAGCGTGAAGCCTCAGGATCCTAATGAGGTTTGGCACGCCATCCTTAGTAACTCGGTGTTATCCCTCATCATGTGTAGTTTGTCCAAAAAAACACCAACTGAAAATCCTCAGTTTAAGATTCCTCCAACTCAGCCTCCGACTAAGACTCCTCGACGCAAACTCCTTTAATTTGCACATTACAATATTTTTTATTACAATTAAGTGACATTACATTCTTGTCTAACATTACAAATCTTATGCATTTTAACAGACAGCAGAAGTGAGAAGGAAGTGTAGAGTACTAAATTGTTTCACTGTAAAATAAAAATAGTCCTTCTTAAGATTGAGTACTTGTGAACGGTACAATCCAGAAGAAAGGACAAATATAAGGCCCTAGGCAAGTAAAATGTGGGTTCATGTAAGAATGATGTGCAGGTAGTGTGCTGTGGAATGAGGAGATTGTAAAAAAACAACACCTCTGTGTTAAATGTATTTGGATTCCCTGCAGCTCGGATAGTAATGCATATGTAGAGTATAGTACTACTGTGTAACAAAGAAAACCTGAGAAAGAACAAAATATTTTTTTATACATACCTGGTGCTTCCTGCAGCCATCTTCAGGCCAATCAGTCCATCGTTGTCCTTCTCCATCCAACGTGATGTTCTGCTATGTAGTGATGGTACTTGAGCCAGTCGGATGTACTGTGCATACACACTCTGTCCTCAGGAGCATAGTACACCTGTGCAGCACTATTGTGCAGGTGAAAAATGTTCCTGGCTGTGTGAGCGACATGTGGACGGACAGCGATGACTGGCTGAATTTCCAGTACTCATAGCGGTAGATCCGGATGGTTGAGGACAGCGCTGGACTGATTAGCCTGAAGGGTGCTGTAGGAAGCCCAACGTATGTATAATACTTTAATTTTCATCAGTCTCCGGTATCCTTTAATGTTTAATCAAGAAGGGAAATTTTAACCACATCTCTCTGCTGTTTTCATTCAAATGACTGTTAATATTTGAATTACTTTTGTAACAGAACACCAGGAGTTGAAAATTTTAGATAACAACATTTTTTTGTGGTTGAGAATTTAGTCAACCACAACACTTTTCTGCTAGCCATGCCTTCAATTTATATTCCAGTATATGTTTAAATGTTCGGTGCACACTGATAGGGATGCTTAGGCACTATCAACTCTTTGATTCCGGCATAAGTTGACTTCACAATAACACCTCATACTCCACAGACGCTTTATTCTCTAGAGAAGACAGGCACAGGTACTATGCCTTAAAAATTAATACTGCTGTCTTCAAAATTGTACATGTAAGCATATGTAGCATTTTTGGATGCACCTGTCAAAAGATAAATTTAGAAGAACTCTATGAAAAAGGCAGAGTTCTGCATTGACATCATAATGTGCCTGTATTAACTACCAATAAGTTTATGTATGCACTTTGCGTCACAATGGCCTGTATATGTATTAAGGGTTGCACTGCTTAATTTAAACTTTTCATTTTCTTGCTACATTTTTGTTTACCAAGGTTTCCGAAATTAAAAAGGTTAGGCGTACAGGAGAGAGATGCAGAAAGCGGTTTCAACAGTGTAGACGTCTCGTTGTAAAGATGATGGAAGACCGAGACATACAGGATGCAGAGTATAACCGCTGGCAAGAATTAGTTAGAAATACAGTGCGGTCTATGCCCAAAGTTGCTCGACGGTTCGGTAAGGACAAATTGTAATAAATTTATTTTAACGTTCAATAAATGTAAATAATATGCATCCTTAGGTTCACTAGATGTCCCTTCTGCAAAGTATTAGGGGGGGTGATAGTGAACGATTGATGGGTGATTGAAGGTTAATTGATTGATGGTTAATTAGTGGGTGTTTAGAGGAAAGAACAGATGTAAACAATGCACTAGGGAGCATATAGGATGACAGTTTTTAGAGAGTAATAATGTCGTGGAAGGGTAATCATATGCGCACTAGCGCCATGTTATGTTCTGATGTGATGGTTGGAAGTGACAGCTAACGATTGATGACTGATTGATCGGTGATTGAAAGGTGATGTTCGTTGGCTTATTACAAGGGGGGACAGTGTACAGTTTACAGGGGTGGTGGATGGTGTGGTCTGGGAGAATGAACGGTGCTGGGGGGGCCCGGGTGGCAGTTAGGTCCATAAACAAATAAAAAGTTTGAAAGAAAGTGACATGGAGTGATTGATGGGTGATTAGGTGGATGTTTTGTTTTGAAGTAGGTGGTTTGGCGGTTGGCCGGGGGAAGATCGGAGTGTTGCTGTGACGATCAGGGGCCAGGGGTGGTGGAGGATCAGTGTGCTTGTTGCAGACTAGGGTGGCTGCAGCCTGCCCTGGTGGTACCTTAAACATTGTGACCACCAGGGCAGGAGGCAGCCTGTATGATACGCTTAGTATATATTGAAAAACAAATCATATGCTTGGTATGCGTCGATGGTTGAGTTAGCAGCTCGCCAGCGCTTGGAAAAGGCCAGCAAGCTGTAGCTGCTTGTGGACGGAACCAGTTGCAGTGGGCAACGCACGTCGTCAGTGACGCGATGGCTCCCCGGGCACGCCTTCGTTAACCGCCACGTTTGCGCCTTTGGCGGTCCGTAAGGCTGCCACTTTGACGCCCCGAATGTGTCTTACGCGGTCCTTAATTTTTTCATGTATGACCGTGTTATCCATTTGGTGTCTTTAAGTGTACATTACTGTTGTAATGTATAAAAAAATCCTGCTTATTCATTCAAGGGTTAGTAGTAATGTTTTTAAAGGTAGATGATCACAAGCAGTGCAAGTGAAGTAGCATTGCTTACATGTATATATATATATATATATATATATATATATATGCCAGACTCTTTATCACTTCTTAAATAAGTTTTACTTTCCTCACTCCGCTTTACAACCATTGTTCAAAATAGGCATCAAGGTCACCTTCACAACAGCTCACCTTCAAAATTCATCCGGCATATGTTATACTCTTTTTTTATAAGCCCATAAGCTAAAAAAGCAAATTTTATGGACCTTGTGAAAAGGGGCGTAATCTAACAGTATTTTACCATTGTTGTATTAGCCCTGTTATTATATTGCTTTTATAAAGACCAATGGAGGTTGTGAGGTATGAAAAGTTAAAACATTTTTGAAAACAGCGATCTAATTGATGAGATGGGTATGTATATTAAGAGAACAGTGTTTGCAGGACTATTTCAGCATTGTGGTTTTGTTTTTCAACTACTAACAGTCACTACGATGCATCTTAATATATTAATGGTTTTTGAAACTTTAATTACTTTGAAGTACACTTTTTTGTAGTTTTAATTGTTGTATGTGAAGGTTGTATGCATATCAAACCACATGAACTCAATGTTCTCCTTCTCAACCAGTTACAAGACCTTACAGAAAAAGGAAAACCTCCAATCCACCAGACTACGCAAGCTACGCTTCGTCAAACACTGCAAATCAGCATGACCAACCTGAAGAACCTTCAGAAAGAGACCAAGAAACAATGAACTTACCTGTAAAGAAGGTAAATAATCACACTATCATTCCACAGAAAGCTAATTCTTGCAATGCAACAGCAGATAAAAGCAGTGTTGGAAACAAAATGGCAGAAAATGGCAGAAGATCAGAAAAGCGTGGACACGGTAAAAACCAGGAACATTGTGAGTTACTTAACGTGACAAAAGTCTCTGATACGCAACATACAAGGCAAACAGACGGAACTGCAGTACAAAATACAGTTAAAGTATCGAAAAAAAAATCTACTACCACAAATGTTAACAACATCAGTGATAGTTTGGTTACTAATGATAATGATTGTGCACACAATGTAAACAATAGGCAGCAATCAAGTCAACGAAGTGTAGGTAAAGAAAAATCCACTGATAACGTGCTTACGAATGTCAGTCGTCCAAGTTGCAGACCATCGGTAGATTTTGAAGTTCATGATGCAGTACATGCTGGAAGTGATAGTGGTTGTGGTAATTTACACTCTGATTCACAAAATAGTAGTATTAGTGAAGACATCGTTATTGGCAGAGCAGGAAAACAAAAGTCACAGGTACCATCAGGTAGAAAAAGTAAAGCCAAATCTAATTGTCAAGCCGTTCAACCATATTACAAACATGCACAACTAAGTACTACACCTTGCAGTGGTAGTATGCAAATAGTGCCTGCTCACAACAGGGAGTTTGATATGACATGCAAATTACTAGAGGTACAACAAACAACTCTACAGTTACTGGCTACCATAGCTGAGGGACAGAAACAAATGTTGGATAACCAAAAGGGAATGCTGAAGGAAATGAAACAAAAAAACAAGCGTAGAAAACACAAAAACAATTACAGACAGGCAGAGAGTTCCGATTTCGAGGATTAGAGCTACGGAATAGTACTTCAACAGTAATACCATTTTTTTTCCCATTGCCCAAAAAATTAACATATGCCCATAACAAAATAAGAAGTTCTTTTTCAGAAACCCCCCCAAAAAACCCTGCTCTTTTGCGATCTGTAAACACAATGTAAATCAAGGATTTCATTATTTTACTATGGAAAATATGAGGATTCACACATTTTTTTTTTTTTAAGGTTACCTGTGCTTGTAATGGTCACTCGCGGGCATCCAATGACCGTCCAGGTAATGAACCATGCTCTTGGCTTGGCCTACAGTTTGCTAAAAAGGCATGTGAGACCTTGTAGTTTAATAAAATCTATACAAGCATTGGCGTGCCATTCCTCACGCTCGTGTTAGCTGTAGCGTACTACGCAGGCACACAGTGTTCTGTGTGTCCGTAGTACGCTACTACTGACATCAGCATGATTCAGGAGATGGAAGAAGGGACCATGGATTTTATACTTTAAAGTCTTAATCTTCATAAATTAAATGGAACTAGAGAGGAAAGCGGTAAAGTTATTTGTACATACCTTGGTCTTCCAGCAGCTACATAAAGACTAATATCTCCCACGACGGGATCCTCAATGTACTCCGTTTTGTATTGTGGGTCACGTCCTTCCCTGGTGATTGTCCAGTCGGAAGTCTGCTCCATGCTTACCTCTCCAGCGGCTGCTGTACATGCGCACAGAGCGCACTTCACTGGCTTAATGTGTACCCTCCCCTTTAAGGATGTGACACACACCAGGCAAAAGGAGGAAGCGTAGGACCGCGTTGTGGGAGCGATTACTGTTTGTGGAGCTGCGTTAAGACCCATGTATGTATAAAATAATTTCACTTTCCTCTTTGTTTCCCTTGAAGCCGACGCTTAGCCCGAGCATCGGTGATTAGCTGCGGGAACCAAGTGTCTTTGTGTATGAACCATTACAAGCATCGGGAAGCTTCTAATCTTTTTCACTCCACCCCATCACTGTGTATCCATAAGTGTAAGGTTTAACATGATTACATGTCACGTTACTGTTTACTTGAAAAACATTTTTGGGGTACAATGTTCAAAATAGATAGCTAAATAAGGTAACATATTCAAACTATGCACATTGATGGAAAATTTTTTTTACTCCTAAGATGATATTTCTTACAGTTGTTTGAAGTTATTTCAAAGTGAGTAATCATTTTGGATTACTCAATCTCAGCATAGTGTGAATAACAGTTATTTATGTTGTTGTAATGCAAGTTGATCTTCACAACTGTTCAAAGATTTAATTTGTAAAAGTAAAAGTTAACGTATCCATTCTTTGGATACTTATAACGGCTCTGTCATTTTCACTGACTTCAGTCATTGCCTACAATACAACAATACTCAGGCCCGGCCCTAGACCATTTGCCGCCTGAGGCAAACTTTAAAGAAATCGCCGCTGCGCCCCACGTGGGTGTGGGGGGGCCGCCCGAGCTGGAGGGGATAGCGGGCAGGAAGGGGGTATTGGGGCTAGCGGCGGGGAGGGGGGTCGGACCCCCCCCTCCCTCGCCTGGGTCCCCCGTCCTCCGCTCCCCTCCAGCTTGTTATGCGCGCTGGCTGGCTGGCTGCAGCTGTAAGAGGCAACGGGCGGGGATCACTCATCTCTTCCTCGTTCAGCCTGCGCTCCACTGACGTCACTTCCTGCTATGCCGCAGGAAGTGACGTCAGTGGAGCGCACGTTGGAACGAGGAAGAGGTGAGTGATCCCCGCCCGTTGCCTCTTACAGCCGCAGCCAGCCAGCCAGCCAGCGCGCATAACAAGCTGGAGGGGAGCGGAGGATGGGGGACCCAGGCGAGGGATGGGGGGGGTCCGACCCCCCTCCCCGCCGCTAGCCCCAATACCCCCTTCCTGCCCGCTCTTACCTCCAGCTCGGGCGGCACTCCACACCCACGGACGGGCGGGTGCCGCCCCCTCAGAAGCGCCGCCTGAGGCAAACGTTTCACCCCGCCTCATGGGCGGGCCGGCCCTGCCAATACTTACATGGCCTACTCAAATAAGTCATATACATCCAATAAGTTAAGGAGGAACTTTAAGAGCAGGGTTTAAAGAATGTTATCTGCATAAAGAGGCTGGATCTGCCTATACAGCCCAACCTATGTTACTACTCAAAACCCCACTCCAGTCCCCTTGCACTATGCAATCCCTCATAAATCACAGCCGTGGTGTGAGGCTGTGTTTACATCAGTAGTGTCAGTCTCAGCTGCTCCACCGCCCTTCCCTCCGGTCTCGTTCCCTGCCCCCGTCCATTCCCTCCAATCATCAAGGAGGGAAGGGATGCAGGGCGGGACTGGAGTTATGCAGGAGTGGGGGGAAAGCAGCATGCTGACACTATTCATAGAAACACAGCCACCTCTGACAAGCTGTTTGTCATCAGCGTGGCTGTGATTTATGAGGGATTGCAGAGTAAAGGGGGACCTTAGGGGGGTTTGGGATAGCAATAGAGGCTGGGCTGTATAGGCAGATCCAGCCTATGTATGCAGATAATATATTTCAAACCCACCTCCGGTTATCTTTAAGAGCAAGGCCTGAGAAAAGATCACAATTGAGGAAAATGCACCGGCCGAGCTGCGGTGCCATACAATTTCTTTTATCTTATGTTACTGTCACTTACAGTCAATTGTCGCTATCAGACAAAACAAAGTTTTTATACACTATTGACCAAAATTTTGGACAGAAAAGGAGTCTGTCCAGAATAGGAAACACACCCAGCATCTAGTTGAAATAGTATGTGGTAAATAGCTTAAGCTTAACACATAGTCAAGTAACCAAAAATGGACTTTGTCCAAAAAATTCATTTATGAATGAAAGTGACATCAGCATAGGCGAAAAGTAATGTACACCAAATTTTACATTGTTGTTGTTTATCTGTTTGTTTGCACATAGTGTTCTTTTAGTTATTGTTAAAGATAATGATGCTGTAAAGGAATTATTAATCAAAAACCATAATGTTACATTCACAAAGCGCTGCCTGCACAAACTTGTTGCCAAAATCTCTCATAAAAGAACAAGAAGTGTCCGCCGCAGTACAATGGGGGACATGTAGTGACTTCAAGAGCACCCTTCAGATGCTCGGTGCTCTTAAAGAGAGTATGAAGCGAGATTACATCTCGCTTCAGACCTCATATACAGCAGGGGCATGCGTGCCCCTGCTACAACGCCGCTATCCCGCCTCTTAATGTTGGTCCCTTACCCCCCAAAATTCCATCCGTTATGCGGGTGAGCGCTTCCTGGTATGGGCAGGGCTAACCGCTGCAGACCTGCCCCATGCGCGTCAGTCAGAGGCGTACCTCTGCCTCTACCACGCCCCTCTCAGTCTTCATTGACTGAAAGAGCCTGGGGAGAGGCGGCGATGCACGTCTGATATATGCGCATGGAGCCAGGGTTGCAGCCGTTAGCCCCTGCCTCCAGGAAAGAACAAAATCTACGACCAAGTTGTTCGTAGATTTGGCATGGGATGGGTTGGGGGGTCGGGTACCCCCGTTTAGCCGCGGGATAGCGGGGTTTTAGCTGGGGCACACGTGCCCCTGCTATATATAAGAGCTGAAGCGAGATTTTGTCTCACTTCAGTGTCTCTTTGCAAGCCCCAGCTGAGTTTCACTCATTTCTTTTCGGCCTTCAAGGATACCTCAACAGAAATGTAACATAATGAAATAAACATCTGTATGCACAGTGCCTAGCACACATACAACTGCGTCTACCATAGAACTACACTGTGTTCCTCTTATTTCTTTCCCTCCCTGCCTGCCTGAAACAGTACAATATCAGGTATGTAAGTGGCTGACTCAGTCCGGACTCAGACAGGAAGTGACTACAGTGTGACCCTCACTGATAAGAAATTCGCCTATTTTCTCATCGGTCTTGCTCTCTGGAGCCATTGTATTCTATTAAAGTGTTTTATAGTTGAAATTAATTATGAATGAGGATCACACTGTACTCACGTCCTGTCTGAGTCAAGACCGAGTCAGCAACCTACATACCTGATATTGAACTCTTTCAAGCAGGGAGGGAAAGAAATAACAGGAGAACAGCAAAGTTATATGTGTGCTAGGCACTGTACATACACATCTTTTTCTCATAATGTCAAATGTATGTTGTGGTATTCTTCAAGGTTCACTTTAATTAGTAATGCAGCTCTACAACTTGCATGCAGAACAACATGCTTGCGGACAGCAAACTAAGATATACATGTATATCTTCGGCAACAAGGGAATGGAGAAAGCTAAATTTTTGTAATTTTTTGTAAGTTTTGATCACTCCTTGCAAATGCGATTGTTGGAAGTATGTAATAAGTAAAAACATGTTTTATTACATCTGTTTCAATGTTTATGTATGATGTATATTTAAAGAGAAAAAAATTTTATATTACAGTTCTATTAAAGTTTTATTTGAAATGCAAAATGTGTGGACAATTTCTTATAGGAGTTAGAGAAAACATAAGTAATCGTTGAGAAATAACTATTGTTAAAAAAATTCATCTTCAAATTTAGACGTGTTCACCTTTAACACTAGATGTTAAAAGGTAACTGTGTGTACTCCTTTAACACTATATGTTAAAGGGTAACTGTAGTAAAAACTACTATATGGAGGCTGCCATATTTTTTTCATTATAATAAATATCTGTTGCCTGCCAGCCCTACTGCTCTATATCTCTGCAATATTTTATGAAGAACACCGGAAAAAAGCATACAGCTCGTCTTGTCAGATCTGACAGTAATGTCAAAAACACCTGATCTGCTGAATGCTTGTTCAGGGGCTATGGCTCTTAGTATTACAGACAGAGAATCATAAGGCCAGCCAAGAAAATTTTATTGATGAAAAGGAAGTTATTATGGCAGGCCAAGTATACCTCTTACTTCGGTTTCCCTTTAAGATTATAGATACCCATTGGCCTACATAAAAAATATCTTGAACTAGTACCAGCCCAAGCATCACTTTTGTACACTGAAATAATTTTGTAGCGGCTCGGACTCTACAGTAACTAATATTTTAAAATGTTACTTAAATAACAGGTACACGTGTTTCCTTCTTCTCTATAACCTGTTCATTAGCATAATGTGGTACTGCAGTATGCTAATGCAGTTGAGTACGCAAATAAGTGCACACATGGCCGTGGTTGCATAAGCACAGGTAGGCCACAAAACACCATGACAATGCTTGCAAACTACTTCCCCAAAAAAATAGAGCATGGAGAAGGATAGCCAGGTACTGTTCAACAAACTTATGGCAAGGGCTGGTGGTACAAGACCAACACAAATACCTAAAAATTTAATAAGTATACTATGTACATGCATTTATATTTAAGTGCGCTTGTACACCAAGTACCTTGTGTAATCTAAGAATTCCACACTAATTGTAACAGCATTCAAGAGCCCACTGATGCTCCATTATAGAAAATGAATACCTTACTCTGATGAAAAGGGTCATCAGCTAATGTAGTCAGTGGCATGTTTTGCAATCTTTATTACTGTTTTCCTTACAGAACACAGACCACTGTTAATATCAACTCATAAGTAATAAATAAGCAAGTAGCATTACGAAGACAGAAAAGTAGGCCACACCATTAGCACCTCATGACATTCACAAGTGTTATACACGATGAGCAAATTCTTCGTCCGTTGGCTGAAAAAGAAGACATGAAGGTAACATACTATGCGTACGTTAAAGGGACACTGCAGGGGGTCAGGGGAAAATGTGTTGAACTTACCCGGGTGTTGCCATGGTGCCCCCTCAGACGTCCTGTGCCCGCGGAGCCACTCACGGATGCTCGGGCCACACCTCGTGTGCACTTATGGAATTTCAGACTTTAAAGTGGTAAAACCAATGCGATAGCATTGCCGTGTCCTCCCTCCTGCTAATGTCAACAGGAGCGTACGGCACAAGTCCAGCTTGGTCTGTGTATGCGCAGTACGCTCCTGGTGACATCAGCGGGAGTGAGGACCCGGATACACAGGCGAAGTGCTTCACAGACTTGAAAGTCTGAAATTAAGGGAGTAAACTGGAGGCGTGGCCTGAGTCCTCTGCGTGGTACCAAGAGAAGCACAGGGTAAATTCAAATCATTTTCACATTACCCCCCCTACCCCCTTTTAAGCGCAAGTCAACTGCAATGAGGCGTCAAGAAGAAGAACCCGAAGAAGGAATCCACTTGTGAAAAGGCACAGCAGCAGTCATTGGAGAATATATAAACCGTGCAAGGTATGAAATAGTACAATTAAAGCTGGCCACTAATGATCCAATCTTTTTCATACAATCTTGCTATTTCAATGTAATATAAAGGTAACTGCATGAAGTATCTATTCAGTTAATTCAGTGAATTTCACCTTTCACTACATAGATTTGGTAAGATTGGATTAAAAAGAATGAATAATTATTAGCCACCCTAAGGAGTACATTTCAAATGTTGGAATTCGGTATTAATGATTTAAATTCTTAAATAAGGACAATTCTTAAATTCTTAAATAGCGCGTACTGACAATATACTCAGAAGTGATTACGTTAAGATAAGTATCCTTAATTTAAAAGTTTACAGCAGTACAAAAAAAAATTATATTTTTTATCAGTCCATTTACAATGCATATTAATACACTTGTTCGATCTGTAATATTAAATTGAGTTTAAAAGTGATAAACATTGTAAGATATCTATTTTGTAAATCTTTATCTTAGATTTACATCAAAAGTTAAATATCAAACTACGTTTATTTGAGTTATCCGGAATTCTTATAAAGTGATTTATTCATAACATCATCTAAAAGCTTATTTTAGTTTGTATCTGTTAAACGTTAATGTATGTTTCCTCAAAAAGCATTAAACAGCGTTTATTTGACTTTTGACTAATCGTGAAAATATGATTTATTAATAAGATCATGTAAACGTTAATGTAAGTATTAAACGGTGCATAAGAACAGTAAATAGTAATTTAATTTTCTAACTTTTATACTTTTAAAGTTATGATTAAATCTAAGTAAATAAGATTTTAACATTTAATTTTTTCAGCAATAAATTTTATTATAAAGTTTTATCCACGCGCCCTTTTTTCCCGTCGCCTTTTTTAACATACTTTAATTTTAAAATAGCTTTTTAACAGTACAACAATCGATAAATAGCGTTTCCACCAAATGAGAACCGATAAACATAAATTAGTGATTTAATTTGAATAAACGTTATAATTAATCGTCAAAATAGGTTTTAATTTTTGTTAAACGTTATTTCCTGATAAGGTTTACACCAGGCGCCCTTTTTTCCCAACGCCCTTATTTAACGTACGCCACGCTGTAGTCAATTCCTGTCAGGACTGAGTCAGCCACTTACATACCTGATATTAAACTCTTTCAGGCAGAGAAAGAAAAAAAGGAACACAGCCTAGTTATTTGTGTGCTAGGCACTGTACATACCCATGTCTATCTCATCATGTCACATGTCACCTCGGGTATCCTTTAAAAAGGAACTTTAGCGAAAAGGGGAAGAAAATAAATCAATACATTGCAAAGTGAGAAATAAAAAAATAGAAGAGAGATCACAAGATGATTGATATTTGCCATGTAATTTGTTCATGTTGTTTCATCCATAATCAGCCGGCAGGTCATCATCTTTACTGCTGGCAGACAAGAAAAATAACAGACACCACCAACTGCCATTATCTATAACCACGCCCCCTAACAATGCGATAGGCTGAAAGGTGTTTTTTGTTGTTTGTTTTTTTATAGATACACATACTGTATGCACAGAGGGAGATACTGCTTCCTTGGCTGCTGGTGAAAAGTAATGTATGGTTCATTTTACTTTGGGAGAAATGCACTTCTTAGGTGTATGTTTACATATATTTTAAATTTTAAGAATTTCGCGACAGAGGTCCTTTAACCACCCTGGCGTTCTATTTATTGCGCCAGGGTGGTGGCGCAGCAATTTTTTTTTATATATATATTTTTTTAAATCATGTAGCTAGCCTAGCGCTAGCTACATGATGCCCCCGACCCTGTGGCGCCTCCTGTGTCGCCCGATCGCCGCCGGCGCGTACCCACATAAGGAAATCCCGTTCTGAACGGGATTTCATTAAGGGCTTCCCCCGTCGCCATGACGACGGATCGCAATGACGTCATCGACGTCGTGACATCAGACGGAGTCCCGATCCACCCCTCAGCGCTGCCTGGCACTGATTGACCAGGCTGCACAGGGGTCTCGGGGGGGCGGGGGGGGGCGGTGGTTACACGGCGGGTAGTGGCGCACCGGCGGCAAGCGGCGGCGATCGTCCACAACATGTATTTAAAAAAAATTTATGAAAATCGGCCCAGCGGGGCCTGAGCGGCGCCCTCCGGTGGTCATAGACGAGTTGAGCTCGTCCATACCGCCAAGGAGGTTAAGTGTCCTTTCACACGGTCAGTTGAACTATGTGCTCAGCAAGCAGTTACCAGGCAGCAGTGAGCAGTAACAAGGCAGCAGTGAGCAGTTACCAGGCAGCAGCAAGCAATTACCAGGCAGCAGTGAGCAGTTACCAGGCAGCAGCAAGCAGTTACCAGGCAGCAGTGAGCTGTTACCAGGCAGCAGTGAGCAGTTACCAGGCAGCAGTGAGCAGTTACCAGGCAGCAGTGAGCAGTTACCAGGCAGCAGTGAGCAGTTACCCGCAGCAGTGAGCATTTACCAGGCAGCAGAGAGCAGTTACCAGGCAGAGTGAGCAGTTACCAGGCAGCAGTGAGCAGTTACCAGGCAGGCAGCAGTGAGCATTTACCAGGCAGCAATGAGCAGTTACCAGGCAGCAGTGAGCAGTTACCAGGCAGCAGCAGTGAGCAATTACCAGGCAGCAGTGGGCAGTTACCAGGCAGGCAGCAGTGAGCAGTTACCAGGCAGCAGTGAGCAGTTACCAGGCAGCAGTGAGCAGTTACCAGGCAGGCAGCAGAGAGCATTTACCAGGCAGTAGTGAGCAGTTACCAGGCAGCAGAGAGCAGTTTACCAGGCAGCAGCAGTGAGCAGTTAACATGCAGCAGTGAACAGTTACCAGGCAGGCAGCAGTGAGCAGTTACCAGGCAGCAGTGAGCAGTTGTGAGAGTTTGAGAGGCATTTCACTGCCTATCAACTGCCTGTGGTAAAGGAGGCCTTACACTTGAAGTAAAAAAAAAAAAAAAAAAAAAAAAAAAACTCAGACCTGGTTTTCAGAATAGCTCATGTTTTCCAGCCCAGGAGAACTTTACTAAACACAGCAGGAGAGGATCGGAAACCCGGACATCAGAGCTGTGAGGCCAGTATGCCCGTTGTTCACACATCTCATGAAACATTACCAGAAGCTTCGCCTGAGGTTGAAATAAATGGAGCTGTCACAGCGGTCTCGGGAACATTTCATGCTCAATAACACACGCAGCATTTGCAAAATATAACGTTTCAGTGTGGAGACGCACAGGACGGAATTGTCACACTATATTATCGCTTTCAAACTGAGCCTACATCACACTGTATGCTCATTTACAGCACAGCTTAGACCACCTCTCAGCATCTCACCACCAGGAAATGCAAATCATTGCTATAATCTTACGGGTGTGGACTGAGAACTTCACCCCTTCTGTACCCTCAGCGCTCTGCAGGACTCAGACTTCTGCAGTGGTTATCTGATACAGACTTAGGCCACATACAGACATCAGACTATAGTCTTTGGAAACTGAAAGATCACAGACCAATCTTACCACCCTTCATGTAGTATGAGAGCCATAC
This sequence comes from Hyperolius riggenbachi, assembly GCF_040937935.1. Classification (NCBI taxonomy): domain Eukaryota; kingdom Metazoa; phylum Chordata; class Amphibia; order Anura; family Hyperoliidae; genus Hyperolius; species Hyperolius riggenbachi. Next base: position 289,343,558 of record NC_090654.1, on the reverse strand, counting down.
TCTACACAGTCTTTTCTATGGAGCTGAACTCCACATCAGAAAAAAATCTTTGCAAGATGCTGCACACACAGATGCTGTACAGACACAAAAGATCAGTATCTGCAAAAGATCTGTTCCTGCAAAAGATCTGTTCCTGCCAAAAATCCATTCCTGCAAATTGCAATGATAGTCTATGAGATCTGCAGATCATCATACACACATGATTTAACTGACATTCATCTGCAGATCAGATCCACCAGGATGGATTTTCAGATCTGCAGATCTGCAGATGAATGTCAGTTAAATCATGTGTGTATGATGATCTGCAGATCTCATAGACTATCATTGCAATTTGCAGGAATGGATTTTTGGCAGGAACAGATCTTTTGCAGATACTGATCTTTTGTGTCTGTACAGCATCTGTGTGTGCAGCATCTTGCAAAGATTTTTTTCTGATGTGGAGTTCAGCTCCATAGAAAAGACTGTGTAGAGTATGGCTCTCATACTACATGAAGGGTGGTAAGATTGGTCTGTGATCTTTCAGTTTCCAAAGACTATGGTCTGATGTCTGTATGTGGCCTAAGACTGCCAGTCCACACAGCACAGCTTAGACCGCCTCTCACCATCGGGAAATGCAAATCAATACTAGCACCTTACAGGAGTGGACTGAGGATTCCACCCCTTCTGTGCCTGCAGCGTTCCGCAAGACTCTGACTTCTGCAGAGGTTATCTGATACAGAACGGATAGACTACCACACAGCGCAGCTTAGACCACCTCTCACCATCTCACCACCGAGAAATGCAAATCATCGCTAGCACATCACAGATGTGGACTGAGGATTCCATCCCTTCTGTACCTACAGCGTTCCGCAGGACTCAGACTTCTGCAGAGGTTATCTGATACAGGAGGTATAGACTGCCAGTCCACAGTGATGGCAAACCTTTTAGAGGACGAGTGCCCAAACCACAACCCAAAATTGACTTATCACAGCAATTTATACTACTAATAACGTCAGTATCAATTGCTTTGATGGCACTCTATCACAGAGTGCCATGAAAGCAATTTATACTGACGTTATAGTTTTAGTTAAGAAAAAACAATGTATACAATAAAGGCCAATCTGCATTTAGAATGCAGCAATTACCCCCACGTATGAAATGCAGAAATTACCAATTAATCAAGCGCGCCTCTGTCTTTTCTGCGGTTTCTGGCCAGAACTATACGTTAGCTGTCAGGAGGGAAACAGGGAGGTATCAATGCGCAGTGAGGCGGCAGGGGAAAATATAGTTTTCTTTCACTGGTCAAAGCTGCGGGTAAGTGAAAATCTTAATTTTAATTTCAGTTAAGGATCACTTTAATGGGAGTGAATAGTGCGAGGTAAAGTAGGGAATGGGAGTAGAGGAATGGACAATGCATAGAGGTGTCTGGATCCAACATGTACATACCTCGGTCAGGGACAGCTTTTCTGGAATGGCCGCAAAGGATTGCTACATATGAAAGAGGAAGCAGAAAATATGGAGCAACATATGAAAAAGGGAAACTGATTCTCAAGGTGGCTGTTCATGAAAGAACGGGGCTGCCGTACATGGAAAATACACATGGAAGAGGGGTCTGCAGAGGGAAAGGGAGGAGCTCCGCTGCACATGGAAGAGGGGGCTGCACAGGGAAAGGGAGGAGCTCCGCTGCACATGGAAGAGGGGGCTGCACAGGGAAAGGGAGATGCTCTGCTGCACATGGAAGAGGAAGCACAACATACCTCAATGCTTATTATAGGAGGCTTTCTCTCAGGTCATCTGTTCTTCAACCACTTCAGCCTTCATTCGTTTTCACTTTATGCATCCGAGCAATGTTCACATCCCATTCATTAGCCTATAACTTTATCACTACTTATCACAATGAACTGATCTATCTCCTGTTTTTTCTGCTGCCAATTAGGCTTTCTTTGGGGGGTACATTTTGCTAAGAGCCCCTTTACTGTAACTGCATTTTAACAGGAAGAATAAGAAAAAAACAGAAAAAAAATCATTATTTCTCAGTTTTCAGCCATTATAGTTTTAAAAAAATACATGCCTCCATAATTAAAACTAATGTATTGCATTTGCCCATTTGCCCCGGTTAATACACCATTTAAAATATGTCCCTATCACAATGTATGTCGACAATATTTTATTTGGAAATAAAGGTGCATTTTTTCCGTTTTGCATCCATCACTATTTACAAGTTTAAAATAAAAAAAAAAAAAAAAATATTTAATCTTTACTTTGATATTTAAAAAGTTTAGACCCTTAGGTAAATATTTACATGTTTTTTTTATTGTAATGTTTTGGTTTTTTTATATTAAACATTTTATTTGGGTATTTTTGGGAGGGTGGGATGTAAACATTAATTTTTTTCAGTAAATATGTGTTGATTTTTATTTTTTTTTACATTTAGTTGTAGTTTTACTTTTTGGCCACACGATGGCAGCCATGAGTTTGTTTACATGACGTCACTCTAAGCGTAACACGTACGCTTAGAGAAACGCATGAGGACGCTAGATTCAGAAAAAGCGAAGCTTCCGAGAGAAGCTGTTGCTTTTTCTGCGGGGGAGAGGAATCAGTGATCGGGCAACATAGCCCGATACACTGATTGCCTGGCTAACGAACCGCGGGCCTGGAGCGTGCGTGCACGCGCACATGGCCTCCTGGACGAAGCTAGTACGTCCAGGAGGCCAAAGTAGTTAAGGGAGATAACCAGGGCCGGATTTACCATAAGGCGTGGTAGGCACGTGTCTACAGGCACCTGATGATGGAAAGGCGGCTCACTCTCCTCCCCGAGCGCCTCCCTCCCTCCTTCCCTATGCAGCATTACTTACCCGGGTCTCAGCATTCCACTGACAAGATCTCCCTTCAGTCAGGGACACCTATAGCTACTTAATATTGAGGGTGCCTCTGGCTACCTAATGCTAAGGGGCACCTGTACCTATGACAGGCAAGGGAATCAAGGGAGAAGTGGCAGCTGGGTCAGCACACTTGCGGTGTGGTTCGGTGGGGGTTTGTAGATTTATGAACAGGGAAGTGTAGGGTGCCAGGACTAGTGTTGGGCGAACAGTGTTCGCCACTGTTCGGGTTCTGCAGAACATCACCCTGTTCGGGTGATGTTCGAGTTCGGCCGAACACCTGATGGTGTTCGGCCAAACCGTTCGGCCGCATGGCCGAACTAAGAGCGCATGGCCGAACGTTCCCCGAACGTTCGGCTAGCGCTGTGATTGGCCGAACGGGTCACGTGGTTCGGACCCGAACGCGCTCTGATTGGCCGAACTGTCACGTGGTTCGGGTAAATAAATACCCGAACCACGTCATATTTCCGCCATTTGTCTGTGGGTTTAGCTTTGGGTAGGCAGGCAGGGTAGTTCGCGCTCCAGCCACGCTAGCCAGGGTCCCCCCAGTCATTGTGTCGCTGCTGGGAATAGTAGTACACCGCTCGCTCAGCATTCTGTTTACTGCCACTCTGTGTACCTCGCTCAGCCACACTATATAGCATTCTGTTTACTGTTCTGTGTCTGCTGGGAATAGTAGTACACCGCTCGCTCAGCCACACTATATAGCATTCTGTTTACTGCCACTCTGTGTCTTCTGGGAATAGTGGTACACCGCTCACCCGCCACTGTATAGCATTGTGCTCTGTGTCGCTGCTGGGAATAGTGGTACACCGCTCACCCGCCACTGTATAGCATTGTGCTCTGTGTCGCTGCTGGGAATAGTGGTATACCGCTCACCCGCCACTGTATAGCATTGTGCTCTGTGTCGCTGCTGGGAATAGTGGTACACCGCTCAGCCACACTATATAGCATTCTGTTTACTGTTCTGTGTCTGCTGGGAATAGTAGTACACCGCTCGCTCAGCCACACTATATAGCATTCTGTTTACTGCCACTCTGTGTACAGGCCCGGCCCTAGACTTTTTGCCGCCTGAGGCAATTTTCAAAGAAATCGCCGGCGCCCCCCCCCCCCCCCCAAGCCGTGGGTGTGGGGGGCCGCCCGAGCTGGAGGGGATAGCGGGCAGGAAGGGGGTATTGGGCCTAGCGGCGGGGAGGGGGGTCGGACCCCCCCCTCCCTCGCCTGGGTCCCCCGTCCTCCGCTCCCCTCCAGCTTTGAAAAGTTCCGTGCTGGCTGCAGCTATTTGTAAGAGGCAACGGGCGGGGATTACTCACCTCTTCCTCGTTCCAGGCCAGCGTGCGCTCCACTGACGTCACTTCCTGCGGCGTAGCAGGAAGTGACGTCAGTGGAGCGCACGCTGACCTGGAATGAGGAAGAGGTGAGTAATCCCTGCCCGTTGCCTCTTACAAATAGCTGCAGCCATCACGGAACTTTTTAAAGCTGGAGGGGAGCGGAGGACGGGGGACCCAGGCGAGGGAGGGGGGGGTCCGACCCCCCTCCCCGCCGCTAGGCCCAATACCCCCTTCCTGCCCGCTATCCCCTCCAGCTCGGGCGGCCCCCCACACACACGGACGGGCGGGTGCCGCCCCCCAGAAGTGCCGCCTGAGGCAAAAGTTTCACCCCGCCTCATGGGCGGGCCGGCCCTGTCTGTGTACCTCGCTCAGCCACACTATATAGCATTCTGTTTACTGCCACTCTGTGTCTTCTGGGAATAGTAGTACACCGCTCACCCGCCACTGTATAGCATTGTGCTCTGTGTCGCTGCTGGGAATAGTGGTACACCGCTCACCCGCCACTGTATAGCATTCTGTTTACTGTTCTGTGTCTGCTGGGAATAGTAGTACACCGCTCGCTCAGCCACACTATATAGCATTCTGTTTACTGCCACTCTGTGTACCTCGCTCAGCCACACTATATAGCATTCTGTTTACTGCCACTCTGTGTCTTCTGGGAATAGTAGTACACCGCTCACCCGCCACTGTATAGCATTGTGCTCTGTGTCGCTGCTGGGAATAGTGGTACACCGCTCACCCGCCACTGTATAGCATTGTGCTGTGTGTCGCTGCTGGGAATAGTGGTACACCGCTCAGCCACACTATATAGCATTCTGTTTACTGTTCTGTGTCTGCTGGGAATAGTAGTACACCGCTTGCTCAGCCACACTATATAGCATTCTGTTTACTGCCACTCTGTGTACCTCGCTCAGCCACGCACCACACTATATAGCATTCTGTTTACTGTTCTGTGTCTGCTGGGAATAGTAGTACACCGCTCGCTCAGCCACACTATATAGCATTCTGTTTACTGCCACTCTGTGTACCTCGCTCAGCCACACTATATAGCATTCTGTTTACTGTTCTGTGTCTGCTGGGAATAGTAGTACACCGCTCGCTCAGCCACACTATATAGCATTCTGGGAGCACCCAAGAAAACCCACTCAATACCGCCCATGTTGTCCAGGACAACAACCCTCACAAATCCAAAAGAACAGGACCAGATAATTACTTGGATGACCTCTCAAGCGTCCAGCAGTGGGTTAAGCAGCACCAGCACATCACGCACGAGGTCCGAGTCCTCAGCCAGTTACAAGGAGCCAGTGGGCACAAAGCTGACACAACCGGCAGCGACACCACGCACACAACTGCCAGATAACCAGTCCGATGAATTACCTCAGGACACAATGGGGTATTCGCAGGAGCTAGTCCCAGCCCAACAAACTTCCACCTTTCAAAGGTCAAAGGTCAATGGAGGAACAGCCAGAAATGTTGTGCCTGGATTCACAACCATTAACTGTGGGAAATGCACCGCGCACTGAAATACAAGGCGAGTCCGAGGAGGACTCGGAAACCCAAATCCCAGAGCAAGTTGGGCAGGAGGGGTTGCAATTGCAGGAGGTTGGCTGACAAGATCTGGAAGACGACGTTGGAGTGAGCTGCGCAGAGGTTGTTCTGGGGAGCTCTACTCCACGGCGGCGGCCCCCCACAATGACATATGACGAGTTTGAGGAGATGGAAGAGGAGGGTATGGACAATGTGGACAGAGACCCAGATTTTGTTTGTGAACGAGAACATCGCCGTCGTAGCAGCAGCACAGATGAGTCTGTTGGAGAACCCACTGCTGCACGAGTTCGCCTTGTGCCACAAGGTAGGCGGCGCGCAATTTCAGGCACCACAAGCGTGGAAGTTCAAGTGAGAGGCAAAAGAGGAGCAAACAGAAATCGCCAGCAAGGCAGGTGCTCCAAAGTCTGGGCTTTCTTTGAAGACTGCACTGAGGATGTTACCATGGCGATTTGCAAGGTGTGCAAGACCCGCCTGAGCAGGGGGAAAAGTATTAACAACCTCTCCACCACCAGCATGAGCCGCCACATGCTATCCAAACATCCCACTCTGTGGGCAAACGCGGCAGGACAGGGTACCAGCAACACTGCCTCCCTTGGGTTCACTAGACTCACCACCAGACCCGCCTCAGCAGCAGCAGTAGCCCAGCCATTGCGTGGTTCACAACATTCACAAACATCAGACGACGCTGACACTGTCACTTTCCGGAGTAGTGCTCTTGAGGTCTCCCAGTGTTCATCAAACACAACAACCAACAGCCCTTCCATGTGCAGCGCTACGGTTCAGTTGTCTGTGTCGGAGATGTTTGAGCGCAAGAGGAAATTGCCAGCAAATGACCCCCGGGCCGTGGCAGTAACAGCCAGCATAGCCAAGCTTCTGGCCTGCGAAATGCTGCCATATCGAGTGGTGGAGACAAACAGCTTCAAGGGCATGATGTCAGTGGCCATCCCACGTTACGTGGTTCCCAGCCGCTACCACTTTGCGCGCTCTGCAGTGCCTGAGTTGCATGAGCACGTGGTCAGCAAAATAACCCGAAGCTTGAAGAATGCCGTTGCCTGCAAGGTTCACCTCACCACTGACACCTGGACGAGTGCGTTCGGCCAGGGTCGATACATCTCCCTTACCGCGCACTGGGTGAACCTTGTGGAGCCTGGCAGCGATTCCTCACCTGCTACGGCGCGGGTGTTGCCCACGCCGCAAACAGCTGCACCGCCGTCCCTCCCACTGGATAACAACAGCAGCACCTACCTCTCTGACTCCTTCTCCTCCAACGCATCTCAAAGCTGTACCTCATCCGGAAACGCTAACCCTGCAGCAGTAGGATCGTGGAAGCAGTGCAGCACAGCTGTTGGCATGCGTCAGCAAGCGTTGCTGAAGCTGATCTGCCTTGGGGATAAGCAGCACACAGGGGAGGAAATTTGGAAGGGAATAAAGGAACAGACGGATTTGTGGCTGGCACCGCTGGACCTGAAACCGGGCATGGTTGTGTGTGATAATGGGAGTAATCTCATTCGCGCTTTAAGGTTGGCTAAGCTGACACACATCCCTTGCCTGGCGCACGTGATGAACCTAGTAGTTCAGCGGTTCCTGAGGACATAACCAGGCGTGGCCGATCTTCTGTTGAAGGTGCGTCGAGTGGCGAAACATTGTAGAAATTCCAGTACTGCTTCGGGGGCACTCGCCAAGATGCAGGAGCGCTTCAATCTCCCCCACCATCGCTTGCTGTGTGATGTCCCTACGCGCTGGAATTCTACGCTGCACATGCTAGCCCGCTTTTGTGAGCAGAAGAGTGCAGTGGTCCAGTACATGACGGCGCAGTACCGAGGCGCATCCGGACAGCTGCCAAGCTTCTGTGGATCCAATTGGGCCAACATGTTGGACCTCTGCCAAGTCCTCCAAAATTTTGAGCAATCCACGTTGCTTGTGAGCAGTGACAACTCTTCAGTCAGCATTACCATACCACTGCTGTGTTTACTGAAGAGGTCAATGTTGAAAATCAAGGAAACAGCTGTCATGATGCAACTGGGGGAATCTGAAGGAGAAAACGATAAGCGTGATGGTACCAACATCAGGCCATCCGCCTCAGGGAACGCTGGCCCCAGCAGCTATGACGAAGAAGAGGAGGAGGAACAGCTGGAGTTGGAGCAGGAATTTCATGCCACCACTGACGAGGGCCAGAGCGGTGCACGTTGGACTTCCACAATTCAGCGCGAATGGTCAGCAGAAGCAGACCAGGAGGAAGGTGACGACTATGATGCATCACAACAACTATCACAACGCTCACAAGAGGATGATGAGGATTCTGGTAGGACTCTGGCACACATGGCTCAATTCATGCTAGACTGCATTGAACGTGACCCACACATTGTGCGCATTCTGGACAACACCAATTACTGGGTTTATACCCTTCTGGATCCACGGTACAAACACAATGTTCCAAAACTGCTTGAAGAAAGAGTCAGACAGGTCAAAATGGAAGAATACCAGCAGGCCCTTGTGGAAACTTTAGAGAGGAGATTGACATCCTCCCCCTCCTCTAGCCAGTTGTACGCCGACAGACTGACTTCCGCAAACCCAGGACGACCAGGGGGGCAGCAAACAACGCAAGCCGCAGCTAGTGCCCAAAAGGGAATGGTATCGGCAGTGTCCTTGGAGTGGGAACATTTTCTGACACCCATGCAGCAGCAGCCCACTGAACAGCAAGCGTGCAGATCCACCTCCAACACCGATCGCCTGGAGAAGATGGTCAAGGACTACATGTCAGATGACGTAGCTGTGTCGAACAATCCATCTGCACCCTTCAACTATTGGGTATCGAAGCTAGACACCTGGCACGAACTGGCAATGTACGCAATAGAGGTGCTGGCTTGCCCGGCAGCCAGCGTTATGTCGGAACGCTGTTTCAGTGCTGCCGGAGGCATCGTCACAGATCGGCGTATCCGCCTCTCCACAGAAAATGCAGACCGTCTGACTCAAATTAAAATGAATCAATCCTGGATTGGAAATGACTACGCAACACTCCAGGACCCCAACCAAGTAACATGACCAATGAACATCTGGGATGGTGTAGCGTTTCCGGTCCCTGTTTATTGAACCTCTCATCTGTATTACATTTATGACTGCATGGCGGCAAAAAGCATTGCTGCTATATCCGCACGCTTTTTGTCCTCATGCAAGGCCTGGGTTGTTGTGTCTCAAAAAGCATGGCCTTCTCCTCCTGCGCCTCCTCCTGTTCCATCACGTCTGCTGCTGCTGGGTTAGCGTTGCCGCGTGGTCCCTGTTTATTGAACCACTTATCTTTATTACATTTATAACTGCATGGCGGTACAAAGCATGCTATCTGCACGCTTCTTGTCCTCATGCAAGGCCTGGGTTGTTGTGTCTCACAAAGCGTGGCCTTCTCCTCCTGCGCCTCCTCCTGTTCCATCACGTCTGCTGCTGCTGGGTTAGCGTTGCCGCGTGGTCCCTGTTTACTCAACCACTTATCTTTATTACATTTATGACTGCATGGCGGTACAAAGCATGCTATCCGCACGCTTCTTGTCCTCATGCAAGGCCTGGGTTGTTGTGTCTCACAAAGCGTGGCCTTCTCCTCCTGCGCCTCCTCCTGTTCCATCACGTCTGCTGCTGCTGGGTTAGCGTTGCCGCGTGGTCCCTGTTTATTGAACCACTTATCTTTATTACATTTATGACTGCATGGCGGTACAAAGCATGCTATCCGCACGCTTCTTGTCCTCATGCAAGGCCTGGGTTGTTGTGTCTCACAAAGCGTGGCCTTCTCCTCCTGCGCCTCCTCCTGTTCCATCACGTCTGCTGCTGCTGGGTTAGCGTTGCCGCGTGGTCCCTGTTTATTGAACCACTTATCTTTATTACATTTATGACTGCATGGCGGTACAAAGCATGCTATCCGCATGCTTCTTGTCCTCATGCAAGGCCTGGGTTGTTGTGTCTCACAAAGCGTGGCCTTCTCCTCCTGCGCCTCCTCCTGTTCCATCACGTCTGCTGCTGCTGGGTTAGCGTTGCCGCGTGGTCCCTGTTTATTGAACCACTTATCTTTATTACATTTATGACTGCATGGCGGTACAAAGCATGCTATCCGCACGCTTCTTTTCCTCATGCAAGGCCTGGGTTGTTGTGTCTCACAAAGCGTGGCCTTCTCCTCCTGCGCCTCCTCCTGTTCCATCACGTCTGCTGCTGCTGGGATAGCGTTGCCGCGTGGTCCCTGTTTATTGAACCACTTATCTTTATTACATTTATGACTGCATGGCGGTTCAAAGCATGCTATCCGCACGCTTCTTGTCCTCATGCAAGGCCTGGGTTGTTGTGTCTCACAAAGCGTGGCCTTCTCCTCCTGCGCCTCCTCCTGTTCCATCACGTCTGCTGCTGCTGGGTTAGCGTTGCCGCGTGGTCCCTGTTTATTGAACGTCTGCTGCTGCTGGTGCTGGGTTAGCGTTACCGGTCCCTTTTCCTGGAACCTCTTCTCTGTATTACATTTATGACTGCATGGCGGAAAAAAAGCATGTTACCTGTGCAAAGAAACATGACATTTTCCACATTTAAAAGACAGTTTTTCCTTTGAAACTTTACAATCAATTTTCTCAAAAACTATAAGCTCTTTTTCAAATATTTTTTTTCCCTCTTGTACCCACTCCCAAGGTGCACATACCCTGCTAATTTGGGGTATGTAGCATGTAAGGAAGCTTTACAAAGCACGAAAGTTCGGGTCCCCATTGACTTCCATTATGTTCGGAGTTCGGCGCGAACACCCGAACATCGCGGCGATGTTCGGCGAACGTTCGCGAACCCGAACATCTAGGTGTTCGCCCAACACTAGCCAGGACATCTGTGCCTATAGGCTCCTGTGAGGTAAATCCGGACCTGGAGGTAACAACAAAAAGCTATTTCTACTAACACTGAAATGTTTTCCTCCCGACACTTGTAACATATGTATTCATTTGCATATTATTATCCTGGGCATACCACTTGGATAAAAAAGACAGTGGCTCTTATTCAATTCACTTTTTCTTTTAGGAGAAATTTTTTACACAGATATAAATAAAATGTCTTTTAAACCACTAGCAAGCAAGAAAATACTTATAATTTTGATAGTACTTTTTACCTACTCGGTGAAAAATAGTACTTTTTCTCAGGGGTGTATCTGGGTAATATAGAGCCTATGTCAAACACTGAAATTGCGCCCCATATCCATACTAGAGGCTTCCCTCCAGTATGGATATCCATAGTTGTGTCCACCCCAGTAGCCCCCAACTATAAATAACAAGCTGCATCCCTCAGAATGGTAGTGGAGCATGAGAGAGGAGGGGCAGAGGGAGGAGGGGACAGCCATGGCGCCCATAAGGCTGTGGCACCCATGGCATGAGCCATGACTGCACCCCTCTAGATACGCCTCTGCTTTTTCTACTGCAGAGTGCTGAAAAGTTGAAAACGAAGATGAGTGAAGGAGAAAACTTGGAAGATGTCACTGTTGTATCAATTAATGATAGTAATATTTATAATAATATGTCAATTTTAAATGGTACAAGTTTACTTCATGGTCTCTAAGTAAGCCTGATTGAACTTTCAGAGGAAAATAATGGAGCTGAATCACCTTGCGCACGTGTGTCTTACACCATCAGTCCAATATTTAGAAATAGGATTAAAAAATAAGTAAATAATAATTTCTCCCCCTGTAGGAAGCCACCTGGCCGTAAAATGTGATGTTCGAGCACTTCTGATGAATGGACGCCCGCGAGATGATTCAGCTCCTGTGTAAACACGATCCATCCATTTGTGGAAGATGTCTTATCACGGCTGTGTACAATGCAGAACAGGGGCAGACAGCATGAAATGAAGGCCAGGGTGCCATGTGGAACTGGAGGCTGCAGATAAAGGCTATGGAAGTCACGCACACGGGGCCAGCTCGTTATGACCGGTTCCACGCCGTGGAAATTGTGCTGCGTACAACTTCTTTTCTCTAGTGTCAGACAGAAGTCCCTTCGTGTGCCTTCTCTTTATAAACCGGGGAATGTTGTGCTTTCGGTAATGTTGTCCATCTGGAGATTTTATTGCTGGGTAACATAATAATGACATCCTTTCTACACAGAAAATTGGAGATTGTTTATTCCTTCCAAACTTATTGATGAACGGTTTTAGCTTGCAGGCTTTCGCCAAAGGTATTTTAGCATTGAAAATGCTATTTTTGATTTTGAGAAAATGCGAAAAATTATTATATTACTGCCAAAAGCACAAAAACGCAGAAAAACTATGTTTTACCGTGAACATTTTTACAGTGAAAACACAGAAAATCTATTGTTTACCTAAAAAAAAAACCCACAAAAAAATAACAAAACTTATTTTCAATGGTATTGTCACTTGAAAATCGAATTAAACATAATTTTAGTGAAAATGAATGTGAATTTGCAATGGAAACCAAATGATACATGGAGATTCTACTCCACCAACATGGACAAAAAGATAACAAGAATAACATTTATAGAGTGGACTCTTGCAATGGACACAACGAAAATGCAAAATACTGCACCCTGTATGTACTTAGAGAGTATATAGCCTGTCTAACTCCCCCTCATCTGTGTCTATTCACAAATTGTTATTTGATCCCTTAGCTGAGTCAGCTGACTGCCACAGCAGAGAGCTAATATGTAAACACAGGATGTTAACAATATGTCTGCTTCCATGAAAGTAGGAAGTAGACGCACTGCAGATTTATTGCAGGAGTTATGTAAGCTGTAACATATAAATGTTTTTCTTAAGAGGTTGTTATGCTTGGGCTTATCTTTATTCAGGTCCGCTTTAAAGCCCTTTTTTCCCATAGGACTGAAAGTGCATAGCTATATCTCAGATCAGTAATTAGTAGCGGGGTAGAATGTTTTACAGACTAAAAAAGCTACATGTGCATGAATCCCAGACTAAACAAGTGGCTTTTCTGTTTGGATTCAAATGTCTCCAGGGTTGGAGCTGTCTTAATGAAGAGTGGTAGTGAGTTCAAAAGGGTAGGAGCAGCATGACAGAAGGCTCTGGCTCCACAAGTTTTGAGGTGGACTCCGAAGTTACGACAAGGTTACTACCACCCTGGCGTTCTATTGAGATCGCCAGGGCGGCTGCGGGAGGGGTTTTTTTTAATGAAAAAAAAACTACTTCATGCAGCCAACTGAAAGTTGGCTGCATGAAAGCCCACTAGAGGGCGCTCCGGAGGCGTTCTTCTGATCGCCTCCGGCAAGCATAAGTAACAAGGAAGGCTGCAATGAGCAGCCTTCCTTGTTTGGCTTTCCTCGTCGCCATGGCGACAAGCAGAGTGATGTCATGGACGTCAGCCGACGTCCTGACGTCAGCCGCCTCCGATCCAGCCCTTAGCGCTGGCCGGAACTATTTGTTCCGGCTGCGCAGGGCTCGGGCGGCTGGGGGGACCCTCTTTCGCCGCTGCTCACGGCGGATCGCCGCAGAGCGGCGGCGATCAGGCAGCACACGCGGCTGGCAAAGTGCCGGCTGCGTGTGCTGCTTTTTATTTTATCAAAATCGGCCCAGCAGGGCCTGAGTGGCACCCTCTGGCGGTAATGGACGAGCTGAGCTCGTCCATACCGCTAAGGTGGTTAAATCCTGTTAATTTGAGGCTGTTAGAGGAGTGATGCAGTTACAACAAATCAGACATCCAAGGTCTAAGGTGTTTAAATATTTCAATGTTAGAAGCCAATCTTGAAAAGGATTCTCCATTTTATAGTTAGCCAGTAGAGTTAGCAAAGAATTACCGTTACATGGGAAGGACTGGGTTGATTTGTTAACAACTTTGCAGGGGTGTTCTGTACTAGTTTCAGGCATAGGAAGCCTTCATTTGAAAGGCCTGTATAGAGGCATTTGCAATAGTCCCGCCGTGATGTTTTGAAAGCATGAACTAGGGTTAGAAGACTCTTTAGAGGTATGAGGCATGTAATACTTGCAATTTCCCTTAGGGGCAAAAGGGATAATTTTACAATTTGATTCCCGTAGTATTACACACAAACTGCATACAAGGCCACAGCTATTTAGGTTTGAGAGCTCCCATTGGGTTTCATCAGCAAAGCATAGTGGTACTTCAGGCAATGCCTTTGGATGATATTTTCCAAGTGATAGCATGTGTATTGTGAACAGCAAAGGAGATCAGCATCGGTGGGTGTTGATGTTGGTCAAGGTTATGTATCATGGGTAGTGTTGGGCGAACACCTGGATGTTCGGGTTCGGGCCGAACAGGCCGAACATGGGCCAGATGTTCGGCATGTTCGGCCCGAACGCCGAACTCAATGGGAGTCAATGGGACCCCCGAACATGCCCATTTTGGGGGCCCTATGGGGTCGCAGGCATAAGGGGGGAGCATGCCCCGGTCGCGGGGGGGGTCGGAAATTCCCCCCACCCCCTCCGCTAGCGCTCCCCCCTCTGCCCGCTTCTCCATACAAAAAGTTTGAAACAAGTTCAATAGTACCTGGGCTGGTGGCACTGGCTGGCAGTGGAGTGAGGAGGAGGAGGAGTCCGAGTAGCAGAGTGACGTTGAGGCCGGGCAGCGGGCGGTTCAGCGCTAGTACCCTTGTGGTACTTCCGCCCTTTCTCTGACCTCACGTCCTCTGCGTGATGACGCATACGAGGGTACGCGTGATGCGTACCCTCGTATGCAGAGGACGTGAGGTCAGAGAAAGGGCGGAAGTACCACAAGGGTACTAGCGCTGAACCGCCCGCTGCCCGGCCTCAACGTCACTCTGCTACTCGGACTCCTCCTCACTCCACTGCCAGCCAGTGCCACCAGCCCAGGTACTATTGAACTTGTTTCAAACTTTTTGTATGGGGAAGCGGGCAGAGGGGGGAGCGCTAGCGGAGGGGGTGGGGGGAATTTCCGACCCCCCCCGCGATCGGGGCATGCTCCCCCCTTATGCCTGCGACCCCATAGGGGGCATAGGGGGGCAGTATTCGGCCGAACAGGGCCCTGTTCGGCCGAACAGGGGCCCTGTTCGGCCCTGTTCGGCCATGCATTCTGCAGTTCGGGCGAACCCCGAACAGTTTGGCCGAACACCACCAGGTGTTCGGCCGAACTCGAACAGCACCCGAACAGGGTGATGTTCTGCAGAACCCGAACAGTGGCGAACACTGTTCGCCCAACACTAATCATGGGCGGGGGGGGGGGGGGGGGGGTTCTGTGTGAGAATAGGTTTAGGTTTCTCTGTAGTAAAATATATTGGTCCCATGGTGGCAAGTAATCGTCATCTGAGAGTCTAGTAGTGAATAATCTGTGCACATATCATGCTGATGCTAAGCCTAACACCCTCCTTTTTACTGTACCTGTTTTGAATGCAAGGTGTGTAATCTGCCCGGTATTCGAGCTATGCACACTTGTGCAGATAGTCAATCAGGTGCAGCGTCTGTTTGGAAGCGCTGCCATTACCTTCTGTAGAAACGAAAGTGTGGACACCGCTACCACCCACAAAACCTCCGCAACTGTGCACGACCAGGCCAGCAAAACATAGGAAAATGTAGAAGAGTAAGGTCCGCACTTGTCCAGGTTTTCAAATCTATATTGTAGGACATATCCATACAATAGGAACATGCATATCCCAACACAGGAACATGCATCAAATTGCTGACATGTTTCGAGCTACAAGCTCTTAATCATAGCTATGATTAAGAGCTTGTAGCTTGAAACATATCAGCAATTTGATGCACGTTTCTGTGTTCTATTGTATGGATATGTCCTAGAATAAAGATTTGAAAACCTGGACAAGTGCAGACCTTACTCTTCTACATTACCTTCTGCTGTACAAAAAACATAAGTATACTTCAGGCTAGCTTTCTCCATGGGCTTCAGATTGCATTCATATACTTAGAATAGTGATTAGTACATAATTTGCATCTGATTTGTATTCAAGGTGTGTATTTAGCCTCAGGAGTGCTCTGCACATCTCTGTAGGTTTCATTTCATTTGCAGCCCGTGGCTGATATTTTATTACTGAAAAGTACCACTGTGCAATAGTATAATATCGGTCAAATACCGATATTCTACCATCTGCTATTCCCCAGCGGCCAAATTTCACGGCTCCTTTAGTTCATGCATGCCCGATCCTCCAGGTGCCCATTAACAGTACAATGTTTCACTACATGCGATCTTTCGATGCGATTTGAAAGGCAATTATCGAATCTTCACATTTACTAAATTTTCTTCAAATGCGATCATATTTTCCAACTTTCAGATCGATTTTATCCTAAAGAGCAATCGACCAAAGAATCGTTCATTATCGACTGCAAATTTTCTATACAATTCGATTGTAAAAATCGCATTGAAAGATCGCATTTGGTGACAAAAATTGTACCATTAATGGGCACCTCAAAGTGAACCTCCAGACTAAAACTCTACTCAGCAGCACTGAAAAGGCTTGGTGTTTCTTTATCAGTTTCACAGCATCAGAACTTTGTTTTTCTTTCCTAAGCCTCATTTTTAGCTGCACAGAAGAAAACTGCCCCGGCATTTTCCCCTGATGCTGTGCAAAGCATGATGGGATTTCTGATGTTGTTGTTCTCCTT
Organism: Hyperolius riggenbachi; assembly: GCF_040937935.1. Classification (NCBI taxonomy): domain Eukaryota; kingdom Metazoa; phylum Chordata; class Amphibia; order Anura; family Hyperoliidae; genus Hyperolius; species Hyperolius riggenbachi. The sequence continues at coordinate 289,327,270 of NC_090654.1, read as the reverse complement.
CTGCTGTTTTGGCGCAAATTTGTTTTTTACAATTTTGAATTTGAGATTTGATGCTTAGCGCGTGCAGCTGGGAGGGGTGATCAGGACACAGGGCAGTTGTAACTGTGTCTCATGCTCCTTATCACCTCCTTTCAACCAAAGAGATGGCTGTCCCCCTGAAATCACATACATTTGCCTGTTCTTTTAAAACAGGGTGGGTAAGAGATTTTATTAAGTTCCCCTTCAACCGATCAGACTAGCAGATCTCTCGGCTGAATGCAAGGCTGACCTTATTTGGTGTTTTGAGTCAGTCCACAAGCCAGGTCTCTCACTCGTGCAGAGTAGAGCACAGCAGAGCATCACCAGGTGGCGCTGTCCTCTAATTACACCCTTCATCTGTGCTGCAGCGTGCTTCCTACAGCTCCCATTTCTCGTGCCCACTGCCCCGTGTATTTTTTGCAATTTTTGTCATTTGTGTGAAATTGTGACAATGCCTCAATTCACTAAGCTTAACTCCTGTCTTTAATAACTCTTCAGAGCTGGTTTACAGTTATCACAATTATATCACCATGGTAAATATCCCAAAAATGATGGAAAAACAAAAATGGACATATTTCCCCATCACAAGTAATTACCTCTGGTTAGTAATGACAGTGACCATAGAGTGGCTACCAGCTACATGTCCATGCACAACATTTGTCAGGGTTTCCTTAAAGGGAACCTAAACTGAGAGGGATATGGATGTTTCCTTATAAACAATACTACTTGCCTGGCAGTCCTGCTGATCTCTTTGGCTGCAGTAGTGGTTGAATCACACACCTGAAATAAGCATGCAGCTAATCCAGTCTGACTTCAGTCAGAACACCTGATCTGCATGCTTGTTGAGGGGCTGTGGCTAAAAGTATTAGAGACACGGGATCAGCAGGAGAGTCAGGCAACTGGTATTATTTTAAAAGGAAAAATCCATATCCTTCTCAGTTTAGGTTCCCTTTAAGGTGGCCATATATCTCTCCACTTGGAGGCCGATCAACCATCCAATTCGATAATTATGATCAGATGAAAAGCAATGCCACCGTGAGCATGCCTGATTGACGATGTGACCAATTTCGGGCCTACATTGATTGCATGTGTGGATTGGACATGCTGCAAGATGTCCGGCATCATGGCCGATCGGGTGCGCAGTGGTAACAGCGAGCGATATCGGGACAAGTGATGACAAACACGACGAAACCCCCGGCGCTGCTCCCCCTAGTGTATAAATGTGCCCCCTGTGTGTATTTTTACGTTACCTGTCCTGTGCCGCCCACCCAATTATAATGGAAGTTGCCTCACACACCACTAGCGTATAGCATGTGGCATGTGTGTGACGTCACATAGAAGAGGAAGGATGGGAAGACGGATGGGCACCGCCCGGTAGGTGACACAGATATGCACGAGGGCACATTTATACACCAGGGGGCAGCGGTGAGGCGTCGGCTGAGACATCTGATTTCCGAGTAATTTCATGCTGAAACTGATCGGCAATCGGCCTGTGGTGTGTGGGCAGCCGACAGATCTCTCTCTGATCAGATTCAGGGCTGGAACCCACTGGAGCGATTTTCTGAGCATTTACGGAGCGCTTTAAACCGCTAGCGATTTCCCTAAAAGCTCAGCTAATGTTGGATAATAATGAATGGGCCAAATTCCACTGGAGCGATTGCAATTACCAAATCACAATACGCAGGACATGCAGCATTTTTGAGCGTTAGCGATTAGTGTTAGCGTTTCTGCAATGTAAAGTATATAAACGCTGGCGCAATCGCTCGTCAAACCTACACAGAGCGATTTTGCTAGCGTTTTTACATTACTGCACACTGTAAGAAAATAAAAATTAATTGAAAGGACCAATCAGAATTAAAAACGCTAATCGCTAATCGGTACACAACCGCTGTCAAATTAATTACACTTTTTAAAATCGTTCCTGAAAACGCTCATGAAATCGCTTACAAACCGCTCATACAAAACGCTAGCGCTTGCGATTAGCGATAGCGTTTTGTAGTGGGTTCCAGCCCTCAATCAGAGTGAGATTTGTCTCTTGGTTAAATCTGCCCATCATTGCCTGATGTATGGGCTACCTTTAGGCTTCTTTCCCACCAGGACGTTGCGTTTTAGGGGACGTTATAGGTTGCATAACTTGCCCCTAACACAACGCCTGGTGGTGCTGGACGAGGACGCTACCTAGAGCTGCGTTATGCAGCTCTTGGTGCGCCTTTTTTGTGCAATGTGATGCGGAGACCACGTGATCCGCATCACGTGCTCCCGCTGGCCAATCGCCGCACAGGCCAATAGCCGCTCCAGGAAGTAAACACTGCACGTCACTGAGTGCAGTGAATATTAATTAGCCATGTGGCTGGCCGCAGAGAAGGAGGGGAGAGCTCCTCCTCCAACATCACTGAGCGGCTTAGCCGCGTATAACGTACAGCATGCAGCACTTTTTAAAAACGTGCTGTGTTACAATGTAACGCAAGGTGGGCACTGTGAACAGCCCATTGACTTTTCATTGCTGTGCAGTGGGCTGCGTTACAGGCTGCTCTAACATGCGCCTGTAACGTCCCACTGTGAAAGCAGCCTTAGTCTACTACGGTAGTACTTTCTATTACAGATTTGGACCAGAAGTCAATTAAGAGTGCAAGATTGTATACACATTGATTTACCATGAGGGAAAAAATAAAAAGTGAAGAAATTAAAATAACATCTACGCTGAAGCCTGGTGTTTGGATTTCTTCCCGTTCCATCCAGTTGCTTACACCTGTCATCTCTTGCTGCCCATAAGGAATCTTCCATTATAATTTGTGCAAATGAGTTGGGCATAATCTGATTTCGTTCCATAGTACCCAATTAGTTTGCCCTTTCACGATTTGCTATAGATTTCCTCTCCCTGGTCTCTCGTTGACCTTCTGTTACCGTCATGAGCAGAACTATTTTCTTATTTCCTCTTTATTGCACCGTATGCTCGGAGACGGGAGGTCGCTCGCAAATTCAAATGAGGCATTTGCTTCCTGGATGGTTGGAGATTCTGACACACTCTGGTCATAAATAAAACAAATCTATCCATACACTAGCAATGCGAAGACATGGGGAGAGAGTGTGGCGAAATTATGCACAGCAGACGAGCTACAACAATAGGAGGAGAGAAAAATAACCCACAGGAGAAGATAGGACAGATATGAGTTACTCAATTATTTAAGGAGTCAGTCCAGCCGGAGCGAATATTTCATGCGTGTTTATGAGTTAGTGGATTCAACTATGGACTTGTGAAAGGGACCGTCCTCCTAATGGCGATATTTCAATTTTTGTTTGATGCCGGGGAGGTAAAGGGGAACTGAAGTCAAAGAAATAATCCAGCCACATGCTGAAACAAAATATGATTTGTAACCTATGTTTAAAGTCTAATCTCTTAAAGGGGACCTGAACTCAGAACTGCTTCTCTGCTCTTAAAGATAAACAACATAATAACCCCTTAAAGGGAACCAGAGATGAACGTTTCACACAAAATAAACATATCAGTCGATAGCTTGTAAAGAATAAATGCTCTACCTGATAATTTCGCCACTCTAGTGTGCCTTTTTTAGTGTTTTTTATCCATTATTGCTCCAGGAAAAATCAAATATGGCCGCCGGCTCATATCCCTTCTGCTTCCGGGATATGAGTTGTTCTGGATGTGCTGTCTAGGCTATATGAGACTAAAACACAATTGCTAACTTCCAGCTAGAGCAATGTCCTGCCTCTATCTGGCCAGAAGACGCCAGTCTAAACTGAATGCCAACTGCACAATAGGCTATATGAGACTAGGCTGCTATCTAGGCTATATGAGAAAGGCTGCTGCAGCCTTTCATCTGTGTGCTTTCATTTTGGTATGATGTGCAGCTGCCTGTAGGAAGTATCTCTCATAGGAATGAAACTGCAGTCATCATCAGTATCTAGTGCACCCAGAGCACACAGGGATCATATTGCAGCCACAGAGCTTCTCTCTCAGCAGCAGCAGCAGCCCCTCCCATGTCATCACAGCCTCAGTATGCAAAGCAGGAAATCTGAGCCAGGAGGTGGCAGGCTTGGGATTGAAAAGACTCCACAGAAGAGTGACTCAGCTATAATGATTCCAGGTCAAATCTAGACTGAGCCAGTCGGGGATTCTTATCACAGCTGCTAATAGACTAATTAAGCAGATAACAATGAAACTAAAATCAGGGTAGGTGTTTACTGTCATGTAATAAAATACATGAGGGTGCTTTGTCTCTGGTTCTTTTTAACTATCACTACACTATTGTTGAATCATTAATTACCTTGGTGTTATTGTGTGACAGTCAGAGTGTGTGTTGCAGGAAGCTGCTGTAATGATCCGCTCAGCTGGCTGCACAGGCAGACAGCTGTTTGACCATTCCTTATGTCTGAGAGATGCAGGTCTCTGGAAAAGAGACCTGGCTTCATCTTGCAACTTTCAGAGTTGTTTTGCTGAGGGATTTGCATACATGCAAATTGTCCAGCTGTCTTGTTTGAGGGATGGCAGTATAAAAGCCTTCTGCTGACCAGAAGGCTTTGCTGGTCATAACGGTTTGTTAAATACACTCCTGGAGTGTCAGCCTTCCCTGTTGGATTGTTATAGGTATCTTAGAGTATTTCTGGGGACTGCACTAGGCAGCTCCTCTAGTGCAGTTAGCCTGCTTATCTGTTTTGTCTATGTTGCCTCTCTGCTGTGATTGTCCTGTCGCCAATGGTGGTCGATAGGAAATCGTCCTGTCTGTGGGTGCTAACCAGTGTAGCGGCTGTGGATCCTTCTGATCTGCTTTCTTGGAGTATAGCTGGAGCAGCGGTTGCCACCGGCTATCTCATCTGCCTGTCTTGCTTGGATCGCAATAGCCTCTAGCGGTAGCGGCTGTGGATCCTTCTGATCTGTGATCCTGTCCCTGAACCCGGATCGCACTCGCTCTGGCGGTAAGAGCAGTGGATCTTTCCTATCCTGTTTCCCGTCCGTCTGTCTGTCTTGTCTGATATGAACGCTTGCTGTAGGCTAGGTGAGGTAACCGTTAAGCAAGCGCTCGCGTTCTCTGTTTTTCGTGTTTGGGTGGCGGGGGTTAGTTAGGCGTGCTTGTCTCTGTTGCGCTTAACGTGCGGAGATCATGCTGTAAACGCGTTTGCTGTTGCGAATGAGTGCGGTGTTCGCGTTTAGTTAGCGTTTGTTATTTTCCTTATGTTCTCATTGTATGATTTGCTGTGCCTTTGCTACTCTCGTGCCCTGTCTTGCTTTAGCCTTGTGTCACCTCTGGCAATCGCCTCTCTCGCGATTGCATTCCTACTTCGTATCTGCTGTTATGTGTGCACCGTCGCGGGTTGGCGACTAGATTGGTGCACACACATACAATCTGTCCCTGTGCTCATTCTCATTTGCAATCGGTTCTCTTGCAATTGCGTTCTCTCTTGGTTTCCTCTGTTGTGTGTCCACCGTCGCAGGTTGGCGACTAGATTGGTGCACACACATACATTCCTCCTGTGGGCTTATTCTGTGTTGTGTCACTGTTAGCAATCGCCATCTCTTGTGATTGCCTTCTCACCTGATCTTCATGGTTGTGTGTTCATCGTCGCTGGGTGGCGACTAGATTGGTGGACACACATACACTCTGTCGCTTTACTCTCTTTCTTTAACCTCCCTGGCGGTAAGCCCGAGCTGAGCTCGGGCCTTGCCGCGCAGGAGGAGATCTCAGCCCCTGGTGGGGCGATTTTCACCATTTAAAGTGCTGTACGCGCAGCTAGCACTTTGCTAGCCGCTCGTACCGCTTGATCGCCGCCGCTCTGCGGCGATCGCCCGCATGCAGTGGCGGAAGAGGGCCCCCCCCCGCCAGAGCCCTGCGCTGCCCGGACCAATGAGTTCCGGGCAGCGCTGTGGGCTGGATCAGAGGCGTCTGACGTCAGGACGTCGGCTGACTTCCATGACGTCATTCCGATCGTCGCCATGGCGACAGGAGAAGCCAAACAGGGGAGCACGTTATATACGCGTTCCCCTGTTTGCTATTGTTGCCGGCGACGATCGAACTAGAGGGACACATGCGCCCTCTAGTGGAGGTTCATGTAGCTACCACTCTGGTAGCTTTACATGAAACATAAAAAAAAAATAATTTGGATTTCTGCAATTTTTGCAGAAAAAATAAACCGCCAGGGAGGTTAAGGGCTATCTTGCCCTGCGTTCTTCCCTTCATACAATTCCTATCTGGCGTCTGTGGCAGGGCAGAGGATCTGTTCCTCTGCACTCCACAGCTCCATCTGCCGACAGGAATTTCCCTCTACAGGTGCGTTGCACCTTTTGCGGGGTTCTCTCAAATTATACGCTTGTGGAGGATTTCCGCAGTGTCAGCGCACATCCTGTGCGCTGAGCACGGAAAGAATTCCACAATCGTTACAGCTGCTATGTGTCTGTGTGTGTGCTGTGCACAGACCAGGCCAGCTGCTGCCTGCTGGCCAGCTATTAGCCTTAGCTAGCTACAGTATAGGTTAGGTTAGGGATTAGGATTATTGTGTTATTGTGTAGTTAGTACTGTAGTACTGCAGTCAGTGCTAGTAGTTGTTAGAGTAGTAGTACTACTGTGTTAGCTTTCTACAGAACTGCTGTGCTGTGAGCAGTGCCAGTGTGACAGTTAGTGTGCACTAGTGTCTTCTCCTCTGCTGTCTGACTGTCACTCGGCACGTGTCCTGTGGCACTTGGCACGTGTCCCGTGGCACTTAGCACGTGGCACTTGGCATGTGGCACGTGGCACTTGGCACGTGCCATGTGCCAAGTGCCACGTGACATGTGCCACCTGACACGTGCCAAGCAATAAAAAAAATTAAAAGCAATTTAAAGGCCACTTCCGGTTTTTCTATCCAGATATCCGAATCCGGCGGGATACCCCGGATACTGAGGTCGGATATCCGATCCGGATCAGAAAATGTTGAGAACGGATATCTGACCCGGATCGGATATCTGGGTATCCGGATCCGAATCGGATCCATATTTTGAAAAGGGGTATCCGAGCAGCACTGTTGGTGAGTTCTACTGCAGGTTTTTGGTGGTAAAAGTTGGAGGCGGGAGCAGTTTATACTTATCCCCAAGTACATACTCTGTATCTTTTGGTTTTTTTGTTTGTTTTTTGATGGGTTCTACTGATAAATCTTGTCCGCCTTTGTTATTTATGAGAACCTCGGCACATTCACCAGCTGGCATGTAAAACTAATGCAATTTCAAGAGTAAAGAAAGCAAATAAAGTAACTCACGCGAAGTGAAAAGGACGAGTTTGGAACGGTTTCATTAAAAGTTTTGCCGAGGTTTTTCGGCAGCTGTTTGAAGGCAGCTTGCAGGTGATGGTGGAAGTAACATTAGTTGAAAGAACAGCAGCATTTTGAGATCGATGTTTGCCTGGTAATGGAGGTGCTCATCTTCAAAGAGGGCTGTCAATGGCTCAAGAGCGCCGGGATAAAAATAGCAGGGAGCTTTCCACGTGCCGAACGAGCGCGCCCACGTTCATATAACTCCCGTTCCTCCAGCTGTCCTGGCATGAACTTACCAGTGGTGGAACAGCTCGCTCTTAAAGCGGACCTGGACTCCGAACTTCCTGTCTGCTCTAAAAGATACAAAACGGCATAATAGCCTTTATAGAAAAACATTTCCTTTTTACAGCTGGTCCTGCAATAAATATGCAGTGTGTCTACTTCCTGCTTTTATGGAAGCAGACATAGGGTTAACATCCTGTGCTTTCCAATTAGCCTCTCTGCCATGGTAGTCAGCTGACACAGCTGAGGGATCAAATTATAACTTGCGATTAGACACAGATGAGAGGGAATTAGTCAGGCTAAACTCTCTAAATCAAACTGAAATACAAAGTGGGCCGATAATAAACTCTGGGACCAGGTCGTGGGCCGACCTCAATGTCTAGTGGCCACCTCTCTCCTTTAAAAAGTTTTCTCTGGTGTCTCATGCCCCTCCTCCACCCACTGTACAGTTCCCTGATGTTTAGTGGTCCTGCGTTCCTCATATATACAATTCCCTGCTGTTTAGTGGCACTCCCTCCCCTATACAGTTCCCTGGTATCTAGTATCTAGTGCTTTCCCTCTCTCCATATGGCTTCCCTGGTGATTTAAAGGGACACTTAAGTCAAACAAAAAAAAATAGTTTTACTCACCTGGGGCTTCCAATAGCCCCCTGCAGCTGTCCGGTGCCCTCGCCGTCTCCCTCCGATCCTCCTGGCCCCGCCGGCAGCCACTTCCTGTTTCGGTGACAAGAGCTGACAGGCTGGGGACGCGAGTGATTCTTCGCGTTCCTGGCCACAATAGCGCCATCTATGCTGCTATAGCATATATCATATACCATATAGTAGCATAGAGGGTGCTAATGTGTCTGGGAATGCAAAGAATCATTTGCGTCCACAGCCTGTCAGCTCCTGTCACCGAAACAGGAAGTGGCTTCCGGCGGGGTCAGGAGGATCGGAGGGAGACCGCGAGGGTACCGGACAGCTGCAGGGGGCTATTGGAAGCCCTAGGTGAGTAAAACTCATTTTTTTTGTTTGACTTAAGTGTCCCTTTAACTCCACTATAGAGTGGGCCAAACATAATGCAAAGCAGGAAAACCACCAGAGGGCCATATCTGATGGCTCTGAAGGACAGATTTGGCACATGGTTCGGAGTTTGACATGTATGCTCTAAATACACACAGGGTGAATTTCTCTCTGTGTTCCTTCCGTCGTGTACAAGAGTTTAGCTCCACTTTAAAGTGCAAGTCCAGTCTTAGAGCATAGAAGCGGTGATGGAATAATATTTTACAGATGTGTTTGGCATCCCCTCCTTCATATAAACCAAAAAAATGGGTAAGCCCCATCAACCCAACCCCAAAAGGTGAGGGGTTGTAAATGGGTGTGCAGAAGGGAACTGAATGCAATATACACCACAAACAAGACAAGATGTTCCCTGCAAAAACCGCACCACTCCATACAAATCAATGCAAATTCAACTTTATTCAAAATAGCAATATAATAAAAACACTAAAAACAAATGCCATGGGGGGAGGGGGGGGGAGAAAAGGGGTAACTGTACATACAATTTGTGGACAGCTGAAATTGTATGAAAAGCTTTATAAAGATGAAGATTTCATTTTTCAGCACGACCTGGCACCTGCTCACAGTGCCAAAACCACTGGTAAATGGTTTACTGACCATGGTATTACTGTGCTCAATTGGCCTGCCAACTCTCCTGACCTGAACCCCATAGAGATTCTGTGGAATATTGTGAAGAGAAAGTTGTGAGACGCAAGACCCAACACTCTGGATGAGCTTAAGGCCGCTATCGAAGAATCCTGGGCCTCCATAACACCTGAGCAGTGCCACAGGCTGATTGCCTCCATGCCACGCCGCATTGAAGCAGTCATTTCTGCAAAAGGATTCCCGACCAAGTATTGAGTGCATAACTGAACATAATTATTTGAAGGTTGACTTTTTTTTGCTTTAAAAACACTTTTCTTTTATTGGTCGGATGAAATATGCTAATTTTTTGAGATAGGAAATTTGGGGTTTCATGATCTGTATGCCAAAATCATCAATATTAAAACAATAAAAGGCTTGAACTACTTCAGTTGTGTGTATTTGAATCTAAAATATATGAAAGTCTAATGTTTATCAGTACATTACAGAAAATAATGAACTTTATCACAATATGCTAATTTTTTTAGAAGATCCTATATACTAAACAACATATCTATCGGATTTAACTAAACCGTTATTTAAAATGTTATCACTTACTCTTTGTAAACCATTATTATCCACATAATAAAGCGATAAATAAGTAAATAGTAATATATTGATTTTCACATGCACTATTTGTAAAACATTACTATCTACATAATAAAGTGATGAAGGGGAGTTTATAACTAAATGTATCAATTTAAAAAATAATTTCCTAAACGACATGGGAGTTTTAGGGTTAGGCACCAACAGGGGGGGTATTAGGGTTAGGCACCACCGGGGGGGTCTTAGGATTAGGCACCACCAGGAGGGATTTAGGGTTTGGCGCAACCAGGGGGGTAGTTAGGGTTAGGCACCAGCAGGGAGGTCTGAGGGTTAGGGATAGGTAGAGGGAGGGTTCTGTGTGAGAGTAGTTAGAGGAGTTAGGTTTAGTTGTAGTAAAATGTTAGTATTATTTACTAATATTTTACTACAGTTATTACGAACGTACTTATATTGTTTTTTTCATTGTTATAAACAATGTTTTCAGAATTTATTACATGAAGAAACGATAAAAAAAGATATACACAATATTATACAATTATACATATATTATCTTTTTCAGTTTTATAAACAATATTTTCAGATTTTTTTTATTACAAGAAACGATAAAATATGGTAATTGACAAAATCACTTAATTTCAGCTACACCACACGCCTTTTTTTCCAGGCACCCTTTTTTAATGTACGCATTTTTGGGGGGTCCTGAGGAGCCCAGGTGATTAGTTCAGAGTTCCCCTTTAAAGTTGACAGCAGAAGCCTCCTTTACATGAGAATAGCACTCGCCACGATGACCCATTAATGCCTGCCTTTCTTCTAGTCTTCCGTTGCGGGGATAATTTCCGGGCAGACTGGAAGAAGGTGATGAAATAAGCCCATATAAAACTTTCAGCTGCTCTTAATGTCTTAATATTCTCCATATTAGCGGAGAGACAAAGTATCACTTATGGAAATGGCTTGTAATTGTTCTATGATTGAGTAACTTGTCATAATTCATTAGCGGGATTAGCCATGTATCTGCCTTTGCGACGCTCCACTCATTTCACTTCACTGGCATTTTAAAGGGAGATAAGAAGAATTAAGCCCCTTGTCCGTCTCCCGCAGCGAGCTAATTGTCCCCGGGAGCTTTGTGCTTGTGCTGGAGAAGGGGATTTGCCGGCGTATTGTCTCGTGGCCCTTCTCATCGGTGGTTGGAAACAGAGGTAAATGGAGCATCGGCAAAGTGGAAAAAAGTTCACAGAGAAGAAAAGTTTGAAGGAATTCTGCACCGGACTGCTGTGCCCTCGTTGTCCTGGAATGGTCAGGAGTGGAGCTGTGGCCATGGCACTTGTGGTGGGGTCCAATTTGTCTCTATCCCGTTCAAAGACTTTTTGATTTTACGTTTTTTACCCCAACCTCTAGCCACTGGAAATGTACCATAATGTGGAGGTGGAGCTTGGGGAGGAGGGGATGAGAAATCAATGGGTGCTCACAGAGACCAGTTTGCAGAGGGACACACTGGATACAGCAGATGCCTATCAGCAGGGGTGTAACTAGAAGGGAGCAGCACCTGTGATCGCAGGGGGGCCCAGAGCTTTGGGGGCCCCCAACTACTAACCTTCCCTTCCTTCAATACCGGGGAATGACCGCCAAGTGCACTTTGACAAAGAGCACCTGTCTTAGAAGTGGCTGCAGGTAGAGCCTCCTGATACATTTAAAGCGACAGCACGTGCAGGGACCTTTGCATTATCAGAAATTGCAATCAGTATGCAATCAATGAGTGACTTTCTTGAGTTTAGTAATTACTTAAATTTGCATATTTACTATTAGAAACAAAATTACGTCCATTTTCATAATAAAATAACTTTGTTTCTTCAGAAAACACGAAACGATGACATTTCGCATTAAACAGGAATTAGCCTCGAAACGCGAAATTACATGATGGCAATTATGCTTATGAAATTCCAAATTACAGTTTGTATGGCAATTAGAAAATTACAAATTCACGTTTGTAACGACAAAATTTGCGTCCGTAGTTACGTAAACGTGAAATTATGCAAATGTTGGCTCAACACTAGATGATGGCCATCACTGCTTGACATTGGCTTAACCCATGGCTGGATTCCAGCTCCATCCGTGGGCTTGACCTATGTCCTAGATTGCCATGGCTGGAGCTGTGATGTTGACGGTAACCCTCCTGATGGAATGAGGTGGTATAACCTACTCCTTCTGGCTGAAGACGTAAACTTCCTTGTGGGAGGGGACGGTATAAGCCACTCCTCCTGGCTGGAGACGTAGACTTCCTTGTGGGAGGGGACGGTATAAGCCACTCCTCCTGACTGAAGACGTAGACTTCCTTGTGGGAGGGGACGGTATAAGCCACTCTTCCTGGCTGAAGACGTAGACTTCCTTGTGGGAGGGGACGGTATAAGCTACTCCTCCTGGCTGAAGACATAGACTTCCTTGTGGGACAAGACGGTATAAGCCACTCTTCCTGGCTGAAGACGTAGACTTCCTTGTGGGACAAGACGGTATAAGCCACTCCTCCTGGCTGAAAACGTAGATTTCCTTGTGGGAGGGGACGGTATAAGCCACTCCTTCTGGCTGAAGATGTAGACTTCCTTGTGGAACGAGATGGTATAAGCTACTACTCCTGGCTGAATTTTCATGTCATAATATTTGAACAAGAACAAGCTTCATCTTGTGGACAAGCTTCTACAACAAGAAAAAAAGAAGAAGCAGTCAGGAGGTCTTACGATCTATAAAGAAGGAAAAATAACAAAATGCATAATAATTGTAAGGAGAACAGAGGCACCAAGAGAATAAAATATATCTAAAAACTTAAAAATTCCTCGGGAGGCGGTGGTGGACTCATCTCCCCGAAGTAGACATGATACTGTCGGTTTTAGTACAAACAAATGTATTTATATGCTCCAACATACAGTGCAACGTGGGTATATTCCCGCTTCCTCAGGCAATAATGAACAGGAGTACACACAGTGCACTCCTGTTTAGTACAAATACATTTATTTGTACTAAAACCGCCTCCTGAGGAATTGTAAAGTTTTTAGATATATTTTATTCTGTTGGTGCCTCTGTTCTCCTTACAATATCAGCATCCACCCCAGGTGGAGGGGTTAAATTCCCTTTCTTCTCCTAATCTACAGAGAGCGACATCTTAATCCTGAGTGAGGCCTAATCTCCTCACCTGCCTACACAGTGGTTGTCTAATTGGTAACCCTGACTTGTGAGTTTACCTATCATATACTTCCATTTTCCCATCACCCAACTTACTACACTATATTAGGCTCTAGTTCTCCCTTCTTTTTCAAAATGCATTATAAATTGAGGGTAATTAGAGACTGATACAACATAGGTATGCTTGTCCGTTAAAATGGAGTGTTTCTTTAAATGAAAGTAACCACAGAGCTGCTGCCTATAGAGCTGTATTGAGGACAGTCTCCAGGAGGATACAATATGGGTCCAGCAGGGCCTTCTCGGAGAATTCCTCCCGTAGCACGATTCTTAATTTGTATGGATTGAGCTGCTTGGCCTGCTGGTGACAGGTGATTGACATTTATGGCCTGGAGCTGTGAGAGGAATATTACCTCCTGAACAATGAATGCAAAATAAAATCAATGTCCTTCCCGTGCAGGTACAGCTTGGTATTATTTCACACATTATGCTCCTGGTCTCTGGAAGCCCCCTGTTAGCACACATGAAACACCGGCCTTCACAAATCCATACCAGCCTTACAATAACAACCTCAGGCCAGAAATCAACCCTCAATCTAACCTTCTCCAAAATAATAATTACCAATAAAAAAAAAGTACAGCGACCTGGCCGTGGAAAGGAATACCTTCTGGCAAATGTCAAAAAACACAGTATATATTATTTTAACATGAGCAGTTGCTAGTTAGAGCAAATAATGTGACTTGCTTAACTGGTCGCTGGTTAAAGGACTCCGTCATTTCTCACATTTGTGAGTTTAAGTCAAGATTAGATTAAAGCTAGTGGAAAGCGGAAAAAAACAAAACAGATACTAAGGAGAGTGAAGGCTCTGGGTCCTATAGAGCCTTCCTGTTACTCTCACAGTCCACTCAGTCCACGGTTTGCATCCACCGCCACGGGAGGTTTCGGAAGTCTTCAGGAGCCTGAGTGCCTTGGGCAATTTGTCTCTACACACAGCCTGCAATGAGTGCCTGTGCAGAACAGCAGGGTGAGTAGAGAGAATGATTGCTGTGCAGCAGCTGGGACATTAGCAAGGAGAGGTGGCAGGATGTGTTTAGTGCTTCAGAAGTTGCCTGTCATTAGTAGCCATGTGCACTGGCTGCTGTCATACCAGAGTGCCCTAGATTATTTATCCTCATCAGAGTAATAAATAAAAAATGCAGAGTAGTCTGCTGTTGCAGAAGCCAGTGATACAGGTGCTGACAGCCGACTTCTGTAGTGAGCAGAGAAGCAAGCTCCAGGCTATGTAGATTAGCTTGATTGCAGGTAATCTTATCTCTTTTTCCCAGCTCCCCCTCCCATCCTGTCGTCTTCCCCTATGACCCTTTCCTCTTTTCAGATTTTAGTGGCTTCTTTTAACAACATGTCCCTGCCAAACAGCACTGGTGATGTCTGCAGTCCTGACGAGAGTCCTTCCTGCCATTTATCCTCTCCCACCAGGCTCTTTGTCTTGTGCCTCTATCTCTTCACCCCCCACCCTCCTCCTATGCATCCCCCTCTTTCATATGTCCCCCTTTTCTAACTGTTGTCAGAGGAGCTCACAATCTAATCATACCATAGTCATAGGGCCTGATTTACAAGCCTGTGAAAAGCCCTTTTTCACGCCTAAAATTAGTTTAGGCGTGATCAGAAGTATCTTGCGCGAAGCTCCCGCGCGCAAAGTTTTGCACGTGCAATCGCAGCGCCCATGGAACTTTGCGTGCGCGCCTGCGCGTTTGCGCGCGCAAAACTTTGCACGCGGGAGCTTCGCGCGATCAGCAGCACAAAGCGGTGATAACTCTGCTAGTGCAAAGGTTATCACGCCTAATGTCTTTTAGGCGTGATAATTGAGTTATCACCGCTTTGTGAATCAGGCCCATAGTCTAATGTCCTACCATGTTATTATTGTATATTTATATAGCACTGACATCTTCTGCAGCACTTTGCAGAGTACATAGTCATGTCACTGACTGTCCTCAGAGGAGCTCACAATCTAATCCTACCATAGTCATAGTGTAATGTCCTACCATATTATTAATAATTATGTATTTATATAGCACTGACATCTCCTGCAGCACATTACAGAGTACATAGTCATGTCATTGACTGTCCTCAGATGCGCTCACTATCTAATCCTACCATAGTCATAGTCTAATGTCCTTCCATATTATTATTATGTATTTAGCAGTGACATCCTCTGCAGCACTGTATACATTACAGATGTTTCATAATGGTTAGCTCCGCCCATATCCTGATGACTCTTTTCCCCCTAAAATCCCTAAATAATTTGCAGTGACACACTCAGCAGCACCCTAACCCGTCAACCCTCCCATTAAAAAAAATTGCTGTTTTTTTTTGGGGGGAAGGGGGGGGGGGTCTGTAAATAATTAGCGCCGGGTGTCAAATTCCCTAGGTAAGCCACTGCTTTTTGGTGTCCTTACTCTGTAATTTGCTATCCCGGTCTAGAGGACTTACTCTGAGCTGTTTAACACCCCTGGCATTCAATTGCCCCAGGATTTCTGTGCAAAAAGTGATCCAATTAATGTTCATAACCTTTTTTTCCTGTAACTTGCTAAAATGTGTCAAGCAAAGGTCTAGAATACAGTGCAGGAAAGCATTGACATGTATGCAGGTCAATACCGTTCGCAGCATGTTTTGTATTGATGTGTATAACCATCAATACCGCTAAGGAGGTTAAACAAGATTTTTCTAAAATTCATAGTTTTAGTTGTCCCCTTGCTCAGAATTCTTTTACGACAATCCAGGTCAAATGTTACCACAATGTGAAATCTTTCCCTAAACCTTCACATTCCAAACAGTATCTGATCTATCTGAAATGACCAAATCTAGCACAGCATTTCCCGTAGAGGGTTCAGCAGCCACTTAAGTCCAGTAATTGTCTTGTCCCGTTGATAAAATTTTGTGACTTTTGCTGGAGCGAGTAGTTTCAGCCTCCCAGTTAATGTCTGGACAGTTGCAATCACCCAGAACTATGACCCCATTTTTGCTTGCAGTCTTTTCAATCTACGGCAGTAATTGTAGTCAATCCATGCCATTTAAGTGTGGTAGCTTATTATCTCACACCCAAAAGAGACTTCACATCTTTTACTTCCACTAGAAACATTTACTTGTAAAGATTCCACAGCATCACAGTCTTTCTATGTTCATTGAGTTAAAGAGACACTGAAGCGGAAAAAAAATTATGATATAATAAATTGGTTGTGTAGTACGGATAATTACTAGAACGTTAGTAGCAAAGAAAATATTGTCATATTTTTATTTTCAGTTATATAGTGTTTTTTATGACATTGCATCATTCTCTAATATTTGCAGTTTACACACTACTCAGCATTCTAAATGATTTTACAGAGCAGGCTAGTGAACTACTGACCTGTCCTCTGCAGAGAAAAAACAATACAGTGACTGACAGTTGAACTAACAATCTTCAGAAGAAAGATCTCTTAAAGAGAATATGTACTCTAAAATTCTTACAATAAAGAGCATACCATTCTATTCATTATGTTCTCCTGGGCCCCTCTGTGCTGTTTCTGCCACTCCCTGCTGCAATCCTGGCTTGTAATTGCCAGTTTTAGGCAGTGTTTACAAACAAAAGACATGGCTGCTAACCAGCTTGTGATAGGCTGAGAGGAGCTTAGTCTGTGACTCGCACAGAGCCTGCAGGGGGCCTGGAGAGGGTGTGTATAGCTTCTAACCAATCACAGCAGAGCAGTGAAAGGATATGTAGGCATATATATATATATATGTATATATATATATATATATATATATATATATATACATATATATATATATATATATATATATATATCAATTTCATATACAAGCATACATGTATCTAATCAGTGTGATATTAAAGTGTCTTTAGAACAATCAGCCACACACACATCTGTGCAGGAAAGTCTGGCTATATGAAACCAAGAATAGTCAAATTCTTCTTGCTGGGCAAATCCCCTAAGTGTCCCCAATAAGGACACCTGTATGGTCATAAATAACATATATTCCCTGTGATCATTGAACTTTGTTATTTCTTGTAAATCACATGACTTTCTGTAATTATGTTGACATATGATGATATACTACGCATGAGCAAACCCTGTATTCAGTAGAATATTGTAACGATTGTGGAACTTTCTCCGTGATCAGCGCACAACGCGTGCGCTGACACGGCGGAAATCCTTCACAAGCGTGTAATTGCAAGCACCCAGCAAAAGGTGCTACGCACCTGTAGAGGGAAATTCCTGTCGGCAGATGGCGCTGGGGAGTGCAGAGGAACCAATCCTCTGTACCTCCACAAATGCCAGACAGGAATTGTACGAAGCGCAGAACGCAATCGCAAGAGAGGCGTTTGCGAATGAGAACGAGCAAAGGGACAGGTTGTATGTGTGTGCGCCAATCCAGTCGCCACCCCGCGACCGCGCACACACAACAGCAGATATGAAATAGGAACGCAATCGCGAGAGGTGCGATTGCCAGACGTGACACAAGGCAGATCAGAATAGAATACGAGGGTAGCAAAGGCACAGCAAATAATACAATGTGAAGATGGGGAAAATAACAAACGCTAGCTAACCGCGAACACCACACTCATTCGCAACAGTGCAGGCGGTTATGCGCGGTCTCCACGTGGTAAGCACAATAGAGACAAGCACGCCTAACTAACCATCGACAGACAAACATGAAACAGAGGACGCGAACGCTTGCTTAACGGTTACCTCACCGAGCCTCCAGCAAGCGGTCGTAGCAGACAAGACAGACACACGAAAACAGGGACAAGCGAGAGATAGGATCCACAGCACTAGCGAAAAGTGGCTAGCGCGATCCAGGTACAGAGTAGCAGAACAGAAGGATCCACAGCACCAGCGAAAAGTGGCCAGCGCGATCCCAGGAGACAGAACAGAAGGATCCACAGCGCTAGTGAAAAGTGGCTAGCGCGATCCAGAGAGGCAGAACAGAAGAGATAGCTGGTAGCAACCGCTGCACCAGCTATGCTCCAAGAACAGAGATCAGAACGACTTCCTATCGACCACCGCTGGGACAGGACAATCGCAACAGACAAACAAAACAGATAAACAATCCTAACTGCACTAGGGAAATCTGCCTAGCACAGTTTCCAGGAATTACTCTAAGCTGATCTTCAAACAGAGAGTAAGGCTGACACCCCACCAGGAGTGTTACATAGAATGAAATCCTTATGACCAGCGAAGCATTGTGGGAAAGACATAGTACTTAAAGTACACGCCTCCAATGAATGTGGCCAGGCAATTTGTATGACAACGTATGCAAATTCCTCTGCAAGCACAAGCTGCAAAACTGACAGAAGCTCTTCTTTCCAGAGTCCTGCAGCATGCAAACCTACACAATGGTCAAAAGGCTGCCTGCCTGCACAGACAGCTGAGCAAATCATCACAGTACCCCCCCCCCCCCCCCTCCAGGGTCGAATTCCAGACGACCCTCAAAACTGCTAATAGCAACAGACTCAAACTGAAGACTCATGAAGGTTGGGGCAGCCCGACAAGGTCCAATTCCAGAGTCAGTCCACCCGAAACCGACCTCATCGGAAACAGAAGCCACCGAAACATGCCCATCGGTACTACCAGTCTCAGTATAACACCCATCAGGACTGTGAACGCCAGAGAAGAAGCCATCGACACCCTCCAGACAATACCCACCACCTTCCAAGGAGCGTCCGAAAATACCAAACCTGCCACAATACCTGTTCGAAGTGTCCCTTACAACACAAAAGCCACCGTTGATCTTATCCAGTGTACCAAGCAAAATTTCTCCCGGCATCTCCCAGAACCTTTTGAAGCTCCACAGAGATCCTAAGAGGGCAGAACAATCACCAGGCTCACTTGGAGAATTACCAAGAACCCCCTTGGAACCAATGACAACAGTGCTGGGCGTAATGGAAAAAACTACGCTTACGGATCATTACGCGTAATTTTACGCTATTACGCATTACGGAATTACGCTTACGGCGTAGATATATATTTACGGTTCATGTCTGTAATTATGCATAGCCCTTACGCAATTACGCGTAAGAATACCATAATGCAGGTTGTTACGTTATTGCCTTACGTGTAATTTCCTATTAGCAATTAATGCGTAAGGCAATGCTCCCAAGCGGAAAAGTTGACGCATGGATCAATGTTAGGTAGCCGCCGACTTTAAGGGTTAATATCAAAGCCCCCTTAATTGCTTAGAGCCTCAAATTTGGAGAATATATTAAGGAGATCAGAAGGAATAACAGGAAAAAAATTTTTTTCAAAAAGACATAATAGTTTTTGAGAAAATCGATGTTAAAGTTTCAAAGGAAAAATATATACATTTAAAAACCCGCCGACTTTAACGGTTAATAGCAAAGCCTGCTTAAAATTTAGGAACACCAAATTCCCAGGGTATATTAAGGGGATCAGTGGGAATAAGAGGAAACATTTTTTTTCAAAAAGACCTTATAGTTTTTGAGAAAATCGATTTTTAAGTTTCAAGGGCAAAAATGTCTTTTAAATGCGGAAAATGTCCGTTTTTTTTGCACAGGTAATAATAGTGTTTTATTTTCATAGATTCCCCCAAGTGGGAAGAGTTTTACTTACTTCGTTCTGAGTGTGGGAAATATTAAAAAAAAACGACGTGGGGTCCCCCCTCCCAGACCTCTTTAACCCCTTGTCCCCCATGCAGGCTGGGATAGCCAGAATGCGGAGCACCGGCCGCGTGGGGCTCCGCACCCTGACTATACCAGCCCGCATGGTCCATGGATTGGGGGGTCTCGGAAGGGGAGGGGCAGCCAAGCTTTCCCCTCCCCCTCCGAGCCCTTGTCCAATCCAAGGACAAGGGGCTCTTCTCCACCTCCGATGGGCGGTGGAGGTGGAGGCCGCGATTTCCTGGGGGGGGGGGGGTTCATGGTGGCATCTGGGAGTCCCCTTTAAAAAGGGGTCCCCCAGATGCCCACCCCCCCTCCCAGGAGAAATGAGTATAGGGGTACTTGTACCCCTTACCCATTTCCTTTAAGAGTTAAAAGTAAATAAATAAAAGTAAAAGCTACACACTCAATCAGAGAAAAGAAACTGATACAGATTATCATTCCAGGAATTGATTTTTAACAGATCATATGCCCAGGTGAACAAATTGTCTTTTAAGAGCACATAGGCAAAAAGAAGAGCCGACGTGGACGGATCAGAAATCTGAAAGGTGGGATTCAGACAAAACCTCACACATTCAGAAAGAAATTCCGCCTTGGTCTCTGAATTTAGCCTTTTAAAGCTCTTAAAGACACAGGACCCAAACTCGACAAAATCGTACAAATCAGAAATTCCGTCTACACTGGGGTTTTGGGTTGGGCTGGTCATACTGTAACAATTGTGGAACTTTCTCTGTGATCAACGCACAACGCGTGCGCTGACACGGCGGAAATCCTCCACAAGCGTGTAATTGCAGGCACCCAGCAAAAGGTGCTACGCACCTGTAGAGGGAAATTCCTGTCGGCAGATGGCGCTGGGGAGTGCAGAGGAACCAATCCTCTGTACCTCCACAAATGCCAGACAGGAATTGTACGAAGCGCAGAACGCAATCGCAAGAGAGGCGATTGCGAATGAGAACAAGCAAAGGGACAGGTTGTATGTGTGTGCGTCAATCCAGTCGCCACCCCGCGACCGCGCACACACAACAGCTGATATGAAATAGGAACGCGATCGCGAGAGGTGCGATCGCCAGACGTGACACAAGGCAGATCAGAATAGAATACGAGGGTAGCAAAGGCACAGCAAATAATACAATGAGAAGATGCAGAAAATAACAAACGCTAGCTAACCGCGAACACCGCACTCATTCGCAACAGTGCACGCGGTTATGCGCGGTCGCCACGTGATAAGCACAATAGAGACAAGCACGCCTAACTAACCATCGACAGACAGACATGAAACAGAGGACGCGAACGCTTGCTTAACGGTTACCTCACCGAGCCTCCAGCAAGCGGTCGTAGCAGACAAGACAGACACATGAAAACAGGGACAAGCGAGAGATAGGATCCACAGCACTAGCGAAAAGTGGCTAACGCGATCCAGGTACAGAGTAGCAGAACAGAAGGATCCACAGCACCAGCGAAAAGTGGCCAGCGCGATCCCAGGAGACAGAACAGAAGAATCCACAGCGCTAGCGAAAAGTGGCTAGCGCGATCCCAGGAGACAGAACAGAAGGATCCACAGCGCTAGCGAAAAGTGGCTAGCGCGATCCAGAGAGGCAGAACAGAAGAGATAGCTGGTAGCAACCGCTGCACCAGCTATGCTCCAAGAACAGAGATCAGAACGACTTCCTATCGACCACCGCTGGGACAGGACAATCGCAACAGACAAACAAAACAGATAAACAATCCTAACTGCACTAGGGAAATCTGCCTAGCACAGTTTCCAGGAATTACTCTAAGCTGATCTTCAAACAGAGAGTAAGGCTGACACCCCACCAGGAGTGTTACATAGGACAAAATCCTTATGACCAGCGAAGCATTGTGGGAAAGACATAGTACTTAAAGTACACGCCTCCAATGAATGTGGCCAGGCAATTTGCATGACAACGTATGCAAATTCCTCTGCAAGCACAAGCTGCAAAACTGACAGAAGCTCTTCTTTCCAGAGTCCTGCAGCATGCAAACCTACACAATGGTCAAAAGGCTGCCTGCCTGCACAGACAGCTGAGCAAATCATCACAGATATAAGGAAGGTATTGAAGTAAAGAACGAGAATATTGTGTGCTCACATTCTGTGTCTGTGTGTGTTCTGTTAACCATTTTATGTCCTGGCGCCAGGAACTTAAGTATCTAAAGCATCTGATATCTGACTAGGCCGTAGACTGAAGTTAAATCTAACTACTCCTTTCAGCTGGGGGCTCGTCCGGGATTTGAACCCGGGACCTCTCTCCTTATAAGGGTTTCTGCCTTCCTCTTGATCAGCAGTGAAATGGGCTGGTGTTGTACTTGTTTTTTGGTTAAACTTCATGTACACACATCTTTCTTCAACCCAAATAACTATAAAATTGTATATTTATCAGATGGTAATATATATATATATATATATATATATATATATATATATATATATATATATATATATATATATATATATATGTATATATATATATATATATATATATATATATATATGTGTGTGTGTTACTACACATATAATTCAGCAGGCCTGATCTCAGTGGGCGATTTTCAGGGAACAAGTCTCCTACTTTTTGATACCTTGGTCTTTAGTAGATTCAATTTGGCCATAATTGTTTTGCTAGAGTCCATGTTGATATTGTGTTTTGTCTTATCCTGATTATGAATATAGTTGTTGAGTGTCCATATGTGTGATTAGCAGAGTCCTTCTAGTATGGTTAAATCATTACAGTTGCCCTGCTAGTCCTGACCTAGAAAGAGTATCTATGGCAGCGGTTGCTATTAGTTACAACTTTTTCTGCTTTGATTTGTAGTGTGTCTGTATAGATATTTACCATTACTGTGGTAAAAAGTCGATTAGCTAACATTCCCTCCCCCTACTAAATCAGGGTCTGTTTTATCTGTTTGTCTGAGCAAGCATAACAGGCTTTGGTCGGTATGATTGGTGTGATGGACTACAATTTCACAGCACCACAGTTGCCTTGAGCAACCGGATTGGTATATTTAATATGGGATAATTGGAAGGCCAGAGATGTTGAGGGTCTCATGTAGCTTTGTTCCCTAGTCTCCTGCTGTGATCTGTGTATTCCTTTTCACAAATGTGTCCTGTACTGAGGCCTGTAGCTACTTTTGACTTGTTTAGTGGGTTCTGGCAGTACTCCTGTATTTCTGATCTCAGCCTCTGTACTCTGGGCATTACAGAGATAGCTTGGAGTACAGTGGCTGATGGAAGGTGAGAGGTCTGCCATGCCTCACAAACAGTTTGTGAACTAATTTGTAGAGTCAAGACCACTCTCTCCCAAATCTCATATCTTGGTGCATAGCCACCTTATGCAGGAGTTAGTTGCTATCATTAGTTGCTATCATACCAACTAAATTACATCAGGAAAGAGAATTGTTCTTATTTCTAATCTGCATCAGGAAAAATAATTATTGGGTTTTTTCCTGAGTAATTTCTGATTTGGTTCTTTTCTGTTTTTTTCTGATTTGTTAGACCATTAGATTGGCCAACATTGTTTAATTGGTTGTTTAACCCATTCAGGTTCCGTCGTTTTCACGTGAGAAATGTTCACCTCCCATTCATTAGCCTATAACTTTATCACTACTTATGACAATGCACTGATCTATATCTTGTTTTTTCCGCCACCAATTAGGCTTTCTTTGGGGGGTACATTTTGCTAAGAGCCACTTTACTGTAAATGCATTTTAACAGGAAGAATAAGAAAAAAATGGAAAAATTCATTATTTCTCAGTTTTTAGCCATTATAGTTTTAAAATAATACATGCCTCCATAATTAAAACTCCCGTATTGTATTTGCCCATATGTCCCGGTTATTACACCGTTAAAATTATGTCCCTATCACAATGTATGGCGACAATATTTTATTTGGAAATAAAGGTGCATTTTTTCCATTTTGCATCTATCACTATTTACAAGTTTAAAATAAAAAAAATATAGAAATATTTCATCTTTACATTGATATTTAAAAAGTTTAGACCCTTAGGTAAATATTTACATGTTTTTTTTTTTTATTGTAATGGTTTTTTTTTATAGTAAACATTTTATTTGGGTAGTTTTGGGAGGGTGGGAGGTAAACAATAGATTTATAATGTAAATGTGTGTTAATTTGTATTTTTTTTTTCTTACAGGTGTAGTATTACTTTTTGGCCACAAGATGGCGGCCATGAGTTTGTTTACATGACGTCACTCTAAGCGTAACACACGCTTAGAGTGACTCATCGGAGAGGGAACGGCCAGAAAAGGCGCAGCTTCCGAGAGAAGCTGTCGCTTTTTCAGCGGGGGAGAGGAATCAGTGATCGGGCACCATAGCCCGATACATTGATTCCCTGGCTACCAAATCCGCGGCCGGGAGAAACTACGTCCAGGAACCAAAATAGGTTAAGGTTAAGGTTGCTAGGAGTACTGTACCAAATAGCTATTCGTGTTTTGACCATTAGGAGACTTCGACCAAAATTTTGCCCACTGTGATGCTAGCTCTGCCTGTTTTAGGTATTGGCTTTAGTATGGTCATCTTCTTCCTTTGGAAGAAATGACCAAAGGGGGGACTGAAAGGATATGTAGGTATATATGTATATATATATGACTTTCTGTAATTATGGTGACATATGATGATATACTACGCATGAGCAAACCCTGTATTCAGTAGGATATAAGGAAGGTATTGAAGTAAAGAACGAGAATATTGTGTGCTCACATTCTGTGTCTGTGTGTGTTCTGTTAACCATTTTATGTCCTGGCGCCAGGAACTTAAAGGGGAACTGAAGAGAGAGGTATATGGAGGCTGTCATGTTTATTTCCTTTTAATCAATACCAGTTACCTGGCGGCTCTGCTGGTCTATTTCTCTGCAGTAGTATCTGATTAAAACCAGAAACAAGCATGCAGCTAGTCTTGTCAGATCAGACTTATAAGTCTGAACCACTGAAACACCTGATCTGCTGCATGCTTGTTCAGGGGCTATGGCTAATAGTATTAGAGGCAGAGGATCAGCAGGGCTGCCAGGCAACTGGTATTGTCTAAAAGGAAATAAACATGACAGCCTCCATATACCTCTCTCTTCAGTTCCCCCTTTAAGTATCTAAAGCATCTGATATCTGACTAGTCCGTAGCCTGAAGTTAAATCTAACTACATTTCAAGCAGCACATTCCTGCCTGAGTGCCTGAGCCCGACAAAGCCATCAGAGGAAAGAAGATTAGATTATATAACAGAGATAACACAGCCACTGAGCAACTAGGAAAGGCTGCAGTAAGACAGACCACATTAGAACAGGTATAGGAACTTATAGGATAGAAGAAATAAGGCTGAAAATTTTGTTACAGAGTCTCTTTAAGGCCAAGTTTCCTGGAGAGAGGGAACTGATGGATTTACTATTGCAGAGTGTGTTTTGATTGTGGAAGGAAAGCCATGTAAGCCCAGTTACTAATGCACAAAGGCCAAGCAGATAGTGTCCTGTGCAGAATATGTATCAAGGACTGTAGCAATGCAAGGAAAGAATGCTCTCCACTTGGTCACATCATGGTAGCATGCCTTCTATTCTCCTGCTCATCTTCACCCAAGTCACTGTATGGCAATGAGCGGAGTTCTCCCTTAAAGATCCAGCTTGCAGCCTCCATTCTCTATCAACTGATAATCCCCGACGACGATCCAATGAATTCCACTCCCGCCGTTCGTCCCTTTGGCGGCGATACGGCACTATCCCCGTCCGTCTGTTTTACATGCAAAGTATGTATAAATATAAGGTACTCAATGAAGTGTGGAGGACATTATTGCTCATTAGCCGTTCCCCCATTTGACTTGTCATATGAAGCGTGACACATTATTGAATATTCCCTTTGGTCTCAGTGATAAATAGGCCACATTAAAAGCGACCCGCCTATGTATGAATTCCATTTATCAGTCACGGGAGCATCGCGGGCTGAGGATGGAGAGCTGCTACTTCTCCGAATCAATATTAATCCGTCGCTGGAGGAGAGGGCAATGTGTCTTATCTGCCACGCTCCCGCTATATGAGTATGAGAGCTGCGCTGGAAGGGAGGGGGTGCCACGCTCCCGCTATATGAGAGCTGCGCTGTAAGGAGAGGGGGGTGCCACGCTCTCTGCTATATGAGAAGTGCACTGTAAGGAGAGGAGGGGGGCCATGCTCCCGCTATATGAGTGCTGCGCTGTAAGGAGAGGGGGAGGGGAGGGTGCCACGCTCCAGTAGGGTTGCCAGGTCGGCTGATGGAGAAAACCGGACAGGGGGTGGAGTTAGGGGCGGAGTCAGAAGCGCACTTTTATGTAGAGTGGGGCTAAGCAATGGGCTTTTTAAAAAATGTTTTTTACAGTATTTATATCGCACTGACATCTTCTGCAGCACATTACAGAGTACATAGCCATGTCACTAACTGTCCTCACCAGTACATGCACATAAGAGACCACTTTTCACCAGTAAATGCACATAATAAGAGACCGCTTTTCACCAGTAAATGCACATAATAAGAGACAGCTTTTCACCAGTAAATGCACATAAGAGACAGCTTTTCACCACTAAATGCAAATAAGAGACATCTTTTCACCACTAAATGCACATAAGAGACATCTTTTCACCACTAAATGCACATAAGAGACATCTTTTCACCACTAAATGCACATAAGAGACATCTTTTCACCACTAAATGCACATAAGAGACATCTTTTCACCACTAAATGCACATAAGAGACAGATTTTCGCCAGTAAATGCACATAAGAGACAGCTTTTCACCAGTAAATGCACATAAGAGACAGCTTTTCACCAGTAAATGCACATAATAAGAGACAGCTTTTCACCAGTAACTGCACATAATGACAAACAGCCAGTTGTCCCCAGTATATGTAGCCAGGGATATATGTGCCCAGTATATGTAGCCAGAGGTATATGTCCCCAGTATATGTAGGCAGGGGAATATGTCCCCAGTATATATAGCCAGCGGTGTATGGGCTCAGTATATGTAGCCAGGGTGTATATGGGCCCAGTATATGTAGCCAGGGTGTATATGGGCCCAGTATATGTAGCCAGGGTGTATATGGGCCCAGTATATGTAGCCAGGGTGTATATGGGCCCAGTATATGTAGCCAGGGTGTATATGGGCCCAGTATATGTAGCCAGGGTGTATATGGGCCCAGTATATGTAGCCAGGGTGTATATAGGCCCAGTATATGTAGTCAGGGGGTATATATGCCCAGTATATGTAGCCAGGGTGTATATGGGCCCAGTATATGTAGCCAGGGTGTATATGGGCCCAGTATATGTAGCCAGGGTGTATATGGGCCCAGTATATTTAGCCAGGGTGTATATGGGCCCAGTATATGTAGCCAGGGTGTATATGGGCCCAGTATATGTAGCCAGGGTGTATATGGGCCCAGTATATGTAGCCAGGGTGTATATGGGCCCAGTATATGTAGCCAGGGTGTATATGGGCCCAGTATATGTAGCCAGGGTGTATATGGGCCCAGTATATGTAGGCAGGTGTGTCCCCCCCCCCCCCCAGGAGGGAAGCAGTCAGCGCAGAGAAGAGGGAGAGCGGTGAAGAAGGGGGCCATCTCCCCCCCTTCGCTCATCTTAGGGTCCTCTCCCTCCCTCGCTGTCTCCTCCGATCGGTGTGTGCGGTGGCTGGCAGAGGGGCGGAACTTACCTTCCGTGTCTCCTCCGTCTGGTGACTGGTCTCGTCGCAGGCGCCGCGTGGGATGAGTTGCCACTACTCTGGTCTGATGCAGACCAGAGCAGCGGCTGCGGCACCAGAACTTCCGGCCGGCGCATGGAGCGACACGGAAGGTAAGTCCCGCCCGCTGCCAAGCGCCACCGCCAGTCAGCCACACACAGATCGGAGGAGACAGCGAGGGACGGAAAGCATCTAAGGTGAGAGAAGGGGGGGAGATGGCCCCCTTCTCCGCCGCTGCCCACCGCTTTCCCTCCACTGCGCTGCTCTCCTCCTGCTACAGGCGGCTGTCAATACTGACAGCCGCCGGAAAAGGCATAAAACCGGACATCTTAATTGTCCGGTTTAGCATGCCTTTTTGCACCGGACACAGCGGCTAAAAACCGGACTGTCCGGTCTAAAACCGGACACCTGGCAACCCTACGCTCCAGCTATATGAGAACTGCACTGTGAGGAGAGGAGGAGAGGAGGGGGGCCATGCTCCCGCTATATGAGAACTGCACTGTGAGGAGAGGAGGAGGGGGGGGTGCCACGCTCTCTGCTATATGAGAAGTGCACTGTAAGGAGAGGAGGGGGGCCATGCTCCCGCTATATGAGAGCTGCGCTGTAAGAAGAGGAGGGGGGCCACGCTCTTTGCTATATGAGAAGTGCACTGTAAGGAGAGGAGGGGGGCCATGCTCCCGCTATATGAGAACTGCACTGTAAGGAGAGGAGGAGGGGGTGCCACACTCCCGCTATATGAAGAGTGACCAGGTTTTTGTGGGTCCAACCTGGGACGGGGAGAGGGGGTAGGGAGGGTGCGCCGCGGCGAAAAGTGGGGAGGACTGAGGAGCGAGCAGCAACAAAGACGGGGGGGGGGGGGATGGGCGTGACCATGACATTGTATGGGCGGAGCTAACGTAATGATGTAACAGCGAGGCATAAGACAAACGAGACTTTGCATCATGGGTGTGCAGAAACTGTGTGATGCTAATAGTATACCATAACCACAAAGCAGCAAACATAGCAATCTATGACCATTAAATAATAAATGCAGTAACAGTTACCCCGGACACCAGAAAATAAACGCAATGGGCAACATGTCAGCACAAAATAAATGCAATGCGGGCAACATGTCAGTATAAAATAAATGCAATGCGGGCAACATGTCAGTACAAAATAAATGCAATGCGGGCAAACATGTCAGTACAAAATAAACGCAATGCGGGCAACATGTCAGTATAAAATAAATGCAATGCGGGCAACATGTCAGTACAAAATAAACGCAATGCGGGCAAACATTTTAGTACAAAATAAACGCAATGCGGGCAAACATTTCACCAGAAAATAAACGCAATGCGGGCAAACATTTCACCAGAAAATAAACGCAATGCGGGCAAACATGTCAGTACAAAATAAACGCAATGCGGGCAAACATGTCAGTACAAAATAAACGCAATGCGACCAACATGTCAGTACAAAATAAACGCAATGCGGCCAACATGTCAGTACAAAATAAACGCAATGCGGGCAAACATTTCACCAGAAAAATTAACGCAATGCGGGCAAACATTTCACCAGAAAATAAACGCAATGCGGGCAAACATTTCACCAGAAAAGAAACGCAATGCGGGCAAACATTTCACCAGAAAAGAAACGCAATGTGGGCAAACATTTCACCAGAAAAGAAACGCAATGCGGGCAAACATTTCACCAGAAAAGAAACGCAATGCGGGCAAACATTTCACCTGGAAAAGAAACGCAATGCGGGCAAACATTTCACCAGAAAAGAAACGCAATGCGGGCAAACATTTCACCTGGAAAAAAACGCAATGCGGGCAAACATTTCACCTGGAAAAGAAACGCAATGCGGGCAAACATTTAACCAGAAAAGAAACGCAATGCGGGCAAACTTTTCACCTGGAAAAAAAACGCAATGCGGGCAAACATTTCACCTGGAAAAGAAACGCAATGCGGGCAAACATTTCACCAGAAAAGAAACGCAAAGCAGGCAAACATTTCACCTGGAAAAAAAACGCAATGCGGGCAAACATTTCACCTGGAAAAGAAAGCATTTACTCACCTGGCAGAAGTCTCCGGCCTCTGGCGCGCTGCTCCCGGGACCATCTTGCTGCTGATCTTCTCTCCCGCGCTGACAGGGCTACGGCAAGATGGCGCCCAAAGCCCTGTACTGGAGACACAAATAGTCTCCAGTACAGGGCTCCGGCAGCCATCTTGCCGTAGCCCTGCTCGCCTGCCGGTGTCGGAACACCGGAAGACAGGCTGGAGCGGGGCTGCGGGCAATGAACTGGCACGGCGTCTATAGACGCCGCTGCCAGTTCATGAGTATAGAGTGGCCAGAGTCCCGAGGCCGAGACGTCACGCTGCTGAAAGCGGAAAGTTTCCCGGGACCTCATGCTGCCTGAGACAGCGGACCCCGAATCCGGGACGCGTCCCGGGCAATCCGGGACATCTGGTCACTCTACTATATGAGAACTGCACTGTAAGGAGAGGAGGAGGGGGGTGCCACACTCCCGCTATATAAGAACTGCACTGTAAGGAGAGGAGGAGGGGGGGTGCCACACTCTCGCTAAATGAGAAGTGCACTGTAAGGAGAGGAGGGGGTGCCACACTCCCCGCTATATGAGAACTGCACTGTAAGGAGAGGAGGAGGGGGGGTGCCACACTCTCGCTAAATGAGAAGTGCACTGTAAGGAGAGGAGGGGGTGCCACACTCCCCGCTATATGAGAACTGCACTGTAAGGAGAGGAGGAGGGGGGTGCCACACTCTCGCTAAATGAGAAGTGCACTGTAAGGAGAGGAGGGGGTGCCACACTCCCCGCTATATGAGAACTGCGCTGTAAGGAGAGGAGGGGGGCCATGCTCCCGCTATGTGAGTGCTGCGCTGTAAGGAGAGGGGGAGGGCGCCATGCCCCCGCTATATGAGAACTGCACTGTAAGAAGAGGAGGAGGGGGCCACGCTCCCGCTATATGAGTGCTGCGCTGTAAGGAGAGGGGGAGGGGAGGGTGCCACGCTCCCGCTATATGAGAACTGCACTGTAAGGGGGGGGGGGGCCAAGCTCCCGCTATATGAGAATTGAGATAGCCCAAAATGGCTCGCGAACTTGTTCGTGCAAATCCCAGCTGTTCGCGGCAAACCGCGACCACATAGCGAGTTCAAATCGCCCCATATACCACATCACTGGGCTAAACTTTCACCATCTAAATCACAGTCAGCAGACACATGGCAGCCAATCAGGCTGCACTCCCTCCTGGACCCCGGACCCCCCTTACAAAAGGCAGCATCGGCCATTTTCTCACTCTGTCTGCTACCTGCTTTAGTGAGAGAAGGGAGAGGTTGCTGCAGAGGTAGGGAAAGCGTTAGTTAGCTCTTGTTAACTTGCTCCTTGCTGATATTTGTTGCTGAAAAGCACCACAAAAAAGCTCTTTTGAGAGCTAATGTTCTTGTGATGTGATTTTTTTGTGTGTGTTTGTGCCACTGACACTGCATATATACAGCCCTGTCTGTCACAACTGGCACTTGCTATACTGTGCCAGGCCCAGCACAGTCAGTGCATACCTTTCACTGCATCTGTGTGACTGCACATTGTATTATACCAGTCAGTGCATACCTTTCAATGCATCTGTGTGACTGCACACTTTATTAGTCCAGTCAGTGCATACCTTTCACTGCATCTGTGACTGCACATTGTAATATTCCAGTCAGTGCATACCTTTGGTTTAATCCCCCCCCCCCCCCCCCCCAATATGGACAAAATAACAGGCAGAGGCAGGCCACCCGGCAAGTCTGTTCGAGGTCGTAGTGTCGTGATTTCATGCGGCTTTCGACCAAAGTACAGTGTTCAGAAAGCACATGTCATCAACCCCCAAGGTTGTCAGGATGTAGTTGACTATTTAACACAGAACACCTCATCTTCCTCAGCTTCCGCACAGAACTGTGACATATTTTCTTCCTCCTGCACTACCCGCTGATCCATGTATCCACTTTATGCCTCCAATTTAGGAATACAATGTTATTTCTGCCCTTTAGGGATTATAACCCTTCTCTGCATCAAATCCGTACTTTTTCCCGGGACTTTTGGCATGTATCCCACTTCGCCATGCCCACCTCCAGGTGTTAGACCCCTTGAAACATCTTTCCATCACTTTTGTGGCCAGAAACAGTGTTTGTAGTTTTTCAAGGTCATCTGCCCATTGAAATCTATTGCGGTTAACCGAGTTCACTGGTTCGCAAACTTTTGCGGAAGTTTGCGTTCGTGGTTTACGAACCTAAAATCTGCGGTTTGGGCCATCTCTATATGAGAACTGCGCTTTAAGGGAGGGGGTGCCATGCTCCCTGCTATATGAGAACTGCGCTGTAAGGGAGGGGGTGCCACGCTCCCGCTATATGAGAACTGCGCTGTAAGGGAGGGGGGTGCCATGCTCCCGCTATATGAGAACTGCGCTGCAAGGGAGGGGGTGCCACGCTCCCACTATATGAGAGCTGCGCTGTAAGGGAGGGGGTGCCACGCTCCCGGTATATGAGAACTGCGCTGTAAGGAGAGGAGGAGGTGCCACGCTCCCGCTATATGAGAGCTGCGCTGTAAGGGAGTGGGTGCCACGCTCCCTGTTATATGAGAGCTGCGCTGTAAGGGAGGGGGTGCCACGCTCCCGCTATATGAGAACTGCGCTGTAAGGGAGGGGGGTGCCACGCTCCTGCTATATGAGAGCTGCGCTGTAAGGAGAGGAGGGGGTGCCACGCTCTCGGTATATGAGAACTGCGCTGTAAGGGAGGGGGGTGCCACTCTCCCGCTATATGAGAACTGCGCTGTAAGGGAGGGGGGTGCCACGCTCCCCGTTATATGAGAACTGCGCTTTAAGGGAGGGGGTGCCACGCTCCCGCTATATGAGAACTGCACTGTAAGGGAGGGGTGTGCCACGCTCCCCGTTATATGAGAACTGCACTTTAAGGGAGGGGGTGCCACGCTCCCCGCTATATGAGAACTGCGCTGTAAGGAGAGGAGGGGGTGCCACGCTACCGCTATATGAGAACTGCGCTGTAAGGGAGGGGGGTGCCACGCTCCCCGTTATATGAGAACTGCGCTTTAAGGGAGGGGGGTGCCACGCTCCCCGCTATATGAGAACTGCGCTGTAAGGAGAGAAGAGGGTGCCACGCTACCGCTATATGAGAACTGCGCTGTAAGGGAGGGGGTGCCACGCTCCCGCTATATGAGAGCTGCGCTGTAAGGAGAGGAGGGGGTGCCACGCTACCGCTATATGAGAACTGCGCTGTAAGGAGAGGAGGGGGTGCCACGCTACCGCTATATGAGAACTGCACTGTAAGGAGAGGAGGAGGGGGCCACGCTACCGCTCTATGAGAACTGCGCTGTAAGGGAGGGGGTGCCACGCTCCCGCTATATGAGAACTGCACTGTAAGGGAGGGGGGTGCCACGCTCCCGCTATATGAGAACTGCGCTGTAAGGAGAGGAGGGGGTGCCACGCTACCGCTATATGAGAACTGCACTGTAAGGAGAGGAGGAGGGGGCCACGCTACCGCTATATGAGAACTGCGCTGTAAGGGAGGGGGTGCCACGCTCCCGCTATATGAGAACTGCACTGTAAGGGAGGGGGTGCCACGCTCCCGCTATATGAGAACTGCGCTGTAAGGAGAGGAGGGGGTGCCACGCTACCGCTATATGAGAACTGCGCTGTAAGGAGAGGAGGAGGGGGCCACGCTACCGCTATATGAGAACTGCGCTGTAAGGGAGGGGGTGCCACGCTCCCGCTATATGAGAACTGCACTGTAAGGGAGGGGGGTGCCACGCTCCCGCTATATGAGAACTGCGCTGTAAGGAGAGGAGGGGGTGCCACGCTACCGCTATATGAGAGCTGCGCTGTAAGGAGAGGAGGGGGTGCCACGCTACCGCTATATGAGAACTGCGCTGTAAGGGAGGGGGGTGCCATGCTCCCGCTATATGAGAACTGCGCTGTAAGGGAGGGGGGTGCCACGCTCCCTGTTATGTGAGAACTGCGCTGTAAGGAGAGGTGGGGGTGCCACGCTACCCCTATATGAGAACAGTGCTGTAAGGAAAGGGGCTGCTTTTCACCAAAACGCATTACAGAGATTGGCAGACTAACAGGTTAAAAGGAACCTAGCCAGAAATGTGAGAGCTGGGAGGCTGTGCTGGTTATTTCAGAATAAATGTACTAATGGTTCAAAAAGTGTATTCGATCATCCTGAACCCGTCCCTTAATCAATAGTGCAATTATAATGGTTAGAGACGCAACCTGCATAGAGCAGTAGCAACCGTGGGACTGCATGCCCATGGGTGTAGCAATGGCCCAATCGATCCCCATGATCGCAGGGGGGCCCGGGGGCTAAGGGAACCTGTCATCCTCCCTCCCATCTGTATGCAGAGTGGCATACTTATGTCATTGCAGATCCGCTCTCTCCTCTTCACTTTGCAGTGTGGCAGCGTGCACCAGCATTCCTCTGTATGGCCTGATGCATGTCATGTGATAAGCATTCCTCTGTATGGCCCTGATGCATGTCATGTGATAAGCATTCCTCTGTATGGCCCTGATGCATGTCATGTGATAAGGATTCCTCTGTATGGCCCCGATGCATGTCATGTGATAAGCATTCCTCTGTATGGCCCTGATGCATGTCATGTGATAAGCATTCCTCTGTATGGCCCTGATGCATGTCATGTGATAAGCCTTCCTCTGTATGCCCCTGATGCATGTCATGTGATAAGCATTCCTCTGTATTGCCCTGTTGCATGTCATGTGATCAGCATTCCTCTGTATGGCCCTGATGCATGTCATGTGATAAGGATTCCTCTGTATGGCCCCGATGCATGTCATGTGATAAGCATTCCTCTGTATGGCCCTGATGCATGTCATGTGATAAGCATTCCTCTGTATGGCCCTGATGCATGTCATGTGATAAGCCTTCCTCTGTATGCCCCTGATGCATGTCATGTGATAAGCATTCCTCTGTATTGCCCTGTTGCATGTCATGTGATCAGCATTCCTCTGTATGGCCCTGATGCATGTCATGTGATAAGCCTTCCTCTGTAAGGCCCTTATAAATGGCATGTGATAAGCATTCCTCTATATGCCCTTGATGCATGTCATGTGATAAGCATTCCTATGTATGGCCCTGATTCATGTCATGTAATAAGCCTTCCTCTGTATGGCCCCGGTGCATGTCATGTGATAAGCATTTCTCTGTATGGCCCTGATGCATGTCATGTGACATCGAGGCCTTACAGTGGAAAAGTGGTGAATGCTGCCATGCTGCAGAGTGTAGAGAAGGGGGCCAGAGCAAAGCCATGGCAACGTAAGTATTTGCAAACTGTGCTGCTGCTCCGATTAAGGGGGGCCCAAGGGTCAGAAGCAGTACAAAAGGGCGCATATGGCTAATGGACAAAAAGGGCGCCGCCATAGACTGCAATGCAAAATATCAGCTATTGGGAGCCCAACAGGAAATGTAGGCACCCGAGAAATAGCGATTGCAGGGATCGTGTTAACAAAAGTTTTCGTTTACAGAATAAGGTTTATTAAAAAAATCGTTTACAAATTCGTTTTGACTTTTGACATTTTTAAATTTTGCTTTCGGGAGTTTTTACTTATTTTTTCGTTTTTAAATTTCGCTTTCAGGACTGTAACAAGGACATTTTCGTTTACACTTATTTTATCATTTTAAAATTCGATTTCATACGTGTAATGCTTAAATATTGTTTTCAACCTTATTCTATTAGAAATACATAGAGATGAGCGTAATGACGTAATTACGATTTCGCGAAATTTCGCGTAATTAGTGTAATTACGATTATGGCCGTTAGTACATAATCGTAATGAAGAAGGATTTCGCGAAATTTCGCGTAAGCGTAATTTTCGCGTAATTTTCGCATTACAGCAGGTATTACGAAATTAATGCGTATGGCCATGCTCCCAAGCGGAAAAGTTGACGCATGGATCAATGTTAGGTAGCCGCCGACTTTAATAGCAAAGCCCCCTTAAATGCTAAGAGCCTCAAATTTGGAGAATATATTAAGGAGATCAGAAGGAATAAGAGGAAAAATTTTTTTTTCAAAAAGACCTTATAGTTTTTCAGAAAATCGATGTTAAAGTTTCAAAGGAAAAATGTATACATTTAAAAACCCGCCGACTTTAACGGTTAATAGCAAAGCCTGCTTAAAGTTTAGGAACACCAAATTCCCAGGGTATATTAAGGGGATCAGTGGGAATAAGAGGACATTTTTTTTTTTCAAAAAGACCTTATAGTTTTTGAGAAAATCGATTTTTATGTTTCAAGGGGAAAAATGTCTTTTAAATGCGGAAAATGTCCGTTTTTTTTGCACAGGTAACAATAGTGTATTATTTTCATAGATTCCCCCCAAGTGGGAAGAGTTTTACTTACTTCGTTCTGAGTGTGGGAAATATAAAAAAAACCACGTGGGGTCCCCCCTCCCAGACCTCTTTAACCCCTTGTCCCCCATGCAGACTGGGATAGCCAGAATGCGGAGCACCGGCCGCGTGGGGCTCCGCACCCTGACTATACCAGCCCGCATGGTCCATGGATTGGGGGGTCTTGGAAGGGGAGGGGCAGCCAAGCTTTCCCCTCCCCCTCCGAGCCCTTGTCCAATCCAAGGACAAGGGGCTCTTCTCCACCTCCGATGGGCGGTGGAGGTGGAGGCCGCGATTTCCTGGGGGGGGGGGTTCATGGTGGTATCTGGGAGTCCCCTTTAAAAAGGGGTCCCCCAGATGCCCACCCCCCCTCCCAGGAGAAATGAGTATAGAGGTACTTGTACCCCTTACCCATTTCCTTTAAGAGTTAAAAGTAAATAAACACACAAACACTTAGAAAAAGTATTTTAATTGAACAAAAAACATAACCACGAAAAAAGTCCTTTAATATTCTTAATTAACCATTAATACTTACCTGTCCCTTTAAATAAATGATCCCTCGCAATAGCCTCGGAAATGTTCTATCAGTTACAATGTAACAAAGTTATTACAATGTAACAACTTTGTTACATTGTAACTACGCCGCACCCGACGTCACTCGCCGCTCAGCCGCCGCATACACTTCCGCGTCCTTGCAGGACGCTAAGTCCCCGCCGGCTCCCGCTGTCCACCCCGTCCACATCTGTCACCCACATGTCACCCACATGTGGGTGACATATGGGTGACATGTGGGAGAGGCGGGGAGGGCAGCGGGAGCTGGCGGGACTTATCGTCCTGCACGGACCCGACAGAGCTCTAAGCTATATAGCTCAGAGCTCTCTAAGCATCTTTGTATTTGGGCTCCAAGGAGCCCCATTGGTCCTTAGCAGACCAATGGGGTTCCTTTAAATCAGAAGGAACCCCATTGGTCTGCTAAGGACCAATGGGGCTGCTTGGAGCACAAATTCAATGATGCTTAGAGAGCTCTGAGCTATATAGCTCAGAGCTCTGTCGGGTCCGTGCCGCCGCCCCCTTTTTTCCACGTGCCCTTTTTTGATGCACACCCAAGGGTCACAGGTAGGCCACTCTCAGAGGGGGGGTATTCCAGATAAGGGGTTGTTTTTATCATGGGGCTTTGCAAAGTTTCACGCCCCATGCTTGCCCCTCTTCCCCCTTTCCTTCCTCATGTATTGATATATACTGTATTCATGAAATAAGCTTTGTCTTTGGTGAAGCAGGCAATATTAAAACCCGCTAGTATCAGGTGTGTGATTCGGACACTGCTGCATCCAAAAAGATCAGCAGGACAGCCAGGCACCAAGTATTGTCTAACAGGAAATCAATATGGCAGCCTCCATGTACCTCTCCCTTTAAGTTCCCTTTGAAATGATGTAAAATATTCAAAACAAAAGTAATAAAATGTTCCGTATGAAATGTGAAATTATTTTTAAAACAATGCAAATTTGTACTAAAGTTACCAGATTTCTGCACATTGAACTCGCAGAGCTAGTTTTCCCTCCACGTTCCCAGCTGGAGAATACGGCATTACAGCAGCCTCAGCTTGTGAATGATAAATGTGATTTGTGTTATCTGCGTAGGCACAGCCATGATGGCCGTATGAAGGCGGCGATGGGGTCTGCACTGCAGGAATCCGGTTAATGTGTCATGCTTCGTCTGATTGTCAAGTTCATTATTTTCCTTTGGAAGCCCATCTCTCTGTTTGCGTTGTGCGGAGACTATCAGATGGATTGCCTTGCTTTCCGCCATGGACTGATCACAGGAGATTTAGCCGTGCGCATGCCATGCTACACAGATATGCCAGGGAATCATTCATTTTTAATCTCTGAAAAGGCACTTAGCTCACAGGACTGGAGGGGCCGTAATATTTTACCATGCAAGTCAAAATGATCACATCTCCCATAGCTGACATCACTGGAGAAAAGAGAGGGCTTCGTTCAATGACAAGAACCTGGGGACAGGATCCAGGGACACAGAGGATGAGGCATACTTAAAGTGAACTTGCCTCCAAAACCCTCAGTGTGAAAGAACCCCTAATAACTTAAAGTGGCATGAAGCATTCCTTCTTTGCTCTTAA
Organism: Hyperolius riggenbachi; assembly: GCF_040937935.1. NCBI lineage: Eukaryota > Metazoa > Chordata > Amphibia > Anura > Hyperoliidae > Hyperolius > Hyperolius riggenbachi. Next base: position 289,289,427 of record NC_090654.1, on the reverse strand, counting down.
AGGACAACCGAGGTGACATGTGACATGATGAGATAGACATGTGTATGTACAGTGCCAAGCACACAAATAACTGTGCTGTGTTCCTTTTTTTCCTTTCTCTGCCTGAAAGAGTTAAAGGGACTCCGAGCAGTGCAGAAACTATGGAAAGATGCATACCATTTGGAAGCTTTCTTTCTCCTCTTTCAACGATATATAAACTGCCGCCCTTGGCCTTTTAGTTTTCGCTATTTTTGCGATCGAAATCGCAACGGCCATAATTTCAATCGCAAAAATATCGAAAACTAAAAAGGCATAGGGTGGCGGTTTATGTGTCGTTGGAAAGAGGAGAAAGAGAGCTTCAAAATGGTACTCATCTTTCCATAGTTGCTTGTTTTACACAGGATGACTTTTCCCCAAAGTCGGCAGCTGAATGGAGCTGCCGACTTTGAGGAAAAGTCGTCCTGTGTAATACAATGTAACTATGGAAAGATGCATACCATTTTGAAGCTCTCTTTCTCCTCTTTCCAACGACACATAAACCGCCACCCTACGCCTTTTAGTTTTCAATATTTTCGTGATCGAAATTGCAGCGGCCGCGATTTCGATTGCGAAAATAGCGAAAACTAAAAGGCGTACCGTGGCGGTTTATATATTGTTGGAAAGAGGAGAAAGAGAGCTTCAAAATGGTATGCAACTTTCCATAGTTTCTGCACTGCTCGGAGTCCCTTTAAAAATCAGGTCTGCAAGTGAAAGTTTCTATCCGGGTCAGACTGGGTCAGATTAAAGTATAACCCTCACTAATAAGTAATTACAGCCATAAAACACTTTCCTGTCAGTAAATGGCTTCCTGGAGCAGGAAAGAGATAAAATGCGTCAATAATTCATAGATTTGAACTCTAGCATACTTTAATGAAGGTATCATTGAGCAGAGACAATGAAACAGTAAAAACTAGATTTAAATATAAAATAAAACTGCGGGATATCTAAAAAAAGGTCATTTTTAGGAGAAGAAGGATAGATGCAATTGTTCTTCTTGTCAGCTCATTTTCACCTCGAATGTCCTTTAAGGATTCTTTACAGCAAAAAAATAAAGTGCTACCAAAAAACAAAAACAAAAAAAAAACACTGATAGCAGAACAGCATTCAAACAGTTAAAGAGAACCCGAGGTGGGTTTGAAGAATATTATCTGCATACTGAGGCTGGATCTGCCTATACAGCCCAGCCTCTGTTGCTATCCCAAACCCCCCTAAGGTCCCCCTGCACTCTGCAATCCCTCATAAATCACAGCCACGCTGCTGACAAACAGCTTGTCAGAGCTGGCTGTGTTTATCTCTATAGTGTCAGTCTGCTGCTCTCCCCGCCTCCTGCAGAACTCCAGTCCCCGCCTGCATCCCTTCCCTCCCTGCTGATTGGAGGGAGGGGATGGGGGCAGGGACCGGAGCTATGCAGGAGGCGGGGGAGCAGCTGAGACTGACACTACAGATGTAAACACAGCCTCACAGCACGGCCGTGATTTATGAGGGATTGCAGAGTGCAGGGGGACCTTAGTGGGGTTTGGGATAGCAACAGAGGCTGGGCTGTATAGGCAGATCCAGCCTCTGTATGCAGATAACATTCTTTAAACACACCTCGGGTTCTCTTTAAACACAGCACTTTCTTCTTCAGTGGGAAGCTTAGTGCCATTGCCTAACTTGAGTAAGTGAATAGATTAGTAGCTGATAAGAAAACAAACAAGATAATATAAACAGAGATGGGCCGAAGTATTCGCCAGGCAAATACTTTGCTGCGAAGATCATGTATTCTCATCCGCCTCCTCAGGCGAATACATGGTGCATTTGATTTGCGGCCCCCTAGGGGGTGCTCTTACTGTGAGATGGAGCGCAAGGTAGGTTTATGCTACTTTGTACTACTGTACCTGACTGTATATGTTGGATTGCATGCATGTGTTTTGAACCATCTCCGACCCTGTTTGAGCCAAAAATAATTCCGGGTACAACCCCCGTTGTACTTGGCGAAATAAACATGATTCTGATTCTGAAGAACAGGAAGAAGAAAGTAGATGCAGCGCATGGATCAAGGCAAAGTGAGTATCTGACTCCTCGAGCCGCTGCTGGTCCTGCTGCTGCGTCCTCCCTCCGCCCGGCTACACTGACTATCTATACTGAGGCATCTAATCCTGACTATCTATACTGAGGCATCTAATCCTGACTATCTATACTGAGGCATCTAATCCTGGATATCTATACTGAGGCATCTAATCCTGACTATCTATACTGAGGCATCTAATCCTGACTATCTATACTGAGGCACCTACTCCTGGATATCTATACTGAGGCATCTAATCCTGACTATCTATACTGAGGCATCTAATCCTGGCTATCTATACTGAGACATCTAATCCTGACTATCTATACTGAGACATCTAATCCTGGCTATCTATACTGAGACATCTATTCCTGACTATCTATACTGAGGCACCTACTCCTGACTATCTATACTGAGACATCTATTCCTGACTATCTATACTGAGGCACCTACTCCTGGATATCTATACTGAGGCATCTAATCCTGACTATCTATACTGAGGCATCAAATCCTGACTATCTATACTGAGACATCTAATCCTGGCTATCTATACTGAGGCATCTAATCCTGACTATCTATACTGAGACATCTAATCCTGACTATCTATACTGAGGCATCTAATCCTGACTATCTATACTGAGACATCTAATCCTGACTATCTATACTGAGACATCTAATCCTGGCTATCTATACTGAGACATCTAATCCTGACTATCTATACTGAGACATCTAATCCTGACTATCTATACTGAGGCATCTAATCCTGACTATCTATACTGAGACATCTAATCCTGGCTATCTATACTGAGGCATCTAATCCTGGCTATCTATACTGAGGCATCTAATCCTGGCTATACTGAGGCATCTAATCCTGGCTATCTATACTGAGGCATCTAATCCTGGCTATCTATACTGAGACATCTAATCCTGGCTATCTATACTGAGACATCTATTCCTGACTATCTATACTGAGGCACCTACTCCTGACTATCTATACTGAGACATCTATTCCTGACTATCTATACTGAGGCACCTACTCCTGGATATCTATACTGAGGCATCTAATCCTGGATATCTATACTGAGGCATCTAATCCTGACTATCTATACTGAGGCATCTAATCCTGGCTATCTATACTGAGGCATCTAATCCTGGCTATCTATACTGAGACATCTAATCCTGGCTATCTATACTGAGACATCTATTCCTGACTATCTATACTGAGGCACCTACTCCTGACTATCTATACTGAGACATCTATTCCTGACTATCTATACTGAGGCACCTACTCCTGGATATCTATACTGAGGCATCTAATCCTGGATATCTATACTGAGGCATCTAATCCTGACTATCTATACTGAGGCATCTAATCCTGGCTATCTATACTGAGGCATCTAATCCTGGCTATCTATACTGAGACATCTAATCCTGGCTATCTATACTGAGGCACTTAATCCTGTCTATCTATACTGAGGCACCTATTCCTGACTATCTATACTGAGGCATCTAATCCTGACTATCTATACTGAGGCATCTAATCCTGGTTATCTATACTGAGCCATATAATCCTGGCTATCTATACTGAGACATCTAGTCCTGGATATCTATACTGAGGCATCTATTCTGGCTATCTATACTGAGGCACCTACTCCTGGCTATCTATACTGAGGCATCTATCCCTGGCTATCTATACTGAGGCATCTAATCCTGGCTATCTATACTGAGGCATCTATCCCTGGCTATCTATACTGAGGCATCTATTCTGGCTATCTATACTGAGGCACCTACTTCTGGCTATCTATACCGAGGAATCTATCCCTGGCTATCTATACTGAGGTACCTACTCCTGGCCATCTATACCGAAGCACCTAATCCTGGCTATCTATACTGAGGCATCTATCCCTGGCTATCTATACCGAGGCACCTATCCCTGGCTATCTATACTGAGGCACCTATCCCTGGCTATCTATACTTAGGCACCTACCTCTGGCTATCTATACAGAGGCACCTATCCCTGGCTATCTATACCGAGGCACCTATCCCTGGCTATCTATACTGAGGCACCTATCCCTGGCTATCTATACTGAGGCACCTACTCCTGGCCATCTATACCGAAGCACCTAATCCTGGCTATCTATACTGAGGTACCTACTCCTGGCCATCTATACCGAAGCACCTAATCCTGGCTATCTATACTGAGGCATCTATCCCTGGCTATCTATACCGAGGCACCTATCCCTGGCTATCTATACTGAGGCACCTATCCCTGGCTATCTATACTTAGGCACCTACCTCTGGCTATCTATACAGAGGCACCTATCCCTGGCTATCTATACTGAGGCACCTATCCCTGGCTATCTATACTTAGGCACCTACCTCTGGCTATCTATACAGAGGCACCTATCCCTGGCTATCTATACCGAGGCACCTATCCCTGGCTATCTATACTGAGGCACCTATCCCTGGCTATCTATACTGAGGCACCTATTCCTGGCTATCTATACTGAGGCACCTATTCCTGGCTACCTATATTGGAGACACCTACTCCAGGCTATTTAATGTAGGGTGAGGTGGGCCCGCATCCAAATTCCACATCGGGGCCCCGAGGTTTGTAGCTACATCACTGGGTATGGGGGGGCTCTGGAGGAGAGGGGCGGCCAAGCCTCCATGGACAAGGGGCTCTTCCCTACCTTCAATGCCCCAGGAGGAGTTGGGGGCCGCCGATGCCCGGGTGGGTAAGGGGGTTCATGGTGGCATCTGGGAGTCCCCTTTAAGAATGTTCCCATGCTAATATTCCTCAGAAAAGTCCCATGCCAATATCCTCTAATGATCTTGATTGAAGATCTCTGCTCACTCGCCGCGACACACGTAACTCCCTGCCGCCAGCTCTAGCTGTACTAAATATAGCTAGAGCTACGTCCGTCCCTCGTGAGCAGCTTTCCGCTCTCCTCCCTGCCCACCGCACCTATCACACCCACCACCCATGCCAGCACCCTGGAGCACCCATGTGGGCTGGTATAGGTCAGGATGCAAAGTCCCGCCCGGACTCTGCAGTCTGGCTATCCCAGACTGCATGGGGGACAAGGGGTTAAAAAGGCTCGGAAGGGGAGACCCCACGTCATTTTTAAAAAAATATTTCTCACACTCTGAACATAAAAAAAGTCCAAAATAGATAACGTTGCCAGGGATCCTTATACAGCCATATTGCATTTGTATAGTGATCCCTGGCCAAAGCGTTGCGGCTCTGGAGGGGTTTCCAGGTGGTCATTATGTACTATGTACTGACCACCTGGAAACCCTGTCATGAAGTTAATTGTCCTTTCTTTTCAATACATGTAAATTTACACTACCGTTATTTGATACATTATCTGTCATTTACTGCATTTAAATGTATACTTTTCTCTATCGTAACTTTAAAATAAATTTTCTTCAAAACTCTAAAACAAGAGTCTTTTGGGGAAAAAAGGTTCTTTTTGTTCTCACTGTCCACCTTAAAGGGATACTGTAGGGTGGTCGGGGGAAAATGAGCTGAACTTACCCGGGGCTTCTAGTGGTCCCCCGCAGACATCCTGTGTTGGCGCAGCCACTCCCAATGCTCCGGCCCCGCCTTCGGTTCACTTCTGGAATTTCTGATGTCACCAGGAGTGTACTGCGCAGACACAGACCATACTGGGCCTGCGCTGTGCGCTCTTGATGACATCAGCGGGATCGAGGACACAGAAATGCAGGCGCAGTGGTTTTCTGACTTTAAAGTCAGAAATTCCAGAAGTGAACCGGAGGCGGGGCCGGAGCATCGGTGAGCGGCTGCGCCAACACAGGATGTCTGCGGGGGACCATTAGAAGCCCCGGGTAAGTTCAGCTCATTTTCCCCCGACCCCCCTACAGTATCCCTTTAAAGCTAATGGGAACCGGTTTTAAAAAAAAAAATGTCAGATACCCACCTAAGGAGAGGGAGGCTCTGGGTCCCATAGAGCATTCCCTCTCCTCTCCCGGTGCCCGCTGCTGTCTTGGCTCCCCCGTAGCGTTATTCGACCGTTTCGGTCAAATACCGCTGTCTCCCGGCCGAAGGGAGGCTTCGGAAATGCTTCGGGAGCCCGAGTGCTCCCGAAGACGGGCCGCGATAACACTGCGCACGCGCGCCCTCTATGACGCACTCCCGTGTGCGCCACCTGTCTTTGGGAGGACTCGGCTCCCGAAGACTTCCGAAGTCCCCTCGGCGTGGGATGAGAACGGAGGAGCCAGCGCAAGAGAGGGATGGCTCATTAGGACCGAGCCTTCCCTCTTTTTAGGTGAGTAACTGCCTTTTTTTTAAAACCGGGGTTACATTAGCTTTAACATACCATGCAAATTTGGTGTTTCTAGCACTCACGGGGACTTTGCTATTAACCGCTAAAGTCGGCAGTTATTAACCCATTTCCTACACTCAGCACAAGAACTTTAAAATCGATTTTCTCAAAAACTATTTTTTGGGGGAGGATTTTTTTTTCTCTTGTTCTCACTGTCCTCCCACTGGTAGACTGGTACACGTTAATGTAAAAATGTGAGGCCTGCAGTAAAAAATGCAAGGCCTGCAGTAAATTTGAAAGGCGAACAGCCCAAGTTCACCAGGAACTGTCCGCTGGCAAACTGTTCGGGCCATCTCTAATTGGTAACTCTTTTGACTCTTCCTCTTGCATTGTGGATCTAGAAGTAGCCTTCACCAGTAACACACCCTGGCTATGAACAATCTCTACCACCACATGAATATACAACACGTCGTCCCTCCGCTCCAGCGCTTCTGATTTCTATGGGCGATGAGGAATGGCTGGCGGCACTTCCTGCCTGGGGCAACCCATTGAATCTGGAAGAGAACAAAGATGCTACAAAGTGCTGGATATTCCTTTGGACAAACCGTCCGCTGCCCTTATTCCCTTCTATGTCCGCTTATGTGGACAGCTATCATGGAGACTGCTTTAGGGGCTGTATACTATTTATTTATATATTTGTATTTATAAAGCTCCAACCTATTACACAGCGCTACTAAAAAAGAGGCTGAAGAATATGGCTATAGCCTTGCTGATTATCAATATCAATAAACTTCCATGGAGCTTGTTATGTAGAGAAGACCACTAAACCAACATTTGCAGTTAGAGGAATCAGTGGCATAGTGTAACGAAAAATCTGCAACGCCGGATGGATTGCGGAAATATGGTCGCATCCAGTCCGGCAAGCGGACCTTCCAACGCGGGATGCGGAAATTCGTCCGCATCCGCTGCGCACACCCGTCCGAGCACTCTGCTCCAAACTCACCAACATGCTGTTCACCAGGGTTCTGCCATCTTGCCTCTAGGGGGTGCGGCCGCACGCCAGACACGCCTTTATACTCTTAGAAAGCGTGTCAGCTGACCTGGAGGTCAGCTGACATTTTAGCCTGCTCTGATTGGTTGCTGCCTGGGGTGGAGACTTCTCTCCCAGGCAGTATATAAGGAAGTGCTTTTCAGTCACACTTCGTCTGTGTTTGCGATACCCTGTGTCAGCACTCAGACCTTAGACTAGATCCCAGGTGTTGAAACCAAGGACTTCACACCTAGACTAGGAGATTATTATTGTTATTGATTCTCTGTGTATGATTCTGTGCCTGTCTTGACTTCTCTTCTGCTTCCTGATTCTGTACTCTGCCAGCCCGTACCGTTAACGACTATTGGCTTGGTTCCTGACTATTCTCTCGTCTCACGTCTCTGTACTGTTGCCGCCTGTACTGTTGCCGAACCTCTTTCTGTCTGACCTTGCTCCCTTCAGTGGAACGTCTCCCACTGTTGGGTTATTATCTGAGGCTTGCCTCCCTGAGACGCCGGCCCTAGCAGACCGTTACTGCCAGAGGCTGAGATTCCTCCACTGCCACTTTGGGGGATCTCACACACGGGGTTCCCATTCAGAGGTAACCACACCTCTGAGGAATTGCCGTGTGGTGGATATTTCCACAACTTTGTGAATATTTACTGCTTTGTTTATTTTCATGTTGTTCGTGTGTCCACTGCTTTACATCTACCCGCATTATTAGCAATTCCGCAGATTGCTATATAATCGGGTCTATCCTTGTATTATTGGCGATACTGCGTATCCCCAATAATCAAGGTTCGGGGTGTGACACTGGTCTGAGTAGATCATTTCAGGCACTTACCGTGTTAGTGAGCCTTCCGCTGATTTACCATCAGGAAGATACTGACTATTTCACTCTAACATATCTGCATTAGTGGTGATTCTGTATATCACCACTTAATCAGATATTTGTGCCTCTTGCTGACACCAATCGTTACACATAGCAATAGGGGGTGCAGAGGTAGCAACAGCATCGGGGCCCTTGGGCTAGAGGGGCCCCATGGGGCCCACCCTCAACCACAGTATTAGCTCTTTATTTGGTCCTGTGCTTGTAATCTACTTCTATAGATGCTTTGAATAGCAGTGATCATTAACTTGGCGGTAACCCCAAGCTGAGCTTGGGGTAAGCCGCGCAGAGGATTTCTCAGGCTCTGCTGGGCTGATTTTCATATTTTATTTTTTTTTTAGAACACGCAGCAAGCACTTTGCTTGCTGTGTGTTCGGGTCGATCTCCGCCGCTCGCCGCCGATGCGCCGCTACCCGCCGCGATACAGGCCCCCCCGCATACCCCTTGCGCAGCCTGGCCAATCGCCGCCAGTCTGCGCTATGGGGTGGATCGGGACTCCCTGTGGCGTCACGACGTCGATGACGTTGATGACGTCACTCCGTTCATCACCATGGCGACTGGGAAGCCCTGAAGGAAATCCTGTTTAGAACGGGATTTCCAGATGGGCCTGATAGCCGGCGGCGATTGGAGGGGTGGGAGGGAGGCCGCAGGAAGGGGGGGATCATGTAGCTAGCACTAGGCTAGCTACATGATAAAAAAATTAGGCTTAAAAAACCTCGCGCAGCGCAGAACAATTACCCGCCAGGAGGGTTAACACACAGTTTCCCATCCCCTTCTTGCACCTCTGACACTGTGGTTGTCCTTGATTGGTTTTGGTGTACCGTATCAATTGTTATGTATAGCATGCTTGGGGGGCCCAATGCAAAACTTGCACTGGGGCCCACAGCTTCTTAGTTACGCCACTGAGAGGAATGCAATTCAAATGATGCAAACTCAAAACAAGATGGGATTTTCCCTGGATTACCTGTAGGCTAGTATTCCAGAGGCAGGGCTGGATTTACATCACAGGAGCCTATAGGCACAGATGTCCTGACACACTAGACTCCGCCCTCCATGAACCTACAACCCCCACCGAACTGCTCCGCAAGTGTGCTGGCTGTCCCAGCTGTCACCTCTCCCTTACTTCCCTTGCCCATCATAGGTAGTTAGAGGTTCCCCTTAGTATTAGGTAGCCAGAGGATCCCCTAGTATTAAGTAGCTAGAGGTGCTCCTGACTGAAGGGAGATCTTGTCAGTGGAATGCTGAGAGCTGAGTGAGTAATCTCTCATTTACGCTCTGCTCGGGACTCTGCATAGGGAAGGAGGAAGGGAGGAGCTCAGGGAGGAGAGTGAGCCGCCTGTCAATCATCAGACGCCTGTAGGCAAGTGCCTACAGTGCCTTATGGTATATCCGGCGCTGTATAGAGGAAAACATTTGAACTTTGCTGCCATTACCCGGCTCCCGATCACGTGACCCTCATGAGGTTTTGAGGACCAAGGGGGCCCCATACATAATTTTTGGAGCGGGGCCCTATTAAGTCTAGTTACGCCCCTGAGATGTGCTGCATAAATACAGTGCCTCCAGAATGTAACCCATACTTTTATGCTATTGACAATTTTCAGATCCACCAATGATCAGCTGTGAGCGTGACCAAGGGTGGCTCTAGGCTCGTGGTGGCCCTGGGCAGGGAAAGAATCGGTGGCCCCTTCACCCGCCAATGTCAATATGATATTTTATGTATAGTAAATGGCCATGTCCATTGCAGAACTGCATAGCCGCCTTGTGCTCATGTCACAAATGTTTAACATTTTCTAAAAAAGGGGCCACTGCGTTTAGACTCCGCCCCCACTCTCTCAGCATGTGGTGTCCTTTCTCCACGCTGCCGGGGGCGGGGCTGATGGGGAGGACCTCCTAGCGACTAGACTGCAGACAGTACCTTTACTGGTGACGCACTCATGTGCTGGCACAGCACACGGACGCAGTGTCACTGTGACCTGCTGTGCTGCAGTGACGTGTGTAGCCATAGTGACAAGGTTGGTCCTCGGCGAATGCATGTGTTGCCCCCCCCCCCCCAGGAATGGTGGCCCTATGCACATGCACAGATGGCACATGCCTAAGGCCTCCCCTGACCGCACCCACTCACATTGGGCCCCCTACGTTTATTCTGCCTATGGGCCCACTTTTGCCTTTGTTCCCCACTGCATACAGCAATGTATAGATACAAGATGTGTTTGTGATGCTGCAACCAGTATAATGAACCTAAAATTGGATATCCTGAATAATTTTTCTACTATACGTCATCACAGTTTCTTTTTATGGTGTTCTTTTCTCCAATATATGCCATCCAGCAGGGACATTTAATCATGTTTAATCACATATATGTCACCTGGTGTTTACTTAGTAAAATGGCTTTTATACTGAAAGAAGCTGTATTATTTATTAGAATTTGAGAGAGTAGGACATTAATAATAACTGAGGAATGTCGGCAATACAGGAAATGAAATGTACAGAACTGGCTCCCTCCAGGAATTTTATATTTATCTTTTTTTGAGACTTGTTGCCTTATTTTATTAAACGATGGCCTAATGCTTCTGACTTCTGGATAAACAAAAGCAAGGGGCTATGAATCAGTTTTGATAACTGGGGAGAAAATTCCACTAAACGCAAATGTTACAAAGCGTACATCAAAAAAGGGCCTGAAAATACCAGCATATTTACCAATTTTCTAGTATTAAAGTGGAAAATCAATCGTAAAATATCAGTAACAAATACCGATATCTTACTACAGCTCAACGTAACCCTATTCTCACACTGAACCCTCCCACTACCAATGCCTAACCTTAACCTTTTAAGGACCGCTCCACGCCAATTGGCGTGGACATGGCGGCAGCCCCAGGACTGCTTAACGCCGATCGGCGTGCAGTCCTGGGGGCGTGATTTGCAGGAGATCACACGTGCCAAAGCGCGCATCTCCGCTTGGATTACAGAGCTCCGCTCCACCATCAGTCTCCCAGTGATGATCACCGCTAAGAGACTGTTAAACGGCGAAACTGCCGTCTAATAACACTGTACAACGCTGTGATCTATGGCAGCACTGTAATGGTGACAGCCGTGTGACACAGCTGTCCCCCTGGGGTACACAGGAGCTATCCGCTGTGATAGGCTGATGGCTAACCTTAACCACCACCCCCAGGGTCGGACTGGGACTCTGGGGGCCCACCAGAAATTTTCAACCTGGGGCCCACACATCCCATGATTCAGGTGAAAAAAGGGCATGACCATGCACCGGAAGATGGGCGTGGTCATGATATATAGTGGCTTGCAAAAGTATTCGGCCCCCTTGAAGTTTTCCCCATTTTGTCACATTACTGCCACAAACATGAATCAATTTTATTGGAATTCCACGTGAAAGACCAATACAAAGTGGTGTACATGTGAGACGTGGAACGAAAAATCATACATCATTCCAAACCAGGGGCGTAGCAATAGGGGGTGCAGAGGTTGCGACCGCATCGGGGCCCTTGGGCCAGAGGGGCCCCGGAGGACCCTCCCTCAACCACAGTATTAGCTCTCTATTGGTCCTGTGCTCATAATAATCACTTCTATAGATACTTTGAATAGTGGTAATCATTAACAAGCTATTTCCCATCCCCTTCTTGCACCTCTGACACTGTAATTGCCATTGGCAGGTTTTGGTGCGCCGTATTAATTGTTATGTATCGAGTGCTTGGGGGGCCCCATTGTAAAACTCGCATCGGGGCCCACAGCTCCTTAGCTACGCCACTGTTCCAAACATTTTTTTACAAATCAATAACTGCAAAGTGGGGTGTGCGCAATTATTCAGCCCCCTGAGTCAATTCTTTGTAGAACCACCTTTTGCTGCAATTACAGCTGCCAGTCTTTTAGGGTATGTCTCTACCAGCTTTGCACATCTAGAGACTGAAATCCTTGCCCATTCTTCTTTGCAAAACAGCTCCAGCTCAGCCAGATTAGATGGACAGCGTTTGTGAACAGCAGTTTTCAGATCTTGCCACAGATTCTCGATTGGATTTAGATCTGGACTTTGACTGGGCCATTCTAACACATGGATATGTTTTGTTTTAAACCATTCCATTGTTGCCTCCGCCCCAGTCTCAAGTCTTTTGCAGACTCCAAGAGGTTTTCTTCCAAGATTGCCCTGTATTTGGCTCCATCCATCTTCCCATCAACTTTGACCAGCTTCCCTGTCCCTGCTGAAGAGAAGCACCCCCAGAGCATGATGCTGCCACCACCATATTTGACAGTGGGGATGGTGTGTTCTGAGTGAGGTGCAGTGTTAGTTTTCTGCCACACATAGTGTTTTGCATTTTGGCCAAAAAGTTCCATTTTGGTCTCATCTGACCAGAGCACCTTCTTCCACATGTTTGCTGTGTCCCCCACATGGCTTGTGGCAAACTGCAAATGGGACTTCTTATGCTTTTCTGTTAACAATAGCTTTCTTCTTGCCACTCTTCCATAAGTTTCAAATTTGTGCAGTGCACGACTACTAACTGTCCTAGGGACAGATTCCCCCACCTGAGCTGTAGATCTCTGCAGCTCATCCAGAGTCACCATGGGCCTCTTGACTGAATTTCTGATCACCGCTCTCCTTGTTCGGCCTGTGAGTTTAGGTGGACGGCCTTGTCTTGGTAGGTTTACAGTTGTGCCATACTCCTTCCATTTCTGAATGATCGATTGAACAGTGCTCCGTGGGATGTACAAAGCTTTGGACATATTTTTGTAGCCTAAGCCTGCTTTAAATTTCTCAATAACCTTATCCCTGACCTGTCTGGTGTGTTCTTTGGACTTCATGGTGTTGTTGCTCCCAATATTCTCTTAGACAACCTCTGAGGCCATCACAGAGCAGCTGTAGTTGTACTGACATTAGATTACACACAGGTGCACTCTATTTAGTCATTAGCACTCATCAGGCAATGTCTATGGGCAACTGACTGCACTCAGACCAAAGGGGGCTAATAATTACGCACACCCCACTTTGCAGTTATTGATTTGTAAAAAAATGTTTGGAATCATGTATGATTTCCGTTCCACTTCTCACGTGTACACCACTTTGTGTTGGTCTTTCACGTGGAATTTCAATAAAATTGATTCATGTTTGTGGCAGTAATGTGACAAAATGTGGAAAACTGTACATGATCTTAGCAGCATTGTAATTCAGAGACACTGCTGCCAAGCAAAACTTTGCATAGAGTCCCCTCTTTCAATATAAAGTAATGTCCTAATTACCATACATATGACATTGATTAGACTGTGAGCTCCTCTGTGGACAGTCAGTGACATGACTATGTACTCTGCACAGTGCTGCAGAAGATGTCAGTGCTATATAAATACATAATACAAATACAGCACACTAAGCTAGATATGGTCGGAATCATTTGATTGTGAGCAATGACAAGTAATGTCAAGTGCCAGCAATTGTGAGGCCCACCGAAGGAAAAAACTGTACTACTGTGGCCCAGTCCGACCCTGACCACCCCTAGCCATAACTGCACCCCACTCCGACCCAGCCCTTACAGCTAACCTAATATTGTAACTCGCAGCTCCTAGTGTCAGAAATAAGGGTAATATTGGCGTGTGCTGTTTGTGCACAGCAATATTTCTGCCCTTACATTCTTCAAGCCCATAGAGTTATAAAAAGAACCAGAGTTAGTCTTCGCCAAGAGATCTATATTCGAGTATAAGGTTGGGAGAATGAATAACCTTCAACCTGGTTAGTATGATTCAAATCACTTACCCCTCATTCTATGTAAAAACAAATTGTTTAATTTCAAGAGGCAGCATATGATTTTTTTTTCCACTGAAAATTTGTATGTTACAAAAACACCATCCGGGTAGATAGATATGAATCGACATTTTTTAATGATTAAAAAGTGATAAACAATCTAGATAACAGATATATATCATAACATTGACGCAATAATGCACTTTTCCATCAACAATGATCATTTTACATAACAGCATAAATCTAATATTACATTTCTGCCAGCAAGTATAGTGCAGAAAACATGGTAACACCTCCTTTTTGCTGGAGTGCATCTGCTAGCAATCGCTTCAGCCTCTCCTAATGGAGGAATGCACCAATAAATATTAATCACATCTCATAGTAATTATGGTTTGTACAGTCAAAACTCGACACATTTCGTGAACCTAAAAGGAATAATGTTCACTTCTTCAGGAGAAGATTTCCAGCTTAAAGGACTCATGGATAAGGCTTGTTTCAGTATTTTATAAGTATTTCACATAAAGTGATGTAAATCCATGTCAGCTACATGCAGAGGCACACACAGAAGACATCACATCCACTGAACATAATAATAGAGTGTCATCCAACACTACATCTGAGCAGTGATAGGCAAAAATGCCGATATTATTTAAGCATTAATTTTTCGCAAAAAAAATGCAAAATTCGACTTTTGAGTGAAAATGCAATCAAAAATCATTTAGTAATAAATTTGTGACATTTTGCATTTTTTTACGAATTTTCACACTAAAATACATGATTTTTCATGCTTTTGCGGTAAAAATAAGGCTTTTTCAAAAAATTTTGTGTTAAAGAGGAGCTGTTAGGTATAAGGTCTCAGAGAAAATAAACACATATATCAGTAGCTAAAGATTGGCTGTACTTACATTACATATGCATTTCACTGTCCACGTTTGGATTTCACAGAATTTGTATATAGTATATGCAGAGATAGATGCTCCTGACAGCTCATGGCAGGCTCCATGTTTTTCTGTCAAATGTGTCGTCATGTCCTGCCTGCTTCCTGATCACAGATAAGCTTGTACTTGAACAACACAGTGTGCAGTGAATATTAATGAGCCATGTGGCTAGGAACAATAGCTGACTCCTGCAGTGTACTCTGCCCGAGATTTATCAGTGCTACGCGATTACAAGCTGCTGTAACGTCTCATTAGCAGCCGAGGGGAGAGCCCCAGAATGCTTTGCAGTATGGTATGCGGCTTGCGTCTTCTTAAGAATAACAGACTTGCTGATAAGCACACATCAAAGGTAACTGAGATTTTTATCTTCACTAATTGCTTTTGGGCTTCCTTCTAAACTGTTTAACACAGGAGAATAGAGGTTTAAATTAGCTTCTGCAGCCTGACAGTAATGCTGGGAATACACGATGCGTTTTTGCGTTCGTTTTTGCCGTCGTTTTCGCTTTCGTTCGATTCTACTCTCGATTCACTGCTCGATTCTCCTCTCGATTCCTTATCTTTTCTTATCAATTACATTTACTTGAATGAGGAGAATCGAAACGAAAGTAGAATCGACCAGATCCAACAGGTTGGAATTTATCTATCGAACCCATCTATCTAAAGTAAAAACTTAACATGTATTCCCAGCATTACTCTTTAATGATTTCTCGTGATTTTGCAGTAAAAATGATGATTTTTCACATTTTTGTGAAATGCCATTTTTTAGTGCAAAAATTTGCAAGCAATGCTGCATCTGAGGGCCCGGTGGAATGGCGTGTGTAGCAAGTCCTAGTGTGCATGCCTAACCTGTAATTTGCCAAATAAAAATGATAAAAATCTTGACACCTTTACTGCATTTGATGTTTTCAAGGAAACGACTATTGTGAATAAGCACATTGGGTATTTGCCGATTTTTACGATAAATAACAAAACACTCCTAATATTCCCATGTTCGGTAAAGCTTTGTGAACTCAGCCCTCTGCTGTCCTCTATTCTGCAGGTTTCTCCGACCCTTCCAGAAAGCTGAAATAACACTTTCGTGGTAAGGACTTAATAGAAGTGTCCTTAATAATGTAACAGGAAGTGCATCACTTTGGCTGATAAGCTCAGCGGTTATCTGTCCACAGTCAGCTCTGGAAAACTGCGGCAAATGGTTTAATTTCCTTCGCCTCTCATGAGACGCCGGCACACCAGTTTATTTCCCACAGTTCCCTATGAATGATTTGATCTGACAAATAATGAAATAGCTCAGCTAAGTCACATCTGATAGGAGGGTGAGATATGCACTGGCTACAGTGTCAGACGGCTCTCATTCAGGGAAGCTTTCAGCGGGATGCTACGTGTGAAGGTTCACCAATCGTGGCTGCTTGTGTAGGTACGTAAAGCAGTACTGCAGGAATGGATCAGTGGTGATGACACGGTTGCTGGTCATTTTTGCATCGATTTTGACTTTGAGAAAAATTTTGCAAAAGTAAGTTGAATTTTGGTAATTTCACTTTTTCCTTGAAAAAGCAGAAACAAATATTTTACTGCGAAAAACGCAAAAAAATAAATAAATAAAAAAAGCAAAAAAAAAAAAGGTTTTACCCTGACAATTTGTACTGCGAAAAATTGATTATTTTACCGTAACAATTTGCAAAAAGCTTGAAAAATGCAAAAAATAAAACTTATTTTCAATGTGATTTTTCACTCAAAAAACCCCCATAATTTTCACAAAAATGTATGCGAAAGGAATATTGGCATTTTTGATCAACACTGGCTGTTGCAGGCAGCCCACCCATGGCAAGTTTGCTATAGTCATTTTTATCTAATAGAATGAGGCATTGAAAATAGTGATCAAATCCATTTTCTTTATCCAAGTGGTGTTAAAGGGAACCTGAAGTGATTAAAATGATTTAAACTAAACACATGACGTAGCTGCAAATGAATATTACATACTTACCTCACCATCAGTTCCTCTCAGAAGCTCATAATTTCTTATTACTATTAAATATTATTATTATTATTATTGTATTATTATTTTTATTATTATTATTAATTTTCTTATTACAGTGATCCCTTCCAGTTCTGACAATATTTTGTCAGAACTGAAATACACCAGCTGCTGTCAGTTACAACTGAATGTGCAAGGTAACGTCCATGTTTCCCTATGGCTCAAGTGGGTGATATTACAGTGTAACAGTGTGCTGACCAGGAAGCTGTTAGGGGGTAATGGCCATTTTCAAAATGGACGACAGAGAATTCCTTTGATCACAGTGGAAATATGTGACGCAGGAGAGGAGAAAGAGATTGAGGAGTAGACTACACAGGAGGTAAGTATGACGTGTGGATGGTTATTTTGACTTTTAATTTTCAGTTCAGGTTCTCTTAAAATCACGTTGACCTTTATTCAATTCATTTTTTCTCCTAGGTGATATTTTCACACCTTATCAATAAAATGCATTTTAAGCCACCAGCAAGCAAGAAAATATTGACCAGCGATGAGCGAAAATGCCGACATTATTTTTGCATACATTTTCGTGAAAATTATGCTAAATTCGACTTTTGAGCGAAAATGCCATTGAAAATGTGAAAAGTGATTTTTGGTGCTAAAATAAACATTTTGGCGCTTTTTTCAATTTTTTTGTGGTAAAAATAACAATTTATTGCAAATTTTCGCATCGGAAAGAAACATTTGTTTCCTTTGACCATATTATGAACATAAGATGCATTTTTGCAAACATTTTCTTGAAATCGAAAATAGCATTTGCGATACAAAAATGATTAGAGGAAATGAGGAAGCAACACGGATTTTTACAGTACTTTTTCACCTACTTTTTGGTAGTTTTTCAATGGTAGAGTGCTGAATATTTATTTTTAAAAGTAACTCCTAGGAGAAAAGGTGAATTCAATTAGGGCCATTGAGCCCGATAGTCAATTCATAATTAGAAAAAAGAGCTTTCTACATTGGAGCTATAAGTACATCTTGAATATCTTTGGATGTCTGGAGCTATGTTTATTCATACTTGGAGTGAATAAAATCCCGCTTTCTTAAAGAAACAGCCGGTGCTGGTCATCTTCCATTTGACTACATTAAGTTGGTGTCAGCCGCACTGACTAGACCGTGCACGGCTTACGGGCGGTTTTGGTGTGCTGTCTAAGAAGATTGAGATAAAAAAGTTGTTTTTTTAATGTAATCTTTATCGAATAAAGTTGTTTAATATAAATAAATTCACATTTACATTACACAACATAGAAAGGGGAACTATGGAAGTACTATACAATATTAAACATACTGAAATGCAGGATTCCAAAAAGTGTAATCAGTAGAGTTGGGCCGAACCTCCGTTTTTAGGTTCGCGAACCGGGTTCGCGAACTTTCGCGGAAGGTTCGGTTCGCGTTAAAGTTCGCTTCAATGGGGATGCGAACTTTGAAAAAAAAAAATTTATGCTGGCCACAAAAGTGATGGAAAAGATGTTTCAAGGGGTCTAACACCTGGAGGGGGGCATGGCGGAGTGGGATACACGCCAAAAGTCCCCGGGAAAAATCTGGATGTGACGCAAAGCAGCGTTTTAAGGGCAGAAATCATATTGAATGCTAAATGACAGGCCTAAAGTGCTTTATAATATCTTGTATGTGTATACATCAATCAGGTAGTGTAATTAAGGTACTGCTTCACACTGACACACCAAACTGTTCACTGAACAGAACAGGTATACAGTGGCGGGTTCACTGAACAGTACAGGTATGCAGTGGCGGGTTCACTGAACAGTACAGGTATACAGTGGCGGGTTCACTGAACAGAACAGGTATACAGTGGCGGGTTCACTGAACAGAACAGGTATGCAGTGGTGGGTTCACTGAAGAGGTATACAGTGGCGGGTTCACTGAACAGAAC
Organism: Hyperolius riggenbachi; assembly: GCF_040937935.1. Lineage (NCBI taxonomy): Eukaryota > Metazoa > Chordata > Amphibia > Anura > Hyperoliidae > Hyperolius > Hyperolius riggenbachi. The sequence continues at coordinate 289,270,559 of NC_090654.1, read as the reverse complement.
AGGTATGCAGTGGTGGGTTCACAGAACAGGTATGCCGTGGTGGGTTCACAGAACAGGTATGCAGTGGTGGGTTCACAGTACAGGTATGCAGTGGTGGGTTCACAGAACAGGTATGCAGTGGTGGGTTCACAGAACAGGTATGCAGTGGCAGGTTCACTGAACAGGTATGCAGTGGTGGGTTCATAGTACAGGTATGCAGTGGTGGGTTCACAGAACAGGTATGCAGTGGTGGGTTCACAGAACAGGTATGCAGTGGTGGGTTCACAGAACAGGTATGCAGTGGTGGGTTCACAGAACAGGTATGCAGTGGTGGGTTCACTGAACAGGTATGCAGTGGTGGGTTCACAGTACAGGTATGCAGTGGTGGGTTCACTGAACAGGTATGCAGTGGTGGGTTCACTGAACAGGTATGCAGTGGTGGGTTCACTGAACAGGTATGCAGTGGTGGGTTCACAGTACAGGTATGCAGTGGTGGGTTCACAGAACAGGTATGCAGTGGTGGGTTCACAGAACAGGTATGCAGTGGTGGGTTCACAGTACAGGTATGCAGTGGTGGGTTCACAGAACAGGTATGCAGCCAGGGACAAGCTAAGCCTAACTAATCTTTCCTTATGAGAGAGAGTGTGCAGCAGCTCGCCCTACTCTCACTAATGCAGGCACACGAGTGACTGTAATGGTCGCCGCTGCCTGCCTTTTAGTAGGGGGGGGGGGGGGCTCCAGGGGCTAGTGTAGCCTAATTGGCTACACTGGGCCTGCTGACTGTGATGTAGAGGGTCCAAGTTGACCCTCAATGGTGCATTATGGGGCGAACCGAACTTCCGCAAAAGTTCGCCTGCGGGAAGCGAACGCGAACCACTGAAGTTCGCATGGAACCGTTCGCAGGCGAACCGTTCGGCCCAACTCTAGTAATCAGTTTTAATCTATGCTAAAGAAGAAGCTGCTCCTCAGGGGAGGATCTACCATGTGGCCGAATACAATGATTTGACTGCTGTAAAGTCAGGATATTCCTTGGGGGTGGGACCAAATAGGGTGTTAGTATTGAAATTCTTTATTGTTTAGAAGCATTGCAGATTAGTTGTGGAGGATATAATGAGGTAGGATTTCATTTAGTGTGATAAGTTATAGAGATTTTCTGTGCTGAAGAAGATGCTGCTTGGAGGATGATCTGCCATGTGACCAACTGCAATGATTGGACTGCTGTGAAGTGAGGATACTCCTCGGAGGTGGGACCAAATAGGGTATTAGTATTGAAATTCTATGTTGTTTATGAGCCTTGCAGATTACTTGTGGGGGATATAATGAGGTAAAATTTCAGTTATGGTGCCCATACACAGTACATACACATACACAGTACAATAAAAATGTTTGATTTTCCCGTTCATTCAACCAAAATGATCGAACTGAAATAAAGTCGAAAATATTTTTTTTCAATCAAGTAAAACAAACGATTATCAGTTTTTTTCTATAAAAATCTGAACAGACATTTTGGAAAAACAAATGATAAACCAAATGTTCATGTATGGAACCTCGATTTTTTTTGATCTAACAGAATAAACAAAGGATATTATCTAAGCAAAAAATTGAACCATATATGGGTACCATCAGTGTGATAAGTTATAGAGGATTTATCTGTGCTGAAGAAAAGTGCTGCTTGGAGGAGGAGTTTCCATGTGGCCAAGTACAATGATTGGGCTTTATGAAGAGAGGTTGCTCCTCAGAGGAGGGGCCAAGGAAGGACTTAGTATTACAATTCAACAGTATAGAGGAATAGCTAAGGAGGATACAGACACAAAATCAAAGATGCTGTTTAGAGGAGGAGTTTCCATGTGGCCAATTGCAATGATTGGGTATTATAAAGAAAGAGTGTTCCTTAGAGGAGGGGCCAACAAAGGACTTAGTGCTAAAATCAACAGTATAGAGGAATAGCTAAGGAGGATACAGACACAAAATTGAAGATGCTGCTTAGAGGAGGAGTTTCCATGTGGCCAAGTGATATGATTGAGTATTATGAAGAGAGAATGTTCCTCAGAGGAGGGGCCAAGGTAGGACTTAGTATCATAATTCAACAGTATAGAGGAATAGCTAAGGAGGATACAGACACAAAATCAAAGATGCTGTTTAGAGGAGGAGTTTCCATGTGGCCAAGTGCAATGATTGGGTATTATGAAGAAAGAATGTTCCTCAGAGGAGGGACCAACAAAGGACTTAATACTACAATTCAAAAGTATAGAGGAATAGCGGGTGAGAGTACAGACACAACATTTATACACCTTGAGATTATGCTGCATTTTTAATCTCTTTTATGTTTTTTTCACATTACATTTTTAAAAATATCTTATAGATAACCCAATGTTATTTTTTTTTTACTTTGTTTCTGCTAGTTTCCAACCCATTGCATTGTTTCTGGAGTGATTTAAGATCTGCTTCGGAACAAACGTCTCTCACTATCAAACTTCCCATCTCTGTCTTGTATCGTTACGCAGTGGGGTAGTGCAGCCTGTTGCGTAAACGCCAAAGACAAATTTCCCTGTGTTTAAGTGACTAAATGTCTCCCAGCTGGTTTGGACCATCTGCACAGACACGGCAAGAGCCCCATCTATATTTATAATGCATGTCTAACGGGAAATGAAATGAAAAGGGGTCACTGGGGGACGCTGGGAAGCCTCAGTGAAAGAGAAGTGTGAAGTGTGTAGAGTGCGATTTATCAATTATTCACAGTGTGTCTGCGTTGGAAGAATACTTTTCATTAGTGATTTCTGTTGTTGTCGACACTCAAAATGAAAAGGTGACCTTACAGTCCGTAATCACTTAGGATAAATATGCTTAAAAACATAAATATGCTAAATTAAGCAGTGATGTTATTATAATGCCTTTCTGATTATGTGCCCCTGAAGACATGCCAAAACTTCCTGCCTGTTTGTGGTTTACACGTGCGTCTGCATTACCATCAAACGCTCTACTCTGTCTGCTAGCACCACTGTGCATCTGCCTGTTAAGCTACGTGGTATAATATAGTCAGAGCATACACGAGGCAAACCTAGACAGTTGCCTAGGGCCTGCAGAGAGCCTAGGGGCCTGGTGGCTGCAAACCCCCACTAAATCGTACTAAAAAAAGCAAGGTGATCATCATCAGCGGACGCCCCCCCCCCCCAATCCTGCCCCTACGCTTTTGAATCCAGTAGTTACCCCAGATATGACACACAGCAATCACCCCACATATAAACTGTAACAATTGCCCCCATGTACCATAACTGGGCATTATAGATCTAAAAGACACCAAAATTGCTCCATATGATATGTTAAGAAGAATATTGGATACAAGTAAAAAAATAATTTTCCAAAAAGACCTTGTAGTTTTTGAGAAAATTGATTTTAAGCATGCAAAGAAAAAAGTGTGTTTTTAAACTCAGAAAAATTACAGTTTAAAAACCATTTTTTCTTTGCATTTTTAAAATCGATTTTCTCAAAAACTACAAGGTCTTTTTGAAAAATTATTTTTTGTTGTACCCACTATTCTGCTTAACATGTGTAGCAATTTTGGTAGCAATAGCTTGTATGGGGGCTTTGCTATTAACCGCTAAAGTAGACACAAAATTATGCAAAATGTTGCAAAAATTACACGAAAACGTACGCAAAATTATAAAAATATTACTATTACATAGAAAATTATTACGATTTTATCTGACATTTCGCATTATGATTATGATACGTAATTGCGAATTTCCATGCGATTTCGGCCCACCACGGCCCAACATGCTAACCATGAATTAGGTTGTTCTCTATAAACACACACAGGGTGGATTTCTCTGTGTTTTCTTTCTCTCCTGTGCAAGAGTTCAGGTCCACTTAAAGTTGAACATAGAAGTAGAAGTAAAGACCCCTTTGAACTTTCCCACAGCAAAACCTCATTATCTCCCCTCTCCCCATCTGCTTTTGACTATTCTCACTCTTAAATTCCACTTATTGACCTCAGCTTGTTTCTCTAATATTCTCTTGTCTGCTGTCTGTCTCGACCCCAGATTCACGTCACACACAAACTCTGCCAACCCCTTGCTTTTTACATTACTTTACGTTATGAATCTTGCCGCCTGCCTCCGACCTTGATCTGTCCCTGGATTACACCTCTGTCTCATCGTTCAAGTACATTGAACCTTGGTCCTTCACATTGTGATGTCACCAATTCTCCTAATTAGAGATGGTCCGAACCTCCGATTTTCGGTTCACGAACCGGGTTTGCGAACTTCCGCAAAAGTTTGGTTCGCATAGACTTCAATGGGGAGGCGAACTTTGAAAACTAGAAACATTTATGCTGGCCACAAAAGTGATGGAAAAGATGTTTCAAGGTGTCTAACACCTGAGTTTTTTCACTGACTACAAGAGGGGATTTTTTTTTTCAAAAAGACCTTATAGTTTTTGAGAAAATTGATTTTAAAGATCTCCTTCTGACTGTGGGAAAATTAAACGCCCGCCGACTTTAGTGGTTAACTAACGGTCATGGCTTCGATTTATGTTCGTCAGAATCGCCATCATTAACATTGACAAAATAAACAGGTTTTTGTGACCCTAGGCTATGACCTCTTTGGCCTAGGGGCCCGAAACTCACCAGTCATGATCCCCCTAAGAGTCCCTACAATGCTAGAAAATGTGCCACTGCTGAGCCATCGCCGTTTGAAAAAATGTGAGATTTTGGAAAGTGAAATAGGAGGCCCAATAAAAGCCTGTGGGGGATTTTAGCACTTTTGCACCCCTGTAACTCTGGTTTGCAGAGATGTAGGGAACCCAAAATTGGAGTGCAAGTAAATCAATATGCCTTCTACCTGCATGAGACATTTTGTGAGATTCAGACTTTGCTAACAGCCATGGCTGCAATTTATATTCGTCAGAATCGCCACCAGTACCATTGCAAAAATAAACAGGTTTTTGTGACCCTAGGCTATGACCTCTTCGGCCTAGGGGCCTGAAACTCACCAGTCATGAGCCCCCTAAGAGTTCCTACAATGCTAGAAAATTTGCCACTGCTGAGCCATCGTCCTTTGAAAAGATTTGGGATTTTTGAAAGTGAAATAGGGAGCCCAATAAAAGCCAATGGCAAAATTCAGCACTTTTGCACCCTTATAACTTTGGTTGATTATCACCCGCTGACTTTAGCAGTTAATAGCAAAGGCCCCTTACATCCTAGCAACACCAAATTTGCAGGATATGTTAAAAAGATAGCAGGAAACAATATTTAAAGGACTTCCGAGGCCACAAATGGGAAAAAAGTTAAATACCTTTTCATAATCCAGATCCATGGAGGACGCCATCCGTGCCCTCCCATTCATTCCGCCATGGCTCCCACAGTAACACCCGCCCCGGTCGGGTCCCGACCCCTCTGAACGGTTCGGGTTCTCACATTGACGACGTGGCGGGAGGAGGCCCTAGAGCTGCGCAGCCGAATCGCATCTATGCGGACTGTGCAGCCGCTGCAATCTGTGGTGGCCATATTGAGGGGGGAATGAGAACCCGATCCATTTGGAGGGGTTGGGACCCGATCGGGGCCGGTATTACTGCAGGAGCCATGGCGGAATGAACAGGAGGGCGCGGGTGGCGTCCTCCATGGATCTGGATTTTGAAAAGGTATTTAACTTTTTTCACATTTGAGGCCTCGGAAGTCCTCTAAAAAAAAATTATATATATATATATATATATATATATATATATATATATATATTTTATTTTATTTTTATTATTATTTTTATGTGCTGAGTGTGGGAAATCTGAAAAAATGGCGTGGGGTCCCCCCTCCCGAGCCTCTGTAACCCCTTGTCCCCCACGCAGGCTAGGATAGCCAGAATGCGGAGCCCCGGCCGACTGGGGCTTTGCACCCTGAGCTATACCAGCCCGCATGGTCCATGGTGTTGGGGGGGCTCCGGGGGGGAGTGGCGGCCAAGCCTTCCCCTCCCCCCTGGAGCCCTTGTCCAATCTATGGCGACGACTCCCTGGGGGGGTTCATGCTGGCATCTGGGAGTCCCCTTTAAGAAGGGGACCCCAGATGCCCACCCCCCTCCCAGGAGAAATTAGTATAGGGGTAAAAAGTACCCCTTACTCATTTCCACAAAGGGTTAAATGAAATAAAAAGACAACCACGAAAAAAATCCTTTAATGTTCTTAATTAACCAGAAATACTTACCTGTACCTTTAAAAAAAATTCCCACGCCAATATCCTTGGTAAACGATCCAATGAATACAGTATCCTCTTATCTTGCGATCTTCAATTAAGTTGATTGAAGATCTCCGACGCCCCCCACATAGCAGAGAATGCATCCTTTGGGACGCATAGCTGCCTGCTCCAGCTGTCTCTCCCTACCTGCCTTCATCTGTCACCCTCACCTAGGCTGTTACCTGGTGCACCGGGTCCCAGCCTAGGTGAGGGTGACAGGTGAAGGCAGGTGGAGAGAGACAGCGGGAGCCGGCAGCTATACGTCCTGCACAGGACACATTCTAAGCTATACTAACGGTTCATGAATCATCCGGTTCTTTTTAATGAATCGACTCCAAATGTTCCCTGTTCACCATGAATGCCAACAGTGGAAGTTTGCAGAATACTGTCCACTGGCGAACAATTTGGGCCATCTCTAGTGAGGACCAGAGGGAAACTGACTGTGGAACAAGCATAACATTTGTACTCCACAGGTACTAACTATTTTACATTTTTTTCTGGAGTTGTCCTTTAACAGCACAAACTTTTTCCGCAGAAAACGAGGACAGAGAGAGAGAGAGAGAGAGAGAGAGATTTTAGCACCGGTTACCGACAGTGACAGTCCGTCCTCAAAACAGACCAATTATTACGCACCACGCTACCTTTCCCTGCCCGAATCTGACGCCGGCCGCTCAGCAGTTTATCATCATATCAATAAAATGGAATACCTGGATGGGAAGAAATGCAATAAAGGGCGAGTGAATTACTGAGTCAACCCAGCCAAAAAAACCATCCGCGCTTTGGTGGCAGATGCTATTGAACGGCACTAAATTCACAGCGGGACGATCGTCTTGGGAATCAAAGACACACTGTTACGGTGTCATCTGATATTACACTTTTGAAATACCGCAGTAATGATTCACCCAGAGTGCTCTGCAGCACAGACTATAGACAGCGGAATGCTGAGGAATATGTAAGCTTTATTGAGAGACAACAAAAGCATTTTGACGTGCGGGAATCTTGGTGGCTCTGGAGTGGGTGATATTTACATAGGACGCTAGCTCTGAATGTCCGCGGAGGTCCTTTGTGAACGATCAAGTCAACAGCATGCTGATAATGCTCAGGGGAAATATTCTGACAGCTTTTTTATATAAGTTTTAAAGGGAACCAAGCACCACTTTTTTTTTCCTGTTTTCTAAACGCTATAATTTATATAAGGGAGGGTGTAAAAATAGCATCTTTGACTTCTGTAAACTCTTTGAAGCACAGTGTCTAATTTACCCGCCCCTCCTGCTGATAAAAGCTTTTTGTTTGCTCTCTGCTAATGTGTGCAATATAAATTTACAGCAGTCCTTATCTGCCTGAAGCTCGGTGCACACATAGCAGAAGCACTAGCGTGGCGGAAAACACTGCGGTTTTTTACGCTAATGGAAGTCTATAGGCCGCAGGAAAAAACGCATGTGCGTTTTTGATGCCTGCTTTTTAAAAAATGCAGGTTTTGTTGCAAGATCTTCAAAAATGCATAAAAAATGCACATAATGAAACGCAATGGAAACGCGTTTTCCGTGCGTTTCTCTATGCGTTTTTGTAAAAAAAATTGTTTTGTGGTGTTTTTCCGCTTACTGTTGTCTTCCTATTAATTTGCATAAAACTCAATTGTAAAATGCATGGAAAACGCATACAAAACGCATATGCGCATTAAAACGCACGCAAAATGCTTTAAGAACGCATCTGGGGTAAAACACCGCAAATGCACCAAAAAACGCGGTAAAACGCATTAAAACTCACAAAAAAATGCACAAAACGTTAACATAAAACATGCTATGTTATGTGTGCACCAGCCTGAAACTTCTGCGGTCGGGCAGGCCTCGGAAGGAGGCTTATAAATTTCTCTGCTAAACTTTTAAATGTAAAAAAAGTGGTAATATTGAAGGTTGTTTTTTTTTATTAATGAGCCACATTGTTGGCATGCATATTTAATGTGCTTGTGACACGCCCGCCAATGTGCAATACATTGGCAACCAAGGGGGGGGGGGGGGTGTATGTGGACAGAGGACTGAGCACAGAGCCAGTGCTGGACACCGACAACTAAAATATACTGCACGGGGCACTGGGGGGCATATTTTACACTGGGGGGGGGAGGGGGGGCAGCGCCAGGAATTCCATCGCATTCGCTGTTCATCCCGATATCACACGCCGTTACTGCTGCGGGGCTGCGATCAAGCACATTGGCCTGAAATCATGCATTATGTGCAATCGACGCATACGATCAAATTTGGGCTGAAATTATAACCGAATTGGATAGTCGATTGGCCGCCAAGTCACCTGATGTATGGACACCTTTATTTTAAAGAAAAACCGTAACCAAGAATTGAACTTCATCCCAATCCGTAGCTGATACCCCCTTTCCCATGAGAAATCTTTTCCTTTTCTCAAATGGATCATCAGGGGGCGCTGTATGGCTGATATAGTGGTGAAACCCCTCCCACAGGAAACTGTGAGGACCATGGTCCTGGCAGTTTCCTGTCTGTAAGGCCCGTTGCATTGTGGGAAATAGCTGTTTACAGCTGTTTCCAACTGCCTAAAAAGCAAGCAGCAGCTACATCACCTGCCAGCAGTAAAAATGTCCCCATGTGATAAATGGCAGAATGTAACTCGGGGATTTAAAAGATTTTACAATGAGCAAACACAAAAATGAAGCACTTTTTTCCTATTACATTATTTTCACTGGAGTTCCTCTTTAAAGAGAAGATGAAAAATGATCTCCTAGCAGAAGACTTGGGAGAAAAAAAGTTATTTACAAATGGGCCAGAGGATCCACCGGACAGCCAGGTAACTTGCATTGTTTAAAAGAGAATCAATACAGCAGCCTTCTTATCCTTACCACTTCAGGTGTCCTTTAGGGCCCTTTCGCACTGTGGCAGTATGTTGCAGCAAATTGCCGCACTGCTACCGCAGACCGATGAAAGTCAATGGGGAAGTTCATACTTTCCCACGTCGCGGTACGCTGCGTCGGAAGTGCCGATTTAACGCAAGCGCATACCTACGTTACCGTGAAGCTTCAGCGTCGATCTGCGTGGGCCTGGAAGTCATGTAAGTCTATGGCGACTCAGTGTTCTTTAAACACGTTGGCGCTGCAACAGAAGCGTATTTTTACAATATGCTTCCGTTCACTTCTGCATACCCAAAACAGGAGGAAGTGACCTCAAGCACGCGTCACTTCCTGTTTGGACGGATGCCAGACAGGGAGCACCGTGTACTAAGGCGGTGTTCCCCGAAGGCCTGTTTTTGGTAGTGCGATGCGGTGCGCAACGCTAACGCCAGTTAGTAGTGTGAAACTAGCCTGAAGCTAAACAGATTTTTTTCGCACATATTAATTTTGAATATGATCATAATTCAGGTTTGGAAATATTGACGTTTGGATGTATTTACTGTATGTATGTGTATATATATATATATATATATATATATATATATATATATATATATATATATATACCTTTGCATAATGGGCCGTTTGCGCGGCTCCCGGTCGGGGCCTGAATGACAAATCTTGGTGGAAAATAAAAGGACAACAGGCGATAAACTCCGCTGGCTCTCAGCTGCCCTCACTTAAATATTAAAGTCGTTTTTCGTAAACGCACTAAATGATTAAAGCCGGGCGTTTTGTGATCATAATATTTATGAGTTCATTTCAATGTTGATGGCTTTTTATTAAGCTGCCTGAAAAACAGCCGTAATATAAAAAGGATGCAGCGGCTGTAATCAGGCGGCTGGCCACTTTGTGAGAGTTAGTCAGGAAGAGGGTCAGTTAAGGCCGCGTTCCGTAATGGGAACAAATACCTGGAGTAGATACAGCGTATTAAAGCCACACGTATTATCTTCTTCACTTAGGGCCTTTTTCCCACTGCAGTGCTGAATCGCAAAAAGCTAGCAACTTTCAAACCACTAGGTTTGCTATTAAACATAGGAATCGCGGTAGGTATTCTTCCCTAACGCGATTTGGTTTTTTACCAAAGTCCAATGGCTTTCTGGAGCAATTTTGAGAGCGATTTTACATTGCAAATGCATTGCATATGTAAAATCGCAATTGTGTAAAAAATGTATGAAAAATCACAATAGCTGGTGTTTGTGATTAGCAATTGTGATTGCTAGTGGAAAAGGGCTCTAACTGCACCCGATCTACAACCATAGCCCCCAACTGTCCCGTTTTTGGCGGGACAGTCCCGATTTGGGGGGGCTGTCCCGCTATCCCGTTATGACCCCCCCAGTGTCCCGGGCGGCTGGGGGGTCAGATGTGCAATGCAGTGGTCCTCAAACTAAGTGTGAGGCCCCCTGAGGCTTTGTGGCCCCCTGAGGCTTTTTTACCAGCCCCCCACACACAAAATGTATTACTTATAGATGCAGACCGCTGCATCTTTAAAAATTGGCAACCCACATATGGAATAGCAGTGCTGACACTACGCTTTCACATGGAAGCCAGAAAGAAGTCATTCACTGGCTTCCATTCATTCACTGTTGTCCAATTGGGCGGCAGGTTGTCACCTGGGTATGCTTCTTTGTCTGGACCGCAAAGACTTCGTCGGATTGTGCTGGAGGCTTTTGCAGGCCATCCGGTGACATTATGGCTCACATACAACTTGCTATGTTAGGGTCACAATAACTGCACTTGCTGAGTTGGTGGCATCCTATCTGCACATGTTAAAGGAGAACTGTAGTGAGAGGTGTATGGAGGCTGCCATATTTGTTTCCATTTAAGCTATACCAGTTGCCTGGCCCTCCTGCTGATCATCTTCCTCTAATACTTTCAGCTATAGGCCCTGAACAAGCATACAGCAGATCAGGTGTTTCTGAAAATTTTGACAGATATGACAAGATTAGCTACATGCATGTTTCTGGTGTGATTCAGCCACTACTTCAGCCAAACAGACCAGCAGGGCTGCCAGGCAACTGGTATTGCTTAAAAGGAAATAAATATGGCAGCCTCCATATTCTTCTCAGTACAGTTCTCCTTTAATAGGAGCTGTCTAAAATACCTAGGCTCAATATTACGTTTTTCTACATCATTTTATGTGTACTCCGGCCCCCCAGCAGTCTGAAGTATGTTGGCCTGGCCCTTGAGCCGAAAAAGTTTGGGGACCCCTGGTCTAATGTTTCTGTGCATGGGTTGCGATTGACAACCGAATCGACCGCATGGTTGCATGCTAGTGATAATCGTAATCTGCTAATTACTGTTTTTTTCAATTACAGCCATACATATTTACGATTGGACATTCAACTGATTTTGTGTGATCCATTCGTAATTTCGCATAATTTTCACGCCGACTTTAGTAGCAAACCCCCATACAAGCTATCGTCTCCAAAATTGCTACTTATGTTAAAGGAGAAGGGTGGAATAAGGCAGACAAATAATTTTTCAAAAATACCTCATAGTTTTTGAGAAAATGGATTTTTAAAAATGCAAAGAAAAATGTTTGTTTTTTTTAATTTAGGAAAACTATAATTTTAAAAACCATTTTTCCTTTGCATTTTTAAAATCGATTTTCTCAGAAAGGTGTTTTTTAAAAAAAAAAATTTTTTGCCTTGTTCCCACTTTTCCCCTTAACATAAAAAAAAAACATACAATACAATTTTGATGATCATAGCAGGTATGGGAGCTTTATAATTAATCGCTAAATTTGCCACAAAATTATGCCAAAATGACACGAAATGGAAAAATTACGGTTCCTGATTATGTTTTGGAAATGAAATGAATTACAATTTTATCTGAAAGATTGCATTACAATTCTTTATCGTAATTGCAAATTGCGGTGCAAAATAACGATTATGCAAAATATGTGCTCGTCACTATTGCATGCATTTCGGCACATTTGCGTTGCAATATCTTTCACATTGATGAAAGGATTGTAGCTGCATTGGGGAAAATCGTGGAGCAAAGCCATGCTACGTGTGTGACGGCGGCCACCTGCGTTGCCCGCAGTGGATGGAGACGAAGCCTAAGGACCCTTTTCAATAGTGAATCACAATCGCGCTGCAATGCTATCGCAATGTCACTCCTTTCCACCACTAAGCTTCCACTCCAATTTTTGGGCAATCCGAAGGGTTTAGGATGCAATTGCAATTTGCGGTGAGAGAAAATTAAAATGGGAAGGAAAAAAATTTGAAATCTGTTCGGGTCACAAAACAAAAAAATTGCAACGCACCGCCATTGCTATGCAATTGTCCTACACTCCTATACTTTGGACAGAAGGTCAAACGTACAAAAAAAGCAGCAGTAGCGATGTTTGTGATCAGGAAAAGCGCCCATGAATTCTCCAGCCCTCCTAAAAGTACCCAACGGTTTGTGATCCACAAATGATCGGAATCGGATTGCAAAGCGCTGCTACTGAATAAAAGAGCACATGGACTATTGGAGCAGTGCACCCATATGGACAATGGAGTTGCTATGCTGCCAAAAAATTTGAAGGGGCCTGGGGATCACAATAAAATTGGGAGAGAGATGCAGGGGGCAGCCGGCTCACATTTCTCAGGCCAGGGATTGACTTTGCTACTGGGAGGGGTCGGGGGAGGTGTCAGGGATGCCTCCAATTTACTTTTGCCCTGAGTCCCCATTGAAGATAGAACAGGCCCTGACAACAGACTCTATTAATTTATTATTATTATTATTATTATTATTATTATTATTATTATTATTATTATTTTAGTGTTTATATAGTGCTGACATCTTCCGCAGTACAGTCACATCACTAACTATCTCTTAGAGGAGCTCACAATCTAATCTAAGACCCTACTACAGTCATGTGTCCAATATTTTTCAACTCAGGATCTTAGCTTATCTGGATGTTTTTTGGGATCTGGGAGGAAACCGTTGTTCCTGGAGGAAACCCACACGGATGCAGGGAGAACATACAAACTCAAGGTAAGAGTGCTAACCCCTATGCCACCATGCTGTCTGGTGAGACAAGGGTAATGCCACAAGGGGGAGGATGGTTGTAGGTATCACAGCCAATGGGCGAAGAGCTTTGTAATGTTAACTGGACTACAATTTTTTACATTTCGTTTCAATTCAAGAATTGCAATTCATTTTTCTGATTGAATGTCACATTTACAAAAATCTGACTAATGTACCGCACCCACGTGTTACATTTTTCCCCAATTATGAAAAAAAAAATGAAACATTTGAAAAAATTGCTTGGGTCTATACATTAATAAATCAACAATCTACCATACACCATTACATTTTCATAAAAATTGATCAGAAAAATCCACCACTCCTGATCGACTTATATTGAAAAATTGAAAATCAGATCAGATTTTTTGCTCAAATGAAAAAAAAAAAACAATCGCTTTTATCGTATTTCCATGAAATCGGATCATTTTATTGTATTGTTAGTGGCCACCTGTATATAGATGACAGGTAAGCTTCTAGTAAAATTTAAAAAAGTCTTTATTGAGAGTATAAACAGGCATGCAATAGCAATGGAACATTTTGTGTATTCCTTGTATACATGCATAGAACCTTCTGCATGCGTCACATATAAAATCCCTGGCTGAGAATATGTGTCAATCAGCCAGGAATAACATAAATAGCATAAAAACAGCACTTGCCCACCCAGTGGCACCAACAGGGCTGGATAAACCGGGAATGTGTGATATCAAACAAACTAAAACACACATCCAAACCGATCACGGAAACACGGTTTTAGGCCAGGAACAGGCATCGGACTTCAATCTGAGGAAAACTCAAACAATATGCCAAGATTGTCAGTTCATCGCGGAATAAAATGCACAATGATGACAGATGGCGGCACATTGCGATACGAGGATTGTCAACAGCTTGTCACCGCTGAAGGACAGATATTGAGTAATAAATCGCTGAAACTGTTCAAAACGAATAAAGAGGGGAGACAAAAAACAACAATCAATTCTGGCATTCGCGTCAAGCACGGCGGCAGCCTTATTGCTGTCTTCAGCCAGGCATCATCAGTTGCATCATCTTTTTATGCGATTTCCTTGCTGACCAATCAGTCATGGTATTCTTTGCCATGGCATAGGATGCCAATCCATCATTCTTTCTTCTTCTATTTTCATTCATTTGTAACCATGTCAGAGATTTGCTGTGTAGCCGCTTCCGTACTAGCAGTCTCTGCCACCTTAAGGACCAGAGACTGCTGGTACGGTAAAACGCTGCCTCCCGACAAATTGCCGCACAGACCCTCCGCTCTCACTGTTCAGGACGGTGCCACATCACCGTAGGCTCCTCTCTCTGCCATCTCTCTATGACGGCAGAGTGCAGTCAGCCGGTCAGGAGCCGCTTTCATTGGCTCCTGACGCTGTCTATCAATGGGAGCCAATGTGATTGGCTCTCTGCGATCACACGGTCAGAACGTGCCAATTGCGGCGGGTTCAGAGTGGAGAGATCGGTGGGGACACGTCATTCATCAGGACGTTGAATCTACGTCCAGTCAGAGCGGCAGCACCACCTGCTGGACGTAGATTCATACTGCGTCGGTCCGGAACCAGATAATAGATGTTAACCAACTGTGACGAGCTGTAAGCCTGCGAGGAAGCGGTGTATCCACGGGAGAAACAATACCCCCTACGATCCCTGCAAGCGCTGGGGGGCCTGGGGTTTCTGGGGTTTCTGGGGGCCTACTCCTCCTTACCCACATTACTAACAACTAGAAGTAGCTACTGGTCATCACCACTTACTAGTTGGCATGTGACTAGTGTTGGGCAAACAGTGTTCGCCACTGTTCGGGTTCTGCAGAACATCACCCTGTTCGGGTGATGTTCGAGTTCGGCCGAACACCTGATGGTGTTCGGCCAAACCGTCCGGCCACATGGCCGAACTAAGAGCGCATGGCCGAACGTTCCCCGAACGTTCGGCTAGCGCTGTGATTGGCCGAACGGTTCACGTGGTTCGGGTAAATAAATACCCGAACCACGTCATACCTCCGCCATTTGTCTGTGGGTTTAGCTTTGGGTAGGCAGGCAGGGTAGTTCGCGCTCCAGCCACGCTAGCCAGGGTCCCCCCAGTCATTGTGTCGCTGCTGGGAATAGTAGTACACCGCTCGCTCAGCCACACTATATAGCATTGTGTTTACTGCCACTCTGTGTACCTCACTCAGCCACACTATATAGCATTCTGTTTACTGCCACTCTGTGTCTGCTGGGAATAGTAGTACACCGCTCGCTCAGACACACTATATAGCATTGTGTTTACTGCCACTCTGTGTACCTCGCTCAGCCACACTATATAGCATTCTTTTTACTGCCACTCTGTGTCTGCTGGGAATAGTAGTACACCGCTCGCTCAGCCACACTATATAGCATTCTGTTTACTGCCACTCTGTGTACCTCGCTCAGCCACACTATATAGCATTGTGTTTACTGCCACTTTGTGTCTGCTGGGAATAGTAGTACACCGCTCGCTCAGCCACACTATATAGCATTCTGTTTACTGCCACTCTGTGTACCTCGCTCAGTCACACTATTTAGCATTGTGTTTACTGCCACTCTGTGTCTGCTGGGAACAGTAGTACACTGCTCGCTCAGCCACACTATATAGCATTGTGTTTACTGCCACTCTGTGTACACCGCTCACCCAGCACACTATATAGCATTGTGTTCTACGACAGTGGGAGGGACAAGTACCTAACAATTGCAAATTGTTAGTGAAACTAACATCCTCCAAGTGGTAGACAGGTCATGTGTGTGCTCATTGTGTATTTGAATCCCATGAGTGGGGTGTGCACTTTTTTGCAGGTAAGCACTCATCTGTTTTTAAGTAGCGCTGTTCATTTCCTTGCTGTGTTTAATTTAATTCTGGTCAGCTGCTCCCACTTGTTAGTGTTTCTTTGGTGTATATGCAGAGCCTCTGTTTGGTTCAAGGTGCGTTCGTAGTTCCTGGGGGGGCTCAGCGCATCTCTGAGCTGAGGCCATTCAGGGGCGGCCTGGTGATGCGCTGATCCCACTTTTTCTGCGCAATTCTTAATTTTACTGGTAGCGCGCCCAGGCTATGCATATGCACAGGTAGGTTTAGTTAGTGTTAGGTCCCCTCCCATGGAGGAAAGACTTCTACGACAGTGGGAGGGACAAGTACCTAACAATTGCAAATTGTTAGTGAAACTAACATCCTCCAAGTGGTAGACAGGTCATGTGTGTGCTCATTGTGTATTTGAATCCCATGAGTGGGGTGTGCACTTTTTTGCAGGTAAGCACTCATCTGTTTTTAAGTAGCGCTGTTCATTTCCTTGCTATATTGAAAAATTGAAAATCAGATCAGATTTTTTGCTCAAATGAAAAAAAAAAAAACAATCGCTTTTATCGTATTTCCATGAAATCGGATCATTTTATTGTATTGTTAGTGGCCACCTGTATATAGATGACAGGTAAGCTTCTAGTAAAATTTAAAAAAGTCTTTATTGAGAGTATAAACAGGCATGCAATAGCAATGGAACATTTTGTGTATTCCTTGTATACATGCATAGAACCTTCTGCATGCGTCACATATAAAATCCCTGGCTGAGAATATGTGTCAATCAGCCAGGAATAACATAAATAGCATAAAAACAGCACTTGCCCACCCAGTGGCACCAACAGGGCTGGATAAACCGGGAATGTGTGATATCAAACAAACTAAAACACACATCCAAACTGATCACGGAAACACGGTTTTAGGCCAGGAACAGGCATCGGACTTCAATCTGAGGAAAACTCAAACAATATGCCAAGATTGTCAGTTCATCGCGGAATAAAATGCACAATGATGACAGATGGCGGCACATTGCGATACGAGGATTGTCAACAGCTTGTCACCGCTGAAGGACAGATATTGAGTAATAAATCGCTGAAACTGTTCAAAACGAATAAAGAGGGGAGACAAAAAACAACAATCAATTCTGGCATTCGCGTCAAGCACGGCGGCAGCCTTATTGCTGTCTTCAGCCAGGCATCATCAGTTGCATCATCTTTTTATGCGATTTCCTTGCTGACCAATCAGTCATGGTATTCTTTGCCATGGCATAGGATGCCAATCCATCATTCTTTCTTCTTCTATTTTCATTCATTTGTAACCATGTCAGAGATTTGCTGTGTAGCCGCTTCCGTACTAGCAGTCTCTGCCACCTTAAGGACCAGAGACTGCTGGTACGGTAAAACGCTGCCTCCCGACAAATTGCCGCACAGACCCTCCGCTCTCACTGTTCAGGACGGTGCCCCATCACCGTAGGCTCCTCTCTCTGCCATCTCTCTATGACGGCAGAGTGCAGTCAGCCGGTCAGGAGCCGCTTTCATTGGCTCCTGACGCTGTCTATCAATGGGAGCCAATGTGATTGGCTCTCTGCGATCACACGGTCAGAACGTGCCAATTGCGGCGGGTTCAGAGTGGAGAGATCGGTGGGGACACGTCATTCATCAGGACGTTGAATCTACGTCCAGTCAGAGCGGCAGCACCACCTGCTGGACGTAGATTCATACTGTGTCGGTCCGGAACCAGATAATAGATGTTAACCAACTGTGACGAGCTGTAAGCCTGCGAGGAAGCGGTGTATCCACGGGAGAAACAATACCCCCTACGATCCCTGCAAGCGCTGGGGGGCCTGGGGTTTCTGGGGTTTCTGGGGGCCTACTCCTCCTTACCCACATTACTAACAACTAGAAGTAGCTACTGGTCATCACCACTTACTAGTTGGCATGTGACTAGTGTTGGGCGAACAGTGTTCGCCACTGTTCGGGTTCTGCAGAACATCACCCTGTTCGGGTGATGTTCGAGTTCGGCCGAACACCTGATGGTGTTCGGCCAAACCGTTCGGCCACATGGCCGAACTAAGAGCGCATGGCCGAACGTTCCCCGAACGTTCGGCTAGCGCTGTGATTGGCCGAACGGTTCACGTGGTTCGGGTAAATAAATACCCAAACCACGTCATACCTCCGCCATTTGTCTGTGGGTTTAGCTTTGGGTAGGCAGGCAGGGTAGTTCGCGCTCCAGCCACGCTAGCCAGGGTCCCCCCAGTCATTGTGTCGCTGCTGGGAATAGTAGTACACCGCTCGCTCAGCCACACTATATAGCATTGTGTTTACTGCCACTCTGTGTACCTCACTCTGCCACACTATATAGCATTCTGTTTACTGCCACTCTGTGTCTGCTGGGAATAGTAGTACACCGCTCGCTCAGACACACTATATAGCATTGTGTTTACTGCCACTCTGTGTACCTCGCTCAGCCACACTATATAGCATTCTTTTTACTGCCACTCTGTGTCTGCTGGGAATAGTAGTACACCGCTCGCTCAGCCACACTATATAGCATTCTGTTTACTGCCACTCTGTGTACCTCGCTCAGCCACACTATATAGCATTGTGTTTACTGCCACTTTGTGTCTGCTGGGAATAGTAGTACACCGCTCGCTCAGCCACACTATATAGCATTCTGTTTACTGCCACTCTGTGTACCTCGCTCAGTCACACTATTTAGCATTGTGTTTACTGCCACTCTGTGTCTGCTGGGAACAGTAGTACACTGCTCGCTCAGCCACACTATATAGCATTGTGTTTACTGCCACTCTGTGTACACCGCTCACCCAGCACACTATATAGCATTGTGTTTACTGCCACTCTGTGTCTGCTGGGAACAGTAGTACACCGCTCACCCGCCACTGAATAGCATTGTGCTCTGTGTCGCTGCTGGGAATAGTGGTACACCGCTCACCCACCACTGTATAGCATTGTGCTCTGTGTCGCTGCTGGGAATAGTGGTACACCGCTCACCCACCACTGTATAGCATTTCTGTACTGCCACTGTACTGCTGCCAGTCAGCGTGTACTTTAAGGATAAGTGAAATGAGGAAGAAATCCGGTGAAAGAAGAGGAGGGTATGGACAATGTGGACATAGACCCATATTTTGTTTGTGAACGAGAACATCGCCGTCGTAGCAGCAGCACAGATGAGTCTGTTGAAGAACCCACTGCTGCACGAGTTCGCCTTGTGCCACAAGGTAGGCGGCGCGCAATTTCAGGCACCACAAGCGTGGAAGTTCAAGTGAGAGGCAAAAGAGGTGCAAACAGAAATCGCCAGCAAGGCAGGTGCTCCAAAGTCTGGCCTTTCTTTGAAGACTGCACTGAGGATGGTACTATGGCGATTTGCAAGGTGTGCAAGACCCGCCTGAGCAGGGGGAAAAGTATTAACAACCTCTCCACCACCAGCATGAGCCGCCACATGCTATCCAAACATCCCACTCTGTGGGCAAACACGGCAGGACAGGGTACCAGCAACACTGCCTCCCTTGGGGTCACCAGACTCACCACCAGACCCACCTCAGCAGCAGCAGTAGCCCAGCCATTGCGTGGTTCACAACATTCACAAACATCAGACGACGCTGACACTGTCACTTTCCGGAGTAGTGCTCTTGAGGTCTCCCAGTGTTCATCAAACACAACAACCAACAGCCCTTCAGTGTGCAGCCCTACGGTTCAGTTGTCTGTCTCGGAGATGTTTGAGCGCAAGAGGAAATTGCCAGCAAATGACCCCCTCATCTTTATTACATTTATGACTGCATGGCGGTACAAAGCATGCTCTCCGCACGCTCCTTGTCCTCCTGCAAGGCCTGGGTTGTTGTGTCTCAAAGCGTGGCCTTCTCCTCCTGCGCCTCCTCCTGTTCCATCACGTCTGCTGCTGCTGGGTTAGCGTTGCCGGTCCCTGTTTATGCAACCTCTCATCTTTATTACAGTTATGACTGATGGCGGTAAAAAGCATGCTATCCGCACGCTTCTTGTCCTCATGCAAGGCCTGGGTTGTTGTGTCTCAAAGCGTGGCCTTCTCCTCCTGCGCCTCCTCCTGTTAGATCACGTGTGCTGCTGCTGGGTTAGCGTTTCCGGTCCCTGTTTATGGAACCTCTTATCTTTATTACATTTATGACTGCATGGCGGTACAAAGCATGCTATCCGCACGCTTCTTGTCCTCATGCAAGGCCTGGGTTGTTGTGTCTCAAAAAGCGTGGCCTTCTCCTCCTGCGCCTCCTCCTCCTGTTCCATCACGTGTGCTGCTGCTGGTGCTGGGTTAGTTTTACCGGTCCCTTTTCCTGGAACCTCTTCTCTGTATTACATTTATGACTGCATGGCGACAAAAAGCATGTTACCTGTGCAAAGAAACATGACATTTTCCACATTTAAAAGACAGTTTTTCCTTTGAAACTTTACAATCAATTTTCTCAAAAACTATAAGCTCTTTTTCAAATATTTTTTTTTCCTCTTGTACCCACTCCCAAGGTGCACATACCCTGCAAATTTGGGGTATGTAGCATGTAAGAAAGCTTTACAAAGCACGAAAGTTCGGGTCCCCATTGACTTCCATTATGTTCGGAGTTCGGCGCGAACACCCGAACATCGCGGCGATGTTCGGCGAACGTTCGCGAACCCGAACATCTAGGTGTTCGCCCAACACTACATGTGACGAGGCTGTTAGTTGGATGAATGTTTCCAGCTCCTGAGTTCTATGAGTTTTTGAATTACAGTTGCACCATTTCAGTTAGAAACTAAGAATGTGGCTGAATTTTTTTTTTCTGCTCTTCAGAAAAAAACAATATTTACTCTTTTGAGAAGTCTGGGGAAAACAATTCAGTGAGAAGATAATGCCGTAATGTCCCAGAAAATCCACAGAATGATGCCACTTCAACAACCTCTCTTAGGTGTCTGTAATAGCGTCATCCTGAAAATATCCCGCCAAGCTGTTCTGATTGTTCCTCTCTCCGCTACACTGAAAATGACAAATTTCTTCAATAAAACTTGACTGGATCTGTGAGACAAGTACTCTCGAGACCTTCACAAACCACCGTACGTGTGTTTTATCTTGGCTGTGTGGAGCTGCAGTGTTTTAAAGAAGGTCTCTGGACAGAAAATCCTATTGTAAATTGTTAGAACCTGCTTCTATATCACCTTGCTTCGACACCAGTAACTTCTTACAGTTACGTCTCACAGACTGTGAGATCACTTGACTCTCCACACAGCAAGTAGGAGATAGACTTCCTCAGGCTTCTTCAATGTTTACGTTATTTATTCAAGTAACAGAAATACAGATAGATACAGTTTATCATCTCCTGGCAAAGCAGACTTCCATGTTGCGTTACAGCTGCGTGAGTACCTTCCTGCTGAAAGTACCCAGGTCTTCTTGTATCTACTCTATGTTACATCTAGACTACCTATGTACAGCATACATTATATCAGATTACAGAAAGGAAGCACATACTTAGAGGTCCCAGTCAGCCTTGCGAGCTATTGCGAAAGTAAAGAGCAGAATGAGCTCCCATAGCTCCCTCCGCCTTTAATACTGACTAGGAAAGAGTTAAATATGACATCATCTTCGCCACCCCCTAGATCAGACTATTGGTGGACCCACTCGTGGTGTCATCATACACACCTACTTGATTAATAATCAATGAGGCTTCTGACCTATATGCAGGAATGTGGATATTTACATAACATGGCTGATGTTTATTGTTCTAGTGGCGGTACATGCCCAGGTCAGGGAGACCTGCGGCTTTGTACTAGAACAGCTTCTTGGTATGTTCTAGTTCTGCTGACAGAACTGCAGATTTTCTCTCTCAGAGAAAATCCCCTTAAAGGGCCGATCTGCACTCCAAGCCTTTTTGACTAACTCAGTCCAAATAACTGAGGCCTACTTAAATTATAACATAAATCTGACTTCTTGTTTCTCTTATCAGGGTTGTCTTCTTCTGTTTTTTCCACACCCACCACCACATCAAAAACTCAATGAAGCACAGAATCAGAATTCAGAATCATTTTATTTCGCTAAGCATGACTGGGTCGTGCCCGAAATTGGGCTCAGAACGTACAGGGTAGACGTATAAATTAGGACTTGAGATGTAGCGAACATAGAATTTTCCATTCGCGAACAGCGAAAATAAATAATTTGTGAACCGTCTGTTTGCAGCTCGCTCCATAGACTTAAATAAACTTATATTTTTTCACAATTTGATTGAAATTTGGACATTGATAGCCTGTGGTCTGTGGAGTAAACTTTTGGTTTAAAATACATGAAAACACATAAATAAAAAGTACATTTCTCTCAGCGTACAATGTGCCACTTTTCTCCTATGTTGCTCTCACTTACAGTAAGTAGTAGAAATCTGACAGAACTGACAGGTTTTGAACTAGTCTATCTCCTCAACAGGGATTCTTAGAGTGTTCTTTATTTTTAAAAGCACTTAGTGTACGGCAGTTGCTCAGTAAATAGCTGATAGTGTGTAAACATGAAGGGAGGCGGCCTGCATCTTTGTATATATCCTTTCTTAGGGAGTGCTTTTGTAAAGAATAAATTAAATACTGAGAATCCCCCATGAGGAGGTGGACTAGTCAAAAAGCTGTTGGTTTTATCAGCTTTCTACTTAATACTGGAAGTGACAGCAACATAGGAGAAAAGTAATTGTTAGGATTCCTCCTGTGGCATGTTCTGTCCATTGCAGGTGCAGCCGTAAATGGACAGTTCCGGCTTGTCAGTCTGCATTCGGTTGTGCATTTGCAGTGAGTCACATTTGCTTGGAATGCTGTTATGAATTCAAACAAATGTCTGTTTCTGCTGAGTTGCAGTTACTTTCATGCAGGTTGCTTTGTCTGCCTTTTCTGGCTGTCAGCTTGTGACTGATTACCATTCACTTGTGTGGAGATTTGCATCTCTGCTCTCATTGGATGACCTCAGTATAAAGGGTTGCTTCCTGCAAGCGTGCTCCGCCCGTCATAGTTTCAGCTCTGTCTAAGCCAGGGGTCTCAAACTCGCAGCCCGCGGGCCATTTGCGGCCCTCGATACAATATTTTGTGGCCCTCGCCGGCAAAAGCTTCCATATAGTTCGCTTCAGTGCTCCCAAGTACTCCGCCGCATCCCTGCCGCTAAACAAGGGCTGCAGAGCCCCAAATCGCCCGGGGGCAATCCGCCAGCATTTCCTGGAAGGGGCAGAGCTTTCAGCTTCAGCTCTGCCCCTCCTGACGTCAATCTCTGCCTCTCCCCGCCCCTCTCTGTGAAGGACTGACTGACGTCAGGAGGGGCAGAGCTGAAGCTGAAAGCTCTTCCCCTTCCAGGAAATGCCGGCGGATTGCCCCTTGGGCGATTTGGGGGCTCTGCAGCCCTCGTTTTGCGGCGAGGACACGGCGGATTACTTGTAATGGGAGCACTGAAGCGAACTATAAGATAGGCAAAATAGTTTGCTTCAGTGTGAATTTGATTTTGAAATAAAAATCAATGCAAGGGACGGGGGGAGGGGGGGGGGGACTAGGGGTTGTTCGCGAGCTGCTGATTGTGAAATCCCTGCGGCCCAGCCTCATCCTGACTTTGCCTCCTGTGGCCCCCAGGTAAATTGAGTTTGAGACCCCTGGTCTAAGCTGTTAGTGTTACTGGGTCCCTTGTTATTGTAAATTATATTCCTTGTCTTAGTTCAGTTATCTTGTGGAGCTATGATTATATATTTCCCATGGGGACATATATACGTACTCCTTCTAGTATAGAGATTCTGTATTGCCTAGTCTTGTTCGCTGTATTGCTCCTGATCCTAGCCAGTGTTCCTTGCATATGTTATATATCGGTTCATCGCCGATATATACATATGTTAGTCAGTCGTTTGTAGTTTCATTGATAGCTGTAAATTGTAATACGCTAGGAAATCATATCTATTGTATATTTGTCTGTGTATTACGTTTGCCTGTCTTTTGATTCTGCTATTTCCTGACTATTCTGTCCTGTCCTTGCGAGGTAGTCATTGCTGCGGTTGCTATTGGCTACCTCACTCTTGTCTTTGTGAATGTGTGCTGTCACTGAGGCAAGTGACTAGATTAGCAAGCATTCATTCTGTCAGCTTCTGTCCTCCTAGTCCTGTCCTTGCAGGTAGCCATTGCTGTGGTTGCTATTGGCTACCTCAGGGCCGGGCCGAGGCATAGGCTGGAGAGGCTCCAGCCTCAGGGCGCAGTGTAAGAGGGGGCACAGAATTCATTCAGCTGTCATTCCTAATTGTGTTTGAAGCAGAAAGAAATAAGAAAAGGGGATACATGGCAGTGACTGCAAGCCAGATAACTACATATTAAGGTGTTGGGGAGGTTGTGGGCCCTGTGGCGCCTCTTAGTCTAATAGCAATCAGTGTGTGACGGCTGGGGTGGCAGGGATGGAGGGGCGCACTTTGGTGTCTCAGCCTTGGGTGCTGGAGGACCTTGTCCCGGCTCTGTCTTGTATCAGCGGGAGACGGCGGTTTGGCGCGGTTTTTGGAGCCAATGGATTTTAAACCATGTATGATTGACAGGAGATACTTTATCATTACTTTGGGTATGTGCATAGGTTATGTTCTGATATTTACCTATGTTTCATAGGTTTCCATGCGTCCATATTATGATTACTGTTTATATGCATATTTCTGATCTTTGATCGCCTGTTTATGGGGTAAAATGTGATGTTTACATTGTGATGAGGGAGGGGGTGTTTCTCATGATTAGGGGTGATTTTACCATGTCACTAGGTGTATATATTTGGTGCATTATTTGTAACACTGTTTGTCTGCACTGTTCTGATGAAGGGGACCCCTTGTGGCCCCGAAACAATTGTTAACCTGAGTGTTGACATGTGATTTATTAAATTTTGCTCATTGAGAAGCTGGTGTGCTGACCAACCTTTCTACTAACTTGGATATTACTTGGGATGTTGCTTAGCTTCCTAGGTCATGCACCCGAAATTATCACTAGGACAAGTGTGCCTCTCTGCATCCCTTCTACCTATTTGTCTTGTATTTGTCTGAATGTTTGCTATCGCAAGAGCAGTGCAATATCGCACTGCGCTGCCATTGTGTCTTATCAGAAGCCCAGTGCTGCAATTGCTCTGGGCAGCCTGTGTAGCCTCTTTCATAATTCAGCTCTCAGCTTTGTTGTGCTGGCTGGTCAGAAAGTATGACCCCCCTGGCGTTACAGTAATTTATGGCACATTTTACTCTGGAAGAAACGTGCTTCTTACTTGTATGTGTTTTCATGCATTTTAAGTTTTACCATTTTTTCGTGATAGTGGCCCTTTAAGCCAACTTTGCATGCCTAGTTTTCACTTGTTTTACACCCATCATGCATAATAACACCTAGAAGTCTTCTGCAGTGACCTCCTTACATCTCAGCAGAAGCTTTCCAAAGTCAAGGATCCCTCTGAAGGTTGGCCGAGGTGTATTTTTATGATTTACCCTGGCAGCCGGGTCTTTTGAGGCAGCCAACCATTGAAACAGTAAGCCACAAAAGACACAAACTGACACCGAAGAGAGGAAATATATGAAAGACGTTTTAGGCGTTTGATGCTCCATCGAGTGACTTCCTGCTGTGTCATGTTAAACCATGTGAATACTTAAAAAACCACGCAATACATAAAGCATTTTCAGAACATTTATATTGTAGAGGGTTTGTTACGTAAGGACCAAAGGAACATTTAGAGCTGTCTCTGGAAGCCTCTTCTCCCCTAAGCAGTGACAAAGCATTTGTTCCTTATCCTTACATACTAAGCAGCTCAAAAACTTGAACTAAGAGTCCCACCAAAGTATTTATGAGCTGGTCCATAATTTCCATTTGTGAACTCTTCAAGGAAAAACATAGTGTGATCTTAGGTGTCCCACTCAACAAGATCCCTCCCAATCACCCCCCACCCTCCCTCTTCATAGAACTGAACAGACTGTCCAATGTAGAAGTAAGTCGTGTGTCTATACAGTGGTGGTTCACAAACTCTGTGTAGGTAGGTAGCTTAATCAGGGGCATACCTGGGTAATATAGAGCCTATGGCAAACAATGAAATTGCGCCCACCCCCTTTCTCCGTCAGAGCCCCCTTCTCCTCTAAAAACAGCATCCTCTCCTTTCTTGCAAACGTGTTATCATGGTTACCTGTGTTTTTTTGGCTCTGAATTTTTCTGAAGTTACTTTTTTGGAAACATGTCTTCATACGTCTTCCTATTCCCTCTCTGTCCACTTTCCTAACACTGAAACAAATACACCCTACATTAGAGTTGGGCCGAACGGTTCGCCTGCGAACGGTTCCATGCGAACTTCAGTGGTTTGCGTTCGCGTCCCGCAGGCGAACCTTTGCGGAAGTTCGGTTCGCCCCATAATGCACATGGAGGGTCAACTTTGACCCTCTACATCACAGTCAGCAGGCCCAGTGTAGCCAATTAGGCTACACTAGCCCCTGGAGCCCCACCCCCCCTTATATAAGGCAGGCAGCGGCGGCCATTACGGTCACTCGTGTGCTGCCTGCGTTAGTGAGAGTAGGGCGAGCTGCTGCAGACTGTCTCTCAGGGAAAGATTAGTTAGGCTTAACTTGTTCCTGTCTGGCTGCATACCTGTTCTGTGAACCCACCACTGCATACCTGTGCTGTGAACCCACCACTGCATACCTGTGCTGTGAACCCACCACTGCATACCTGTGCTGTGAACCCACCACTGCATACCTGTGCTGTGAACCCACCACTGCATACCTGTTCAGTGAACCTGCCACTGCATACCTGTTCTGTTCAGTGGACCCGCCACTGTATACCTGTTCATTGAACCCACCACTGCATACCTGTGCTGTGAACCCACCACTGCATACCTGTTCTGTGAACCCACCACTGCATACCTGTTCAGTGAACCCGCCACTGCATACCTGTTCTGTTCAGTGGACCCGCCACTGTATACCTGTTCAGTGAACCCGCCACTGCATACCTGTTCTGTTCAGTGGACCCGCCACTGTATACCTGTTCAGTGAACCCACCACTGCATACCTGTGCTGTGAACCCACCACTGCATACCTGTTCTGTGAACCCACCACTGCATACCTGTTCAGTGAACCCGCCACTGCATACCTGTTCTGTTCAGTGGACCCGCCACTGTATACCTGTTCAGTGAACCCGCCACTGCATACCTGTTCTGTTCAGTGGACCCGCCACTGTATACCTGTTCAGTGAACCCGCCACTGCATACCTGTTGTGTTCAGTGAACCTGCCACTGCATACCTGTTCTGTGAACCCGCCACTGTATACCTGTTCTGTTTAGTGAACCCGCCACTGTATACCTGTTCTGTTTAGTGAACCCGCCACTGCATACCTGTTCTGTTCAGTGGACCCGCCACTGTATACCTGTTCAGTGAACCCGCCACTGCATACCTGTTGTGTTCAGTGAACCTGCCACTGCATGCCTGTTCTGTGAACCCGCCACTGTATACCTGTTCTGTTTAGTGAACCCGCCACTGTATACCTGTTCTGTTTAGTGAACCCGCCACTGTATACCTGTTCTGTTTAGTGAACCCGCCACTGCATACCTGTTCTGTTCAGTGGACCCGCCACTGTATACCTGTTCAGTGAACCCGCCACTGCATACCTGTTGTGTTCAGTGAACCTGCCACTGCATACCTGTTCTGTGAACCCGCCACTGTATACCTGTTCTGTTTAGTGAACCCGCCACTGTATACCTGTTCTGTTTAGTGAACCCGCCACTGCATACATGTTCTGTTCAGTGGACCTGCCACTGTATACCTGTTCAGTGAACCCGCCACTGCATACCTGTTGTGTTCAGTGAACCTGCCACTGCATGCCTGTTCTGTGAACCCGCCACTGTATACCTGTTCTGTTTAGTGAACCCGCCACTGTATACCTGTTCTGTTTAGTGAACCCGCCACTGTATACCTGTTCTGTTTAGTGAACCCGCCACTGCATACCTGTTCTGTTCCGTGGACCCGCCACTGTATACCTGTTCAGTGAACCCGCCACTGCATACCTGTTGTGTTCAGTGAACCTGCCACTGCATACCTGTTCTGTGAACCCGCCACTGTATACCTGTTCTGTTTAGTGAACCCACCGCATCAGTGCGCATACCTGTGCAGTTAAGTGAACCCACCTACCTACGTGAGTGCATGCAGTGTGATATACCACTCCGTACATACCCGATATGGACAAAACAGGTAGAGGAAGAGGTAGTGCCAGAGCCAGAGGAAGGCCACCCGGCAGGTCTGCGCGAGGTCGTGTAAATGTAATTTCGTGTGGACCTGGCCCACAGTACAGTGCTCGGAAGAAGGCACGTCCCATCACCTCCCAAGATTGTCAGGACGTGGTTGAGTATTTAGCGACACAGAACACCTCATCTTGCTCAGCCACCAGCGCTACTACTAGCACCACTTCCGCTGCATTTGACACTTCGCAAGAATTATTTAGTGTTGAAATCACTGATGCACAGCCATTGTTGTTACAGCCAGATGAATTTTCACCAGCTAATATGTCTGAGTTACGCGGCAACACTATGGATGTAACGTGTCAGGAGGATGAAGGACCTACTGATGGTGCAAGTTTGGATTTGTCTGAGGCAAGCGAAGCTGGGCAGGATGACTACGATGATGACGGTAATAGGGATCCTCTGTATGTTCCCAATAGAGGAGATGAAGAGGGGGACAGTTCAGAGGGGGAGTCAGAGAGTAGTAGGAGGAGAGAAGTTGCTGAAAGAAGCTGGGGCAGCTCTTCGTCAGAAACAGCTGGTGGCAGAGTCCGGCACCATGTATCGCCACCTATGTACAGCCAGCCAACTTGCCCTTCAGCATCAGCTGCTGAGGTCCCCATAGTGCCCACATCCCAGGGTGGCTCAGCGGTGTGGAAATTTTTTAATGTGTGTGCCTCAGATCGGACCAAAGCCATCTGTTCGCTCTGCCAACAAAAATTGAGCCGTGGAAAGGCCAACACTCACGTAGGGACAAGTGCCTTACGAAGGCACCTTGAGAAAAGGCACAAACAGCAATGGGATGGCCACCTGAGCAAAAGCAGCAGCAGCACACAAAAGCAAAGCCACCCTCCTTCTCCTCTTCCTCCTCCATCAGGTGCATTATCTGCTTCTGCCGCTTTCTCCCTTCCACCTTCACAGGCACCCTCCTCCACTCCGCCTCTCCCCTTGAGCGGTTCCTGCTCCTCTGCCCACAGCAGCAGTCAGGTGTCCGTGAAGGAAATGTTTGAGCGGAAGAAGCCAATTTCGGCCAGTCACCCCCTTGCCCGGCGTCTGACAGCTGGCGTGGCGGAACTGTTAGCTCGGCAGCTGTTACCATACCGGCTGGTGGACTCTGAGGCCTTCCGTAAATTTGTGGCCATCGGAACACCGCAGTGGAAGATGCCAGGCCGCACTTATTTTTCGAGAAAGGCCATACCCCAACTGCACCGTGAAGTTGAGAGGCAAGTGGTGTCATCTCTTGCGAAGAGCGTTGGGTCAAGGGTACACCTGACCACGGATGCCTGGTCTGCCAAGCACGGGCAGGGCCGCTACATTACCTACACAGCCCATTGGGTGAACCTGGTGGTGAACGATGGCAAGCAGGGCGCAGCGGACCAAATTGTGACACCTCCACGGCTTGCAGGCAGGCCTCCTGCCACCTCCTCTCCTCCTGCTACATGCTCTTCGCTGTCCTCCTCCTCCTTGGCTGAGTGGCAGTTCTCCTCTCCAGCTACACAGCCCCAGCTCCGCAGGGCCTATGCTGCATGCCAGGTACGACGCTGTCACGCCATCTTAGACATGTCTTGTCTCAAAGCGGAGAGTCACACTGGAGCAGCTCTCCTGGCTGCTCTTAAGAAACAGGTGGATGAGTGGCTGACCCCGCACCACCTGGAGATAGGCAACGTGGTGTGCGACAACGGCAGCAATCTGCTTGCCGCTTTGCATATGGGGAAGCTGACACACATACCCTGCATGGCACATGTCATGAATCTAGTGGTTCAAAGATTTGTGGCAAAGTACCCTGGCTTAGCGAATGTCCTGAAGCAGGCCAGGAAGTTCTGTGGGCATTTGAGGCGGTCTTACACAGCCATGGCACGCTTTGCGGAAATTCAGCGCAAAAACAACATGCCGGTGAGACGCCTCATTTGCGATAGCCCGACTCGCTGGAACTCGACCCTGCTCATGTTCTCCCGCCTGCTAGAACAGAAGAAAGCCGTGACCCACTACCTCTACAACTACAGTAGAATGAAACAGTCTGGGAAGATGGGGATGTTCTGGCCCGACAACTGGACACTGATGGAAAATGCATGCAGGCTCATGCGGCCGTTTGAGGAGGTGACCAACCTGGTGAGCCGCAGTGAGGGCACCATCAGCGACTTAATTCCCTATGCTTACTTCTTGGAGCGTGCTGTGCGTAGAGTGGCGGATGAAGCTGTGAATGAGCTTGACCAGGAACCGTTACGGCAGGAACAGGCATGGGACCAATTTTCATCAGACCCAGCTGTTTCCTCAACACCTGCGGCAGCACAGAGGGGGGGGGAGGAGGAAGAAGAGAAGTCGTGTGCAGAAGACGAGTCAGACTCAGAGGATGATGAGCAAGGTGTTTCTTTGGGGGAGGAGGAGGAGGAGGAGGAGGGGACAGCGGCAGGAGAACAACCTCAGCAGGCATCGCAAGGGGCTTGTGCTGCTCAACCTTCCCGTGGTATTGTTCGCGGCTGGGGGGAGGAGGTTGACTTACCTGACGTCGCTGAGGAAGAGCAAGAGGAGATGGAGGGTACTGGATCCGACTTTGTGCAGATGTCGTCTTTTATGCTGTCCTGCCTGTTGAGGGACCCCCGTATAAAAAACCTCAAGGGGAATGAGCTGTACTGGGTGGCCACACTACTAGACCCTCGGTACAGGCACAAAGTGGCGGACCTGTTACCAACTCACCGGAAGGTGGAAAGGATGCAGCACATGCAGAACCAGCTGTCAACTATGCTTTACAATGCCTTTAAGGGTGATGTGACGGCACAACGCCAGCAAGGTACCACTGCCACTAATCCTCCTCCCGTGTCCACGCAGTCAAAGACAGGACGCTCCAGCGATCTCATGGTGATGTCGGACATGCGGACGTTCTTTAGTCCAACGCCTCGCCGTAGCCCTTCCGGATCCACCCTCCACCAACGCCTGGAACGGCAGGTAGCCGACTACCTGGCCTTAAGTGTGGATGTAGACACTGCTGTGAACAGCGATGAGGAACCCTTGAACTACTGGGTGCGCAGGCTTGACCTGTGGCCAGAGCTGTCCCAATTTGCCATCCAACTTCTCTCCTGCCCTGCCGCAAGCGTCCTGTCAGAAAGGACCTTCAGCGCAGCTGGAGGCATTGTCACAGAGAAGAGAAGTCGCCTAAGTCACAAAAGTGTTAAGTACCTCACCTTTATCAAAATGAATGAGGCATGGATCCCGGAGGGCTGCTGCCCGCCCCAAGACTAAGTCATTCCCCGCACACACAGCATCTCTGCCTGCACGCCGTGTGACTGGCTGCCTGGCCTGCCCCAAGAAGACTAAGTCGCTCCCAGTCCCTCCACACAGCATGTCTGCCTGCAGGCCGCTTGACTACCTTCTCCGCCACCACCAACAGGGTCCGGGACTCCAGGCGGATTGCTGAATTTTTTAGGCCGCTGCTAGCAGCGGCCGCTGTAATAATTTTTCTGGTGCGTGTACATGACTGCCTAATTTTTCTGGCTGCACTGCGGGCAGCTGCAACAACAAAAGAAAAGGCATGTACATGCGCCCATTCCCCTTCGTGATCATTACCTTGCCGTGGTGAAGGGGCTTGCGTATCACAATGAAGCAATGGCCGGCGCCTAGATGAGTGTCTCGGGGGGCACACCCACGATAATAAGGTCGTTGCCTCATTGTGGTCAGACCAAATTTGATCAGCTGGACAGTTACTGTTCTGTCATTCAGCTACATCAGCCAGGCGACCATATGGGCTGTAAAGCCACCAAAACCTGCACTCTCGCCATGGTGCGCACCAGTCCAGCACGGCCGTCACTACACAAACAGCTGTTTGCGCTGCGTTACACGGTGAGTTTGGTGTGTCAGTGTGAAGCAGTACCTTAATTACACTACCTGATTGATGTATACACATGCAAGATGTTTGAAAGCACTTTAGGCCTGTCATTTAGCATTCAATGTGATTTCTGTCCTTAAAACGCTGCTTTGCGTCAAATCCAGATTTTTCCCGGGGACTTTTGGCATGTATCCCACTCCGCCATGCCCCCCTCCAGGTGTTAGACCCCTTGAAATATCTTTTCCATCACTTTTGTGGCCAGCATAATTTTTTTTTTTTTCAAAGTTCGCATCCCCATTGAAGTCTATTGCGGTTCGCGAACTTTAACGCGAACCGAACCTTCCGCGGAAGTTCGCGAACCTAAAATCGGAGGTTCGGCCCAACTCTGCCCTACATACAATTAAGTAGCCTCAGATAACAGAACTAATCTGATTTGAGGGGAGACACAGCACAGGAGCAAGCATAGTGGCACAGCACAGGAGCAGGTGTGGCGTCCATGGTGCTGTGGCGCCCATGGCATGAGTTATGCCTGCACCCCTCTAGATACGCCTCTGAGTTTAATGCAAATCTGAAACTGGGGGAAAAGTTGACTTTTACTTACCTGGGGCTTCTTCCAGCCCCTCTTAGTTTTTGAGGTCCCTCTGTGTCCTCCAGATCCCCTTCGTTGCTCTGCTGTCACCCCATGTAAACTCCATAACCTGGTCAGGTCTTTCCTGGCCACACGCCTCCTTGATCAAGTTCCGTGGCCAGGAGTGTTCAGCGCATGCGCAGTTACAAGTCTTTAGAAACTGCATATTCACAAAAGGCTCTCAGCCACAGGAGCGCATTCCCGGTGGTGCACGGCTAGGAACCCTGAGGGGCATCAAAGACTACAATAGGTGGAAAGAGCCCCAGGTAAGTAAAAGTCAACATTTTAACTCCATCTCAAGTACACTTCCAGTAGCAGATGACCAAAATACCACATCAGACTGACAGCAGTCCCTCGTTAAAAAGTTATGCTTCTAAACAGTCTGTTTGTGCTTCTGGTAAGAGGGTAGAAGGAGAAGACCCAAAACAAATCACTCATGCATTGCCAGTGCTTGATGTGTCAGTTGCATCCTGTCAGCTACTGCTTAAAAACACCAGAACTTTTTTCTTCTACAAAGCGGTTATAATGATGTGTTGAAAGGAAGGCGTCCCATCAAAGTGACCTGGGACGCGGTATACGCAGTGGGCTGCTGTTTAAAGTCCTGTCCTAGTTATAACGTAGCGCTATGTCTGACAGTTCAGACAGCAGGGTGGTCAGACCAGCTCTCTAATCTAAACAATAAAGAGAAGGAATCCAGTGACAGCAAGTGATTCTGTAGTGTGTAGGTTTTTAAATGGATCCAACTTCAGCTTTGAAACAAGTTTTTTGTTTTCTTTCTTTTATAAAGCAAACCCATACCTCCCAACTTTTTGAGATGAGAAAGAGGGACACTTAAGCCAAACCCCTAATCATGTCCCTGACACGCCCCTAGTCATGCTTACGATAAAGATTTAATAAGAAAAATATGTTGTTTTATAATTCAAACCACACTGGTCCTCTCTATCCTGGTTCATTTTCCTTTATAGTAACATTTTACAATTAGTAATATATCAATTTAAAGGATGGGAATAAAGTTTAGAGTCAATCAACCACATTTTTTAGTAGAGAAATATACATTTTTACATAGAAAGAGGGACAAAATCCTAAAAGAGGAGGAAAGAGGGACAGAGGGACACGGCTCCCAAAGAGGGACTGTCCCGCCGAAAGAGGGACAGTTGGGAGCTATGTAGTTGGGAGCTATGGCAAACCTGAAATGAAAGTATGCTCGCTGGGCTGCAGGGTTCGCTCACAGAGCCCTGTGAGCAGGTCAGGAGCGATTTCATTGGTTCCTGACCCTGTCTATCAACGTAAGTGGCTCCCATTGGCTTACATTGATAGGCAGGGTTAGCAGCCATTGAAAGTGGCTCCTGACCGTCTCACAGGAACTCTGCCATCATAGAGACGGCAGAGTGGGTGCTCCAGGTTCCTGACGTGCGGCGGTGATGGCGATTGCAGCGGGTATGTGCGGCGATTCGTCGGTATTCATCGCTATTCCACCGTTTCTGGTATCAGCAGTCTGTGGTCATTAAGGGGGCAGAGACCGCTGGTACTTAAGTGGTTAAATAAATATAATAATGTATTTTGTACCAATTTTGTATATTGGTGTACACCAGTGTCTGTACTGTTTTGCACCCCATGTTTGTTTCTTGCTTTGTACAACGCCACTAAATATGTTGGTGCTTTATAAATGATTAATAATAATCATCATCATCATGATAATAAAAAAAAAATAATAATTAATTATAGAATGCTATATACTTTTCCACCAGTAGGTGGAGTGCTGGCACAAGTCCTGGGATAAGGCTTTCTTTTCTTTCTTTCTTTTTTTCTCAGCTAGAAAGAACCAATCAGGAGTCAGGAACAGCTCAGCAGGGCGAAGGAAGATGGCCAACAAACACAACGGGGGTTGTCCACAGACCTCAGGAATCACTCTGTTAATCTCGCGGAGTCACAGATCATCGTAGGAGGTCCATCAAGCCTCCAATCATAATCCACTCCATACACAATCAATCGATTCCGGACTCAACCCTTGCGCGAATAATCTTCAGAATTTATTGTAATAATGCATGCGGTTATACAGCAGACAAAAAAGCACAACGTTTCGGGCTACATGCCCTTTGTCAAGTGCTTAACCATCTGAACAAACTTAGACCTTCATATAAAACTCACACATATTGACACACCCCTCCAAAGCATTAAGGGGCGGGCACAAAACTTTTCCAGAACATTAACCCTTACTCCTGAAAGGACAACCATTTATCATAAGAAGCACTTTAAACTGAAGTCCTCGTTAAGGCCACTGGGGGACTGCGTCCCCAACCTGTCCTGCGAAGGAAGATGGCCGCCATAGAGGCAACTCCTCCATTCCAGGGCCTTATTCTCGGTTAGCATACAGTTTTGTTTTTTTAACTTAATTCGATAGAGATTTTTTTTTCTTCAGATCTATGTAATTTTTTTATTTCATTCAATGCATCTGGTGCTGAAAAATTAGTTGCCCATGCAGTGAATGGCGCTAATCTATGGGGATTTCCACTGGGTCCCCCAAAGCAGACTAAAGCCATCACTGTTCTCAGAGGAGCTCACAATCTAATCCTCCCATAGCACTACCATATTATTATGTATTTATATAGCACTGACATCTTCTGCAGCACTTTATAGAGCACATAGTCATGTCACTGACTGTCCTCAGAGGAGCTCACAATCTAATCCCTACCATAGTCTAATGTCCTACCATATTATTATTATGTATTTATATAGCACTGACATCTTCTGCAGCACTTTACAGAGTACATAGTCATGTCACTGACTGTCCTCAGAGGAGCTCACAATCTAATCCTACCATAGTCATAGTCTAATGTCCTGCCATATTATTATTATGTATTTATATAGCACTGACATCTTCTGGAGCACTGTACAGAGTACATAGTCATGCCACTGACTGTCCTCAGAGGAGCTCACACTCTAATCCTACCATAGTCATAGTCTAAAGTCCTACCATATTATTATGATGTATTTATATAGCACTGACATCTTCTGCAGCACATTACAGAGTACATAGTCATGTCACTGACTGTCCTCAGAGGAGCTCACAATCTAATCCTACCATAGTCATAGTATAATGTCCTACCATATTATTATTATGTATTTATATAGCAGTGACATCTTCTGCAGCACTTTACAGAGTACATAGTCATGTCACTGACTGTCCTCAGAGGAGCTCACAATCTAATCCTACCATAGTCATAGTATAATGTCCTACCATATTATTATTATGTATTTATATAGCAGTGACATCTTCTGCAGCACTTTACAGAGTACATAGTCATGTCACTGACTGTCCTCAGAGGAGCTCACACTCTAATCCTACCATAGTCATAGTCTAAAGTCCTACCATATTATTATTATGTATTTATATAGCACTGACATCTTCTGGAGCACTGTACAGAGTACATAGTCATGCCACTGACTGTCCTCAGAGGAGCTCACACTCTAATCCTACCATAGTCATAGTCTAAAGTCCTACCATATTATTATGATGTATTTATATAGCACTGACATCTTCTGCAGCACTTTACAGAGTACATAGTCATGTCACTGACTGTCCTCAGAGGAGCTCACACTCTAATCCTACCATAGTCATAGTCTAATGTCCTGCCATATTATTATTATGTATTTATATAGCACTGACATCTTCTGGAGCACTGTACAGAGTACATAGTCATGCCACTGACTGTCCTCAGAGGAGCTCACACTCTAATCCTACCATAGTCATAGTCTAAAGTCCTACCATATTATTATGATGTATTTATATAGCACTGACATCTTCTGCAGCACTTTACAGAGTAAACTAAACTAACATGTTTAGTTTAATAGTTTACACCTTACTACAGGGGTTGCTTTAAATAATAAAACTGTTTAAAAATAAATACATAGTTTAGCCCGCCAGGCTCCCCCCTCCTCCTCCTCCAGCCTCGTTAATCATTTAGTTCTGCTGTAATGTCTCTGTGTCTGCTGGTAATCTCTATCCTGATAGTAAGAATTCTATTTTCATTGAAGTCGTTGTGCCTGAAGTCTCTCAAATTTTCAATTCCTCCACCACATCAGTCATCCCGCGATGATGAGACGGACGGATGCTGCAGACAATTTAATTATAAAAGTTGACGTTGACCTCTAGTAAGAAGAGAGGCTCAGAAGAGCAGACATTAAGTCACTTAATTGCAATGCTCGTCTTGCCTGCAGGGGGGCAGTGTCAGAGGGAATCGAGTGCTTCCTCTGAACAGTTTGGTTCCCCTGAGCGCTTGCAGACTTCCAGAGAGTGCATCTCCCTTCCGGCCGTGGCTGCCTAACGTCGTGCTGTGTTACGGTTACATGCCTGACAGCGATTTCATACTTCAGAGCTCGATCCAGACACACTGAGTACTTGGTGGTGTGAAATATACAAACTCTCGGCTGAGTTACTTAGAAGAAACTTCTAATGGTGTTATTGGTAGATTAGATAGTTTACCTTTCCTGGACCGACGCAGTACGAATCTACGTCCAGCAGGTGGTGCTGCGGCCCTGACTGGACGTAGACGTCCCGATCTCGCTGCTCTTTTCCTGCCACAATTCACTCACCCTGCCGTCTCTATGATGGCAGAGCTCTGTGACCAGGTCAGGAGCCGTTTTTATTGGCTCCCGGCCCTGTCACCACTATAAGCCAATCCCATTGGCTTACATTGATTGACAGGGTCAGGAGCCAATAAAAGCGACTCCTGACCGCCGCACAGAGCTTTACCATCATAGAGAGAGGAGCCCTTGGGAGGGGGGGGGGAGGGGCAGAACGGTGTGACCGGCGGGAGCAGCATTTTTTTGCGGCGATTCATCAGGAAGCAGCGTTTTACTTTTTCAGCAGCCTCTGGTCCTTAAGGGGGCAGAGGCTGCTGGTGCTGAAGTGGCTAAACCACTTACCAATTAATTTTCAACATCATCCATACCCACCCCCAGTAATCGCAGGAGTGCTGAGAAGAGGGGGGGTCTTGGACTGTCTCCGCCTCCTCAGAGTAGAGCAAGGAGGCGTCCCAAGAGAGGGTGTCGCTAGCAACAGCTTGCGTGCTGTACCTCTGCTCCTGTCAACATGCGCCAGCGTAATTAGGGTGTTACGCAGAGCAGCCTGGTACCAAAGGGGATCAAAGTGGCAGGTCAAAATCTGGAAATGGCACTACTATTGCCGAGTCCAAATGCGCCCATGTTATATATATATTTAAATCGCGTGGCACAGCAGTGGTGTGTGGAGCCGGCGATGATCAAAGTGTTGGACTTAGTCTTACACTTTGGTCCAAAGGGACGGACTCCTTGCTTGGTTTTAGCCAGCAACACAGCGCCCCTAATGGCAGCTGGCTGAAATTGGAATTTGGAGAATGCCAATGTCAGATATAGTCCAATACATGGTTGTAAAGGGTTAAGGCTATTATTAAACTTATCTGAAGTGGGTTAGAAACTGGCTAAAAAAACATCCCTAGGGAGATGTCCTGAGTTATGGGTATAAGAATTACCCTGAGGCCCCTATTCCGCCAAAAACTGCCGCATCCCATCGCAAAAGTAGTGATAGCCCTATGAGGTTGTCATATGGAATGTTGTGTGTCGCAGGGAGTTCTGGCACGATAATGCACTGCATGTAGAAGGGGTGGCAACTGGGCAGAGGGTGGGCGGGGTGGTTTTTTACCGCCCAGAGCAAAGAGGCAGAGCAAAGAGGCAGGGCAAGCATTGTGCGGAGTGTGTGTAGAAGAGAGAAAGCACTAACCTCTCAGAATCCGTCTTTAAACTCCAAGGCCCGCCTTTTCTATAGTGCGAGGAGTGCCGTCTGTCATCATGTGACAGGCAGTGCCGTCTGTCATCACGTGACACACAGTGCCTAGGCAGATGAACATGATCCCCGGAGAAATGAAAAAGTTTTGATCCTTGATGGTTACCCGCACCCTCCAAGTCTCTGAATGAGGGAGACCAGAAGCCCATAGGTGCAGTATTATTAGACAAAGGGATGTAAGCACATGTGTATAAGTATTACACTCACGAGGATGGGCGTAACAGTGACCCCGACAACACCCGCCATCGCAGGGGGGATCTGAGGCTTTAAGGGTCCCTCTTCCCAATTAGCAAAAATACCACCCTGTTCGCTCACAAAAACCGTCCCTGCCACCTCCTCCCGCCATGCAGAGTAGCGTGTAGCGGGACGCAGCGGATGGGGTGTCGGAACACCCTGGAAAGAAGAGCCAAAACAAAAATTGGGAGCCCAAATGGAGTAGTATGTCAGTAACACTGAAAACAATATCATGATAAAAGGGCTACTCACAAAGGTGGGTTGCTGAGGGGAACCGACCACAGGAAGCAGGTGGAGATCATGAACCCGTCTCCACTTGGGATGTCCCAGACTGGGACTGGTAGTGGTCGCTTCTTCCTTAAAAGACAATAACTGCTTCAATTGTGGTCCGTTTTTTAACCCCGCCCACACAGATGTGAGGGGGTGACTAAGCACAATGAGGGTAAAGAAGCACCTGGGGGTTTATAAAACTGAGTTAAAAACAAACAATGGTAAAAATGATTAATGTATGGAGCGTTCCATGCATAATGGCTCTACATACTCTGGCACTCTGGCCTGAGGAAGCGGGCTTAGACCCATGAAATGCGTTGCCTGTGCAAAAATAAAATTCTCTCTTTACCTGTGAGAATGTCTTTATTGAGGTAAGCCACCTCATTTATTGTTTTTGCTGTTGTTTTTAACTCAGTTTTATAAACCCCTGGGTGCTTCTTTGTCCTCGTGTGTATCAGGAGCATCTGTAATTTTTTCCTGCTTCCAGACACTGCTTCTCAGCAGAACACTCTCTGCTGCCATT
Source organism: Hyperolius riggenbachi (assembly GCF_040937935.1). Classification (NCBI taxonomy): domain Eukaryota; kingdom Metazoa; phylum Chordata; class Amphibia; order Anura; family Hyperoliidae; genus Hyperolius; species Hyperolius riggenbachi. The sequence continues at coordinate 289,231,109 of NC_090654.1, read as the reverse complement.
CGCCAGCTCCCGATCACATGACCTTCGTGGGGGTTGGGGACCAAGAGGGCCCCGTGCTATTATTTTTGCAGGGGGGCCCCAGAGCCGGGACAAGGTCCTCCAGCACCCAAGGCTGAGACAGCAAAGTGTGCCCCTCCATCCCTGCCACCCCAGCCATCACACACTGATTGCTATTAGACTAAGAGGCGCCACAGGGCCCACAACCTCCCCAACACCTTAATATCTAGTTAACTGGCTTGAAGTCACTGCCATGTATCCCCTTTTCTTATTTATTTCTGCTTCAAAACACAATTAGGAATGACAGCTGAATGAATTCTGCGCCCCCTCCTACACTGCGCCCTGCTGGAACCTCTCCAGCCTATGCCTCGGCCCGGCCCTGGGGGGCCCTATTAAGTCTGGTTACGCCCCTGCTCACAAGGATGGGTTGCAAAACTTGCAAACACCATCTAAGCATGCAGTAATATAACTGTCCCCGCTGGGTGTCCCAGGTCTGTTGGTGCACATGCTGGTCGCCGATCGCTCTCCTGGATAAGTTCTGAGGGCTAAAGGTTCTTGTGACAAAAAAAAACCCTTATGGGGTATGTAATATGCTAAAAAAAACACTGGTGGAGGTTCCCTTGATGATATGACTAGATGTTGTATAGTTGAGATGCGTAATTTCTTACCTTCTCAAAAGGAGGAACCATTATTTAATGGAAAAAGTAATGTTTATTCATGCATGGTAGACAATGCATTTCACGGGTCTTGGGCTGCTTCCTCGGGTCAATACAAGTGCCTGTAGAACTTTTGGTCACAAATGCAAGTGCCTGAAAATCTTTTTTTAGGCGCTCACATTTGTGACCAAAAGTTCTACAGGCACTTGTATTGGACTGAGGAAGCGGGCCAGGACCCATTAAATGCATTGTCTACCATGCATTAATAAACATTACTTTTTCAATAAATAATGGTTTCTCCTTCTGAGAAGGTAAAAAAAATTACGCTTCTCAAATATACAACATCCCGGAGAAAAAAGTTATTTACTGGTGCGCACTCTGCATTGTATCTATTTACCATACATTTTTTCCCCTTCAGGTTTCCTTTAAATGTTGCTATCTAACTGGAGTCACCTTTTACAAATTCCTTACAACCTAAAATGTGTGATAATTCTTTCTACATTTTACCACCTAGTATTGTTTTTCTTTGGGCCAAGCGGTTTCGCCCCTGCCTTGACACGATATGAGATTATTCTTTCTCCATTTTACCACCTACCAAATGTTTTTCTTTGGGCCAAGTGGTTTCACCCACTGCCTTGACACGATATGAGAATATTCTTTCTTGATGTTACCACCCAGAATTGTTTCTCTTTGGGCCGTGTGGTTTCGCCCCCCTGCCTTGACACGATATGAGATTATTCTTTCTCCATTTTACCACTTACAGTTGTTTCTCTTTGGGTCAAGCGATTTCGACCCCTGCCTTGACACGATATGAGAAAATTCTTTCTCCATTTTACCACCTAGCGTTTTTTCTCTTTGGGCTGAGCGATTTCGCCCCCTGCCTTGGCGCGATATGAGAATACTTTTTCTCCATTTTACCACCTAGCATTGTTTCTCTTTGGCCCAAGCGGTTTTGCCCCCTGCCTTGACACAATATGAGGTTATTCTTTCTCCATTTTACGACCTAGAATTTTTTCTCTTAGGCCCGAGCAGTTTCATCCCCTGCCTTGGCGCGATATGAGAATACTCTTTCTCCATTTTACCACCTAGCATTGTTTCTCTTTGGGCCGAGCGGTTTCGCCCACTGCCTTGGCACGATATGTGATGATTCAGACGCTGTCAGCTTCTTCTCCCTTCACGAACACATCAGCAATCTTGAGCGCGTAACGAGGCTTCTGACTCGTGGAATAAAAGGCTCGGTGTGTCTTGACGGGAAACCTTTATGTATATTTCACCTGACACATTAGCCGGGGAGTGGAGCCATTCTGGCTGTCAGTCTGCTTAGCGCGGTGCGAAAGGTTATGTAACCAGAAAAGTGTCTCCACAGCCACGAGCTGATCTGATTCCCAAACACCAAAATAAATTGTGAAAGACAGATGTGCGGGTCTGCTAATGAAAGTGACAAACATGTCAGCATGGATAAGAGGCTGACAGACTCCGCCATAACGGGAATATGCCGCGATGGAGGAAGAGGCTCAGCTTGGAGCAACGCCAGCAAGACAGAGGAGGAAACAGGAATTGTGACCATTATCAACAGACAAAGCTTAGATGGGGATCAATTACAAAAACAAGGTGCAAAGAAAACGTCAGCAAAAAATGGAGACACTGCTAAGAGTAGCTCACCAGGATTCGGTTCTTGAAGCGTACCTGGAGTGACATAATGAGCTATACATAGGTATGTATGGTACTAGCCCTACTATGAAAGGGTCTGAAGTTCCTTTCGGGTTTCCTGCACTGCGAGTGTTAAAAAAACTGGAGCTGCTATCCAGTAACAAAGGTGGAGATTCCAAAGTGCCCCCCTCAAAAAAAAAAAAGGTTGTGCCCATCCCAGTATAGGTAACAAATGTTTCTCTAGTACTAGGAAGCCCTCCCTCTCCAGTATGGATAGCATAATGAGCCCTTGGTATTAGGTAACCCCACTCCCCAAGTATAGATAGTAAGATGTGCCCACGGTATTACCCAGCCCCCCTCCCCAAGTATAGATATATGTGTCCCCAGTATTAGGAAACTCCCTTCCCCAAGAATAGCCAAATGTACCCCAAGTATTAAGCAGCCCCTCTTCCCAAGTATAGACAGGTGCTCCCACACTATTAGATGAGCCCCCCTCCCAGAGTAGAGCAGATGTTTCCCAAGTATTAGGGAGCCACCACCCCCCACCACCCCCCAAGAAGAGCCAGGTGCTCCCCAAAATTGGACAGTCACCCCTCCCCCCTCCCAAGTATAGCCAGGTGTTCCCCAGGTGTCAGGTGAGCCCCCCCCCCCCACCTCCCACACATATGCAGAGAGTGTGAGTGGAGCATTCTGTAATAGTTACCTGGTGGGGGGAGGGGTAATTGGTCAAGCGGTAGTGAGTTACCTGCATCTGGCACTGCCCCCTGCCTTGCATGCATCCCTGAGTCCTCCTGACTGTGAGATCTGGTTCCCCGTAGCCACCCACAGCAATTGTGCAGCCAGCAGACACTGAAGCAGGGTGGCCACGGATGGACATGACCTCGCTATGTGCACACAGCAGCAGCACACTGCACAGACACCCGACTGGAGAGTATCCCGGTCAGGTGCTCATCCGATCTCACTGCAAACTTGCAATTGCAAATGTTTTCAGTTACTGCACCACTCCAGCCCTCTGCCCACAATGCACCCTTGCTTCTGTGTCGCCCTAGGCCATGGCCTGTGTGGCCTTGGCTTAAAGTGAACCAAGCATCATTTTTAACACCCAGTGCAGCTCTATAGCAAATTAAAAATGCATTCTAAAAATGTGGTTTATTATTAAAAAAACCTTTCGTTTTACCTCATTTTTTTTGCATTTAAGGGTTAAAATACACACTTCTTGCGTCCGTGAAAGGACCTGTGGGCAGAGATCAACAGATGATGGAAGGCTGATAAGAAATCACCTCATTTGACTTAATTGACCACAAACAAACCCTGAGCCTTCCCCATTGTACTTCAAACATAAAACATAAGATGCACTTGAAGAATTTCACACCTAGCTTGGATTAGACATTGTAAAAGCAGCAGGAGTTTTTGAACTCTTGAAACATGGCAGCCCTTTCAGCTATTTGAAGCCAGGAGCTGCTTAGATCACTTTAAATCCAACCCGGGCTACAACAGGATAAACAGCTCAGCAACTACCTTGGAGTGAAGGCTGGTTACTGGCAGGATTATGTAATGCACAATATCTGCTTATAATGGTTTTCCCTCAGGCTGCCACAATCCTACAGGGGTACCCCTAAAGTGGTTCTGTGCCCGCTTGCATTAATAAGCAATGCACAACATTTTTGCAACACATGCATTTAAAATACCTGCCTGGCTGACCCCTGCCTTCCACCTCTAGATCAATGTTTCTCAACATTATTGCAGCATGTACACCTTTATCAAAGGGTAGTCTTGTTTACTTGATGAACATCTGTTTTGTATGTATTTATTTATATATCATGTTTGCCAATAGGCACATTTTTGGTGGTTACTAATGTCCCGATGAAACGGGAAATGGACGCAAAAATGCTCTGCCTGACCTGATTGTGTGCAATAAATTCTTGAAAAAGTACCATACCTCTCCTCCTTAAAGAGACTCTGTGACAAAAATGTCATCCTGTTTTCTACCATCCTACAAGTTCCTAAACCTATTCTAATGTGCTCTGGCTTACTGCAGCACTTTCTACTATCACCGTCTCTGTAATAAATCAATGTATCTTTCCCCTGTAGGACTTGTCGCCCTGTGTCTGGAAGGCTGCCAACTCTTCCGTGCTGATCTGCTATGCACACCCCTCTCCAGGCCCCTCTATGCACACTCCAGTGTGTGTGTTATTTACATAAGCCAGCAGTGTCTCTGCTCTCAGATATCAGTGAGAGAAGAGAGCTGGATAAAAATCCTCCTCTGTAGGCTGTGAAAGGAGCTGGCTGGGCTATCACATACTGAGGAATTACAGACACCTTGCAGAGCTGTCTGCAGGAAGAAACGATCAGCCAGTGTACTACTCAGTGCATGAGAGCTGCAGGGGACAGAAGGTAAAAACACAAATGATCTTTTGAGATTCAAAAGGAAGGGTGTATACAGCCTGCTTGTGTATGGATGTATTTTCTATGTGTGGACATGCTGTACATCAACCTACTTCCTGTTTTGGTGGCCATTTTGTTTGTTTATAAACAAACTTTTTAAAACTGTTTTTTTACCACTTTTAATGCGGCGGGGAGCGGCAAAATTGTGACAGAGGGGAATAGGAGATGTCCCCTAACGCACTGGTATGTTTACTTTTGTGCGATTTTAACAATACAGATTCTCTTTAAACAATATTTAATTATTTTATTAAATTGGGCCAATATCTATGTATGTCTATCTCTCTGCTGGAAGATTTTTTGTTTTTAAAGTTGTTCTTATTCTTGGTTGGAAAATACCAAACCACTAGGAGTGCGAGCTTTCAAGGGTCCTTCCAGAACCGTACTGGGCTGGAAAACCTCCATAAGCCTTATTGGTGGTTGCAAGTACTGCAAGCAGAAATGTGTGAGTAATTCTGCTACTTTTTGTATATTTTGATGACTTTATGCACTATTGGCTTCTGGCCTGTATCTCCGCCACTCTGTGCTTGATGTCCTCGATGGAGTTGAGGAAAACATGGCCCGAGAAGCCTCTGAGATGTGGTTCTTGAGATCATGACCTTTCTAGTTCCATCCCTCCAAACTGTTATCCAATCGCGAGGTGAGGCTGGGGAAGATATGTCCTGGAAAGTTGCTGCTTAGCAGAGAGGAAGCCACATGGAAGCAACAGTAGTATTTGTAACAGTGTGTCCCTGTTCAGATAAGCACATGGTGCCCAAAAAGGCCCTTCAAAGGAAAAAAAGAGGCCCAGGGGGTAAAATGCCTACAAGCCCCCTGGCCAGTCCTCCCCTGATTACTATCCAGTTGATCTACAAATGAGACAACTCCACTCTTCTAAAACAGAATTCCTATGCTTTCTCTGTAGATAGCGTTTGTTGTCATTCCTCCTGAAATGGCACCAGTAATAGAGATTGCAGCACTTTTCTTTATGGATTGTCTCAAACGCGGGCATTTTACTCCTACCCTCGAAAGCCAATCCTTTTGAACGCTCTTTCTCTTTTAATTCCACTTGATGAAATAGTCTCTCCTCAGATGAAATAGGAGCAGATTGCAGGCCCCGTTTCAGATGGCACGGGAGCAAAGCCTGCAACTCGACATCTCCCATATTAGCATTGCAGGAGAACTATCAGGTAGTATGGATTTTTATACAGCCTGCAGACCTTTAATCATAGAGGGGTCACGTAATATAGCGGGAACTTTACAGAAGGTAATAAAAGAGACTGCAATGCGTGCTGGGATGTGAAAAATGCCTCAGGCTCTGATATGACACTTTTAGGTCAGCAGTAGCGTGAGCTATTATAGTCCTAGAATTCTATCCTGGTCTGAAATGAATGTGTTGCTTGTGCTGGTCCACATTACAAGAAAATCAAGGAATTATTCTCTGCGTTAATGCGGGTGACATACAAAAAAGCCTAAAGCCAAGCGCTTTTCAAAACGTTGCAAATAGAATAACATGACTTAAAAGGCCACCTAAAACAAGAATTTCAGTTCTGGGTGAGCACTGGGAATGGTCAACAGGTTAAAACCATGATTAGGGATGAGCAAGAAATACTTTTTAAGATTGGTTTTGTGGAAAACTGGCCTCAATCTTACTTAAGTTGGCCACCCATGGTTCCATTTTTTAGATATTTCTTTTCTTCCAAGAGTTAAGATTGATTTTCTTCGCAAGGAAACCCATTATGGCACCAACCAACCTAAAAGTCCCCAATTCTCGTCTAGCAAAACTTCTTGTCTTGCAGCTACTGCTATTCAGCATTGCAAACTCGGTATCCTACCGTAAACTGTATGGATCCCTGTATTGCTGCAGTAGGACTGTACTGGGATGAGACCCGGGACAAGGTCCTCCGGCACCCAAGGCTGCGACACCAAAGTGCACCCTCCATCCCTCCCACCCCAGCCGCCACACACTGATTGCTATTACACTAAGAGGCCCCTCCCCCATCCCTCCCACCTCAGCCGTCACACACTGATTGATATTTGAATAAGGTTCACCCCAGGGCTTCCCCCACCCCCCACAAAACTTTAATCTCTAGTTGTCTGCCTTGCAGTCACTGCCATGGATCTCCTTTTCTTTTTCTCTCAGCTTTAAACACAATAGGGAAATGATTGCTAAATGAGTTGTTCGCCCCCTCCTACACTGCGCCCCAAGGCTGGAGCCTCTCTCGCCTTTGCCTTGCCTTGGACCTGATTGGGATCCCAAGGAAATTCTCTAAAACATCAAAGGTGTAAAAACATCCCATGGGTCCCCGTGCAAAATTATCTTGGGGCCAACTGGGATCTAAACTCAATACGTGTTGCCCCTCCACGCTCAAACTTTGCCCCGGCACCATGGCAGAGTAGCAACACAGAAGGCTGATTAATATTTACCTGCTTCCAGTTCTGCGGGTCTCCAGCGTTTCAACTAGGACCAGGTGTACCAAGCGACTGAAGCAAAATTGATGTGTGGGTGCAAAGCTGGACCGGAGAGGAGAGACACATGGGGCTGTGCATTGCAGACACTGGCACTATGCTTACCTCCCTCTGCTTCCTCCAAGGCAGCATCTCCTCCCTGCTGCTGGCCCACAGCATCTGATCCCCAGGATGCCGGGTATGAGCTGCACCTTCTCCCATAGCATCTCCTCCCTGCTGGCCCGCAGCATCTGATCCCCAGGATGCCGGATATGTGCTGCACCTCCTCCCATAGCATCTCCTCCCTGCTGGCAGCATCTGATCCCCAGGATGCCGGGTATGTGCTGCACCTCCTCCCATAGCATCTCCTCCCTGCTGGCCCGCAGCATTTGATCCTCAGGATGCCGGGTATGTGCTGCACCTCCTCCCATAGCATCTCCTACCTGCTGGCCCGCAGCATCTCATCCCCTGGATGCCGGGTATGTGCTGCACCTCCTCTCATAGTATCTCCTCCCTGCTGGCCCGCAGCATCTGATCCCCAGGATGCCGGGTATGTGCTGCACCTCCTCCCATAGCATCTCCTCCCTGCTAGCCCGCAGCATCTGATCCACAGGATGCCGGGTATGTGCTGCACCTCCTCCCATAGCATCTCCTCCCTGCTGGCCCACAGCATCTGATCCCCAGGATGCCAGGTATGTGCTGCACCTCCTCCCATAGCATCTCCTCTCTGCTGGCCCGCAGCATCTGATCCCCAGGATGCCGGGTATGTGCTGCACCTTCTCCCATAGCATCTCCTCCCTGCTGGCCCACAGCATCTGATCCCCAGGATGCCGGGTATGTGCTGCACCTCCTCCCATAGCATCTCCTCCCTGCTGGCCCGCAGCATCTGATCCCCAGGATGCCGGGTATGTGCTGCGCCTCCTCCCATAGCATCTCCTCCCTGCTGGCCCACAGCATCTGATCCACAGGATGCCGGGTATGTGCTGCACCTCCTCCCATAGCATCTCCTCCCTGCTGGCTGCAGCATCTGATCCCCAGGATGCCGGGTATGTGCTGCACCTCCTCCCATAACATCTCCTCCCTGCTGGCCCGCAGCAGCTGATCCCCAGGATGCCAGGTATGTGCTGCACCTCCTCCCATAGCATCTCCTCCCTGCTGGCCCACAGCATCTGATCCCCAGGATGCCGGGTATGTGCTGCACCTCCTCCCATAGCATCTCCTCCCTGCTGGCCCATCTGATCCCCAGGATGCCGGGTATGTGCTGCACCTCCTCCCATAGCATCTCCTCCCTGCTGGCCCGCAACATCTGATCCCCAGGATGCTGGGTATGTGCTGCACCTCTTCCCATAACATCTCCTCCCTGCTGGCCCATCTGACCCCCAGGATGCCTGGTATGTGCTGCACCTCCTCCCATAGCATCTCCTCCCTGCTGGCCCACAGCATCTGATCCCCAGGATGCCAGGTATGTGTTGCACCTCCTCCCATAGCATCTCCTCCCTGCTGGCCCGCAGCATCTGATCCCCAGGATGCCAGGTATGTGCTGCACCTCCTCCCATAGCATCTCCTCCCTGCTGGCCCGCAGCATCTGATCCCCGGGATGCCGGGTATGTGCTGCACCTCCTCCCATAGCATCTCCTCTCTGCTGGCCCTGCAGCATCTGATCCCCAGGATGCCGGGTATGTGCTGCACCTCCTCCAATAGCATCTCCTCCCTGCTGGCCCTCAGCATCTGATCCCCAGGATGCCGGGTATGTGCTGCACCTCCTCCCATAGCATCTCCTCCCTGCTGGCCCTCAGCATCTGATCCCCAGGATGCCGGGTATGTGCTGCACCTCCTCCCATAGCATCTCCTCCCTGCTGGCCCGCAGCATCTGATCCCCAGGATGCCGGGTATGTGCTGCACCTCCTCCCATAGCATCTCCTCTCTGCTGGCCCACAGCATCTCATCCCCAGGATGCCGGGTATGTGCTGCACCTCCTCCCATAGCATCTCCTCACTGCTGGCCCGCAGCATCTGATCCACAGGACGCCGGGTATGTGCTGCACCTCCTCCCATAGCATCTCCTCCCTGCTGGTCTGCAGCATCTGATCCCCAGGATGCCGGGTATGTGTTGCACCTCCTCCCATAGAATCATCTCCCTGCTTGCCTGCAGCATCTGATCCCCGGGATGCTGGGTATGTGCTGCACCTCCTCCCATAGCATCTCCTCCCTGCTGACCCGCAGCATCTGATCCCCAGGATGCCGGGTATGTGCTGCACCTCCTCCCATAACATCTCCTCCCTGCTGGCCCGCAGCAGCTGATCCCCAGGATGCCAGGTATGTGCTGCACCTCCTCCCATAGCATCTCCTCCCTGCTGGCCCGCAGCATCTGATCCCCAGGATGCCGGGTATGTGATGCACCTCCTCCCATAGCATCTCCTCCCTGCTGGCCCATCTGATCCCCAGGATGCCGGGTATGTGCTGCACCTCCTCCCATAGCATCTCCTCCCTGCTGGCCCGCAACATCTGATCCCCAGGATGCTGGGTATGTGCTGCACCTCCTCCCATAGCATCTCCTCCCTGCTGGCCCACAGCATCTGATCCCCAGGATGCCAGGTATGTGCTGCACCTCCTCCCATAGCATCTCCTCCCTGCTGGCCCGCAGCATCTGATCCCCAGGATGCCAGGTATGTGCTGCACCTCCTCCCATAGCATCTCCTCCCTGCTGGCCCGCAGCATCTGATCCCCGGGATGCCGGGTATGTGCTGCACCTCCTCCCATAGCATCTCCTCACTGCTGGCCCTGCAGCATCTGATCCCCAGGATGCCGGGTATGTGCTGCACCTCCTCCCATAGCATCTCCTCCCTGCTGGCCCTCAGCATCTGATCCCCAGGATGCCGGGTATGTGCTGCACCTCCTCCCATAGCATCTCCTCCCTGCTGGCCCTCAGCATCTGATCCCCAGGATGCCGGGTATGTGCTGCACCTCCTCCCATAGCATCTCCTCCCTGCTGTCCCGCAGCATCTGATCCCCAGGATGCCGGGTATGTGCTGCACCTCCTCCCATAGCATCTCCTCCCTGCTGGCCCGCAGCATCTGATCCACAGGATGCCGGGTAGGTGCTGCACCTCCTCCCATAGCATCTCCTCCCTGCTGGTCTGCAGCATCTGATCCCCAGGATGGCGGGTATGTGTTGCACCTCCTCCCATAGCATCAGCTCCCTGCTTGCCTGCAGCATCTGATCCCCGGGATGCTGGGTATGTGCTGCACCTCCTCCCATAGCATCTCCTCCCTGCTGACCCGCAGCATCTGATCCCCAGGATGCCGGGTATGTGCTGCACCTCCTCCCATAGCATCTCCTCCCTGCTGGCCTGCAGTACCTGATCCCCAGGATGCCGGATATGTGCTGCACCTCCTCCCATAGCATCTCCTCCCTGCTGGCCCGCAGCATCTGATCCACAGGATGCCGGGTATGTGCTGCACCTCCTCCCATAGCATCTCCTCCCTGCTGGCCCACAGCATCGGATCCCCAGGATGCCGGGTATGTGCTGCACCTCCTCCCATAACATCTTCTCCCTGCTGGCCTGCAGCATCTGACCCCCAGGATGCAGGGTATGTGCTGCACCTCCTCCCATAGCATCTCCTCCCTGCTGGCCCGCAGCATCTGATCCCCAGGATGCCGGGTATGTGCTGGACCTCCTCCCATAGCATCTCCTCTCTGCTGGCCCACAGCATCTGATCCCCAGGATGCCGGGTATGTGCTGCACCTCCTCCCATAGCATCTCCTCCCTGCTGGCCCGGAGCATCTGATCCACAGGATGCCGGGTATGTGCTGCACCTCCTCCCATAGCATCTCCTCCCTGCTGGTCTGCAGCATCTGATCCCCAGGATGCCGGGTATGTGCTGCACCTCCTCCCATAGCATCATCTCCCTGCTCGCCTGCAGCATCTGATCCCCAGGATGCCGGGTATGTGCTGCACCTCCTCCCATAGCATCTCCTCCATGCTGGCCTGCAGCATCTGATCCACAGGATGCCGGGTATGTGCTGCACCTCCTCCCATAGCATCTGCTCCCTGCTGGTCCGCAGCATCTGATCCCCAGGATGCCGGGTATGTGCTGCACCTCCTCCCATAGCATCTCCTCCCTGCTGGCCCGCAGCATCTGATTCACAGGATGCCGGGTATGTGCTGCACCTCCTCCCATAGCATCTCCTCCCTGCTGGTCTGCAGCATCTGATCCCCAGGATGCCGGGTATGTGCTGCACCTCCTCCCATAGCATCATCTCCCTGTTCGCCTGCAGCATCTGATCGCCGGGTATGTGCTGCACCTCCTCCCATAGCATCTCCTCCCTGCTGACCCGCAGCATCTGATCCCAGGGGCGTAGGAATAGGCCCTGCAGCCCCTGCGCCCGCGGGGGGGCCCGCCCCCCCCCCCCCCTGGGGCCCGCTTGGGGCCGTTTTGTGGGTGCTGGAGGGGTGGCAGCATGAGGGGAAAGCCTTGCCCACAGTCGGCGGGGAGAGGGGTAGTTCCCCCCTCTCCCTCACCTCGGGGCTCTCCCCTCTGCGCTCCCCTCCAGCTCGTAAGTGTCTGTGGGGCTGTGGTGGGCAGCGAGCGGCGGGCAGATACATACCTGCTTCCGTGCGTTCCATCGGAGACTTCTCCCTCTAGCGGCTGACGTCACTTCCGGAAGTGACGTCAGCCGCTAGAGGGAGAAGTCTCCGATGGAACGCACGGAAGCAGGTATGTATCTGCCCGCCGCTCGCTGCCCACCACAGCCCCACAGACACTTACGAGCTGGAGGGGAGCGCAGAGGGGAGAGCCCCGAGGTGAGGGAGAGGGGGGAACTACCCCTCTCCCCGCCGACTGTGGGCAAGGCTTTCCCCTCATGCTGCCACCCCTCCAGCACCCACAAAACGGCCGCGAGCGGGCCCGGGGGGGGGGGGGGGCCCGCTCAGAAAATCTGCAGGGGGGCCCGGTGGGGCCTAGTTACGCCCCTGTCTGATCCCCAGGATGCCGGGTATGTGCTGCACCTCCTCCCATAGCATCTCCTCCCTGCTGGCCCGCAGCATCTGATCCCCAGGATGCCAGGTATGTGCTGCACCTCTTCCCATAGCATCTCCTCCCTGCTGGCCCACAGCATCTGATCCCCAGGATGCCGGGTATGTGCTGCACCTCCTCCCATAGCATCTCCTCCCTGCTGGCCCGCAGCATCTGATCCAAAGGATGCCGGGTATGTGCTGCACCTCCTCCCATAGCATCTCCTCCCTGCTGGCCCGCAGCATCTGATCCCCAGGATGCCAGGTATGTGCTGCACCTCCTACCATAGCATCTCATCCCTACTGGCCCACAGCAGCTGACCCCCAGGATGCCAGGTATGTGCTGCACCTCCTGCCATAGCATCTCCTCCCTGCTCCTCCCCAGGATGCCGTTGTATGTGCTGCACCAGCGCCGCATCACTCACCCACTCTCAGCAGATTAGTGATGGGATAGCTAACCACACATGAAGTCCTGCTTCCTCTCTGACTACAGCGGTGCCTCATGTGACCCGACAGCATGTAACAGGTCACACGAGGAACCGCTGTAGCCATGGATACAGGATGCTGGGCGGGCAGATGGAGATGCCAATGCTGGAACAATGAGAGCAGGTGAGTGAATTGGAGCCGCACATCTAGGGAGGGGGGAGACGGGGAGTGCGAGGAGGGGGACATTTGGGGAAGAATGCCGCCTCTTTCTGCCCTCTAAATGTTTCTGCCCTACAGCATGTGATTCACGTTGCTTCATGTAAGAACCGCCCCTGCTTGGCTACCTATACTGGGGGGATATCTTGGCTACCAATACTGGGGGTGGCTACCTATACTGGGGAAATATCTTGGCTACCAATACTGGGGGTGGCTACCTATACAGAGGAGTGCATCTCTGGCTACTTACCTATACTGTTGGGCTACCAATTTGGGGGTTGGGGGGCACCTTTGGCTACCTATTATGGGACACAGAGCCTCTGACTGGGGGAGGAAGAAGGAAAGGGCCATACATGATGAGCCGTTTGTGGCCACAAGAACCATAGCACCACCCCTGCAGTTTTCCAGCGTGCATCAGAGCCACACTCTCTCTGCAGTTTTTTGTTCGCGCGAACAACGCAGGTTCGCGTTCACATCGAAACGCGAACTTTATGCAAGTTCGACCCGCCCCCTATACTACATCATCGGGCTAAACTTTGACCCTCTACATCACAGTCAGCAGACACATGGCAGCCAATCAGGCTACACTTCCTCCTGGAGTCCACCCCCCATATATAAGGCAGCAGCGTCGGCCATGTTCTCACTCTGTGTGTTGCTGTATTAGTGAGAGAAGGGAGAGACATTGCAGAGATAGGGAAAGCGATAGTTAGGAGGTCTGTTAGGTTGCTCCTTGCTGATATTTGTTGATGAAAAGCACCACAAAACTGCTCTTTTGAGAGCTATTGTTCTTCTGATGTGTTTTTTTTTTTGTGTGTGTGTGGCCCACTGACACTGCATTATACAGCCCTGTCTGTTGCAGCTGGCCCTTGCTAATTGCTGTACTGTGCCAGGCCCAGCACATTCAGTGCCTAGTGTGACTGCTGCATATTGTATTATAATACCAGTCACTGCATACCTTTCACTGCACCTGTGTGACCGCACGCTGTTTTATATACCAGCAGTCAGTGCATCCATTTTCACTGCACCTGCGTGACTGCACATTGTTATACCAGTAGTCACTGCATACCTTTCACTGCACCTGTGTGACCGCACATTGTTATACCAGCAGTCACTGCATACCTTTCACTGCACATGTGTGACTGCACATTGTTATAACAGCAGTCACTGCAACCTTTCACTGCACCTGGGTGACTGACTGCACATTGTTATACCAGCAGTCACTGCATACCTTTCACTGCATCTGTGTGACTGCACATTGTTATACCAGCAGTCACTGCATACCTTTCACTGCACCTGTGTGACTGCACATTGTTATAACAGCAGTCACTGCATACCTTTCACTGCACCTGTGTGACCGCACATTGTTATACCAGCAGTCACTGCAACCTTTTCACTACACCTGTGTGACTGCACATTGTTATACCAGCAGTCACTGCATACCTTTCACTGCACCTGTGTGACTACACATTGTTATACCAGCAGTCACTGCATACCTTTCACTGCATCTGTGTGACCGCACGCTGTTTTATATACCAGCAGTCAGTGCATACATTTTCACTGCACATGTGTGACTGCACATTGTTATACCAGCAGTCACTGCATTCCTTTCACTGCACCTGGGTGACTGACTGCACATTGTTATACCAGCAGTCACTGCATACCTTTCACTGCACCTGTGTGACTGCACATTGTTATACCAGCAGTCACTGCATACCTTTCACTGCACATGTGTGACTGCACATTGTTATAACAGCAGTCACTGCAACCTTTTCACTGCACCTGTGTGACTGCACATTGTTATCCTCCCTGGCGGTCTATTAAAAACCGCCAGGGGGCAGCGCAGCCATTTTTTTAATTTATTTATTTTTTAAAATCATGTAGCGAGCCTAGGGCTTGCTACATGATAGCTGCTGTGCAGCGGCATCCCCCTACCCTCTTCGATCGCCTCCCGCAATCGGCAATCAGGAAATCCCGTTCGAAGAACGGGATTTCCTGGAGGCCTTCCCCCATCGCCATGGCGACGGGCGGGATGACTTCACCGATGTCATGGACGTCGTGACGTTTAAGGGAGTCCTGATCCACTCCTCAGCGCTGCCTGGCGCTGATAGGCCAGGCAGCGCACGGGGTCTAGGGGGGGGGCTCTGCGGCGCGGCGGATCAGCGCAGGACGGCGGCGATCGGTGTGCTCACACAGTTAGCAAAGTGCTAGCTGCATGCAGCAAAAAAAATTGTGCAAATCGGCCCAGCAGGGCCTGAGAAAACCTCCTGCGCAGCTTACCACCAGCAGGGTTAAACCAACAGTCCCTGCATACCTTTCACTGCACCTGTGTGACTGCACATTGTTATACCAGCAGTCACTGCAACCTTTTCACGGCACCTGTGTGACTGCACATTGTTATACCAGCAGTCACTGCATACCTTTCACTGCACCTGTGTGACTGCACATTGTTATTCCAGCAGTTACTGCAACCTTGAGCTATCTCAGCCCGACTATATGGGCTTGAAAACCGCCATCGCCTGCACTTTCGCCATGGTGCGCACCAGTCCAGCACTGCCGTCACTACACAAACAGTTGTTTGTGGTGCGTTACACAGTGAGTTTAGTCTGTCCGTGTGAAGCAGTACACTAATTACACTACCTGATTGATGTATACACACGCAAGATGTTTTAAAGAACTGTATGCCTCCAATTTAGCAATGCAATGTGATTTCTGCCCTTAAAACCCTGCTTTGCGTCACATCCAGATTTTTCCCCGGGACTTTTGGCATGTATCCCACTCCGCCATGCCCCCCTCCAGGTGTTAGACCCCTTGAAACATCTTTTCCATCACTTTTGTGGCCAGAATTAGTGTTTGCAGATTTGAAATTTAGTCTGCCCATTGAAGTCTATTGCAGCTCGCGAAGTTTGCATGTTCACGAACTTTTGCAGAAGTTCGCGTTCGAGGTTTGCGAAGCTAAAATCAGAGGTTCGAGCCATCTCTAGTGATCAGGAGGCAACAATCGCAATCACTGTTTTATTGCCCCTGGAAAGAATTACAAATAGAAATAAAATGATCGTACATAGAATAATGTTTCATGGTAACTTTGATTTACAATTGTTTTTCTAATCAAATGTGCCAGTTTTGTTAATCTGATTCGCAAAATTCACGGAATGGAAGTTCGATGAAAACCTGGAGAAAAGGCCTGTGACAATTTCACTTATTCCTAAGTATTTTGTCTCAACAGAATTACTTTAAAGTGCAGTATAGTAAAGCCACCACAAGATGTCACTGTAAAGTGATGCAATGATCTCTATGGTATTGTTATTTCCTGTATTCACTCTCTGCATTTCCTGATGGTGGTGTATGATATAATCTCTGCATGTTTTTCTTCAGTAAAGAGTTCTAACTTGCTATACTATCTGTGTGTACAGACCACTCTGCTTAATCATATATTCTACATTTTGCATCAGAGCCAGATCATCCAGAGCCAGATCTGGTTTGCTGCCTGGGGCGCCATGTGACATTAATCCTCCTCTGTTTTGCTTCTCCGCTCTGTGAATAAGCCTGCTTGTTGTTTTTCAGAAGTTCTATTTAAAGCAGCTTGTTCTTAGAGTGCTTCGTGACCTCGTTTTACTCTCTCCAAGGTACGCGCTCTGAAAACGCGATTGTTAGGAATAATAATCAATGAAAGATATTGGTGCCTCGTTAAGTACTCTGGGGTCAGAAATGCTGCAGAAGGTTTTCATCCGCTCTTTATACTTCAATAACAATCTCAAGGTCTTCCAACGAGTGCGTCAGGTGACATCATTCAGGGGAAAAGGAAGTCGCTGTGGGCATTTCGATTATAAACAAAAAAAGAAAACTAAATGCAAAATAACAGCCTCTGAATATAAGCTTTTTAATTAAAAAAATAAACTTTTTTAATGGGTTTATCCCTGATCCATCCTAGCCTCCAGTACGTTCGGTATTGTGTATGATCTGCTAATTGCCAGCTCTCATAGCTCACGACTAAAAAATGTCGGGCGTAAATAAAAGCCACTGGTTATGTTTCCATTAAAATGAGGAATTAAGCCTTGAAATGTTTAAGGGGTGACTCCGCTTTTGTGAAGGAAAAAAATTAAAAAAGTTACCTCGGGGACATGTGTATGCGCTGGAAAGATTTCAGCAAATATTCATCATTCATCAACAGCAAAATAGCTTAACCACTTTACCCCCGGCGGTACGAATTTCTCCGTCCCTTTTTCCATCCTTTAACCCCCAGGGATGGAGAAATCCGTTCCTTCCGCGCTACCGCCGCTGTCCGCGCTCCCGCCGCTTGTGCACGCCGCCGCCTGCTCGCACGGAGATCAATGAACGGGAAAATCCATTCCCGTTCATTTATCTAAGCCCCCGCAATGATCCACTGCTTCTATTAGAAACAGCGCGATCATTGTGAGTCTCCCAGCCTCCTACTGCTTCCTGTAAGCATCCTTCCGGACACTTACAGGTCGCATGTAAACAGACTCACTGTGGCCATCTTGTGTCCAAATAGTAAACTACACCCTAAAGTATTTTACACATACAAATACATTGTATTACACAATAAATTAACTCATTACCTCCCACACTCCCCAATTTTTTTTTTTTTGGGGTTATTTAAAAAAAAAAAATACAATAAAAAAATAAACAAAATAGTTACCTTAGGGACTGAACTTTTTAAATATTTATGTCAAGAGGGTATAACACTGTTACTTTATAAACTGCAGGCTTGTAATTAGGGATGGACGCAAAACTGAAAAAAATGCACCTTTATTTCCCAATAAAATATTGGCGCCAAACATTGTGATAGGGACATAATTTAAACGGTTTTATAACCGGGACAAATGGGCAAATACATTTCATGGGTTTTAATCACAGTAGCATGCATTATTTAAAAACTATAATGGCCGAAAACTGAAAAATAATATTTTTTCCCACATTTTTTCCTATTTTCCCATTAAAACACATTAAGAATAAAATAATTCTTGGCATAATGTCCCACCTAAAAAAAGCCTAATTGGTGGTGAAAAAAACAAGATATAGTTCATTTCATTGCGATAAGTAATAATAAAGTTATAGACAAATGAATGGATGGAGCGCTGAAAGGTGAAAATTGCTCTGGTGTTCAAGGGGTTAAAGTGGACCCAAATTAAAAATACAAGATTTCAGAAATAAAATCTATTTTCTAAATTATAATAATAAATAGCAGCATTTTTTCAGCTGCATGATGACAAATATAAAATATTTTACATTCATTGGAGGAACCCCTCCCTTCCTTTCATATTGCCGGGACAGAATCCGGCAAACTGGTGGAGTAGGTGGTGTCCAGCAATGGAGGAATTTCTAATGGCTGCCTCCTGTATAACCCTAGTTATGAAAAGAGAAGGGTGAAAAGCATGCACTGAAATGCTCATAGGCTTGAAGGAGTGTTTATTTATCTTTGTATGTGTCAGAGTGGTGCAACTAAATATTTTTAATTTAAAAAAAATGTTTGGTTTGGGTCCGCTTTAAAGGGGCACTATGGTGAAAAATTTAAAATATGTGCAAACATAAACAAAAAGTAAATTTTTTCCAGAGTAAAATGAGCCATAAATTACTTTTCTCCTATATTGCTGTCACTTACAGTAGGTAGTAGAAATCTGACAGAAGTGACAGGTCTTCATAGGGGATTCTCAGCAAGCCTTTTATTCTTTATAAAGATATTCCCTAAAAAGGATTTAAACAATTATGCTGGCCAGCTTACCTGCTTGCTACACCATTTTTTGGCAATTGGACAAAGCAACTGCCATTCACTTAGTGCTTTTGAAAATAAATAAATTCCAGAGAATCCTCTATGAAGAGATAAACTAGTCCAAAACCTGTCGCTTCTGTCAGATTTCAACTACCTACTGTAAGTGACAGCAACATAGGAGAGAAGTAATTTATGGCTCATTTTACTCTGGAAGAAACGTACTTCTTATTTTTTTTGTGTTTGCACATATTTTAAAATTTTTCGCCGTAGTGCCTCTTTAACTGCTCCTGGACCAGGCTGATTGAAATTGACGCCCTGTTTGGGACCTGTTATCCCTGCCAGGGCGTAGATTCCAATCTCCGCGCCACGTGCTTCTGCCACTACCACAGATCGTGTTGCTCTCCCGTCGCTGCAGCCCACTCGTCCTGCAGTCTCTGTGACAATCACATTGGCTCACAGGGATCACAGGGTCAGGAGCCAATGAAATTGGCCCCTGAATGGCTCATAGAGCTCTGCTGTCATAGCAACGGCAGAGCGAGCAACTTGAATGGCGAGAGCACTGGGTCCGTGCGGCGTGAAGTCAGTGAGCCCAGTTTTTTGTACCAGCAGTCTCTGGTCTTTAAAGGACTCATGAGGGGACCAAAAAATTGGAGTTTTACTTACCTGGGGCTTCTTCCAGCACCTAGAAGTCCTTTGGGTCCCTCGCCGCAGCTCCGTCTCCTATGGTAGCCTCTGAAGAAGATCGCCAACCCCCGGATGAGTCGGCATCTTCTGCGCATGTGCAGCAGCTCGACAGCGGAGTAGGACTTGAAATAGTGTCTAGCAGTAGCGTTGCAGACGACTGCTAGTGGTGGCTGAGTCATGCAGAGTGTGGTTGAGGGCAACAGCCTTGTGGTAGCTTAAATAAGGCTGCTTCCCCCCTCGATCTGATCGAAACCAACTTTCAAAAGCCATCTAGTGATGAGCAGAAATTACGCCCATGCATAATTACGCATCGTAATACGCAATTACGCATTGTAATCGTAATGCGGAATTTCGGGGAATAGCGTAATAAATTTCGTAGTTAATTGTTCCTATTCGTAATTATGTATGAATTTACGCTTATTTTATGTGTAATTTCGTGCCAAATTTGGGGGTAAATAGCAAAGCCTTCATACATGCTATTGCTACCAAAATTGCTACATATGTCAAGAAGAATAGTAGGTACAAATAACGAAAAGAACTGTTTAAAAAGACCTTGTCGTTTTTGAGAAAATCGATTTTAAAAATACAAAAAATGGTTTTTAAACTGTCATTTTTCTGGGTTTAAAAAACATTTTTCTTTGCATTTTTCGATTTTCTCAAAAACTACAAGGTCTTTTTGAAAAATTATTTTTTTTGTCTTGTACCTAATATGCTCCTTAACACATGTCGTAATTTTGGTAGCAATAGCATGTATGGGGGTTTTGCAATTCACCGCCAAATTCAGCACAAAATTATGCGTAAATTAGGCGTAAAGTAATGCTTATTACGAATGATTATACAAAGTCAATTGAATAACGAATTTGTAATTACACATATGCGTAATTGTGAAAAATTACATCTAATTTTGCGTAATCGTAATTTGCAAATTACTATCATCACTAGAGCCGTTCCTGACATCCTCCCTCCTCTACCGATGCCTAACCCTAAGACCCCACTGGGGATGCCTAAAACGTCCCTGGTGGTGCCTAACCCTAAGACCCTCCTGGTGGTGCCTAACCCTAAGACCCCCCTGGTGGTGCCTAACCCTAACCACCCCCTGGTGGTGTCTAACCCTCACCCCACCCCCTGGTGTTGCCTAACCCTAACCACCCCCTGGTGGTGTCTAACCCTAACCACCCCCCTGGTTGTGCCTAACCCTAAGACCCTACTGGTGATGCCTAAACCTAAAACTTCCCTGGTGGTGCTTAACCTTAACCACCCCCCTGGTTGTGCCTAACCGTAAGACCCCACTGGTGATGCCTAAACCTAAAACTTCCCTGGTGGTGCTTAACCCTAACCACCCCCCTGGTGGTGTCTAACCCTAAGATCCCCTGGTGGTGGCTAACCCTAAGACCCCCCTTGGTGGTGTCTAACCCTAACCACCGCCCTGTTGGTGCCTAACCCTAAGACCCCCCTTTGTAATGCCTTGCCCTAAATCTCCCCTGGTGGTGCCTAACCCTAAGACCCCCCTGGTGGTGTCTAACCCTAACCACCCCCCTGTTGGTGCCTAACCCTAAGACCCCCCTTTGTAATGCCTTGCCCTAAAACCTCCTTTCTGCACTGCATATCATGTAAAGACAAACATCGATAAATTTCAGATCAATAATTAACGAATTATAATTATCAAAACGAATGTAAAAATTATTTTAAAAAAGTAAAATTTCAAATTGTCGAAAAGTTAAAACAATAATTTACAAAAATAATAATTGTCAACGAATTTCATAACAATATTTTTCCAACCACTAATTCTGAAAATGAAATATTTCTGTTAGATGGGCGCGGCGCCTGGCACCAACATCATCCAGTTTTGCGCCCAATAGCCGATAGTTAACATTAGATTGAATGGCGGCGCTTGGTTTTTTCCTCCTTTGTGCCCAATTTTCCTGCCTCCCCGGAAAAGTCCTAATTAGGATTGGTGCTACGGAGATGCATGTTTATACCATATAAAGCTATATTTCATTTCTGTGTGTCTTTAAAATCTGATTGCACTGTGGCCTATGCTGAAAAACCTCGTCATTCTCCCCACCACCGCTTTTATAAATATCCCAGCATGATAATAATAGGTAAATTGCATTTTTTTTCCCCGAGGTGAGGACGACTTTGCAAAGCTGCCTAGAAGGAAGGTTAATGGATTTTTCTGCAGCCTGATTTCCCACTTACCATGCTCTGTGAATGGCAGGTGTCTGAACGATAAATAAATAACATGCATGAAGACGGTTGTGTAACAAGGTGTGCAGAAAAACACAAAATACTATTCACAGGCTGTTAGGCTTGTCAGGGCACATGATAAACTCCTTGTTAAAAAATGCATGAATAGTGGATCTATGAAAGATTCAGTTATTTCCGTATTTTTTATATAGCGCCCACATCTGCTGTAGCGTTGTACAGAGTACAAAACAGGCAATTGCAGGGTCCAGGCTTTCAGTGCAAGTCAGGATTCCATGGGCTATCTGGATATTCTGTAGCACCAAGCCTTATCCCATAGAGCTACATCAATCCATGTCATGCACTGATGAGGAGGGCCAGAAAGTCAGGAACAGGCTGTCTACATGTGGGGTTAATGTGGCTCTGTAAAATGCACAAGCTATAGGCTTGCTAGACACCAGCAGTTCTGGACATAAGCCTGGCCTCAGGGGCATAGAGATCATTTGCATATTCAGCCGTGGTGCATTGTGGGTTACCACAGATGTTACCTTAAAGGAATACTGTAGGGGGTCGGGGGAAAAGGAGTTGAACTTACCCGGGGCTTCTAATGGTCCCCCGCAGACATCCTGTGCCCGTGCAGCCTCTCACCGATGCTCCGGCCCCACCTCTGGTTCACTTCTGGAGTTTCAGACTTTAAAGTCTGAAAACCACTCCGCCTGCGTTGCCATGTCCTCACTCCCGCTGATGTCACCAGGAGCGCACGGCTCTGGCACAGACCATACTGGGTCTGCGCAGGACGCTCCTGGTGACATCAGCGGGAGCGTCGACATGGCAACGCAGGCGGAGTGGTTTTCAGACTTTAAAGTATGAAATTCCAGAAGTGAACCAGAGGCGAGGCCATAGCATTGGTAAGTGGCTGCGCAGGCACAGGATGTCTGTGGGGGACCATTAGAAGCCCCGGGTAAGTTCAACTCATTTTCCCCCGACCCCCCTACAGTATTCCTTTAAGGTTGAATTATCTCAGCTTCCTTCTGTTCTAAGAAGGCAAACCACTCTAAGCATTGGTTTTTGTTAGGAGGGCTTTTTGGTCTATTTTAGTCTCCTATATATTTCTAGTAGTTTTGGGTCACCCCCAGCTGCTTGGGTATTCTGTTGTTCTGGACCAAGCCCCTATCCCATACAGCCATATAAATCCCTAACATGTACTGAAGAGGACCAAAAGCCCGAAACAGGCTGTCTGCATGTGGGGTTAATGTGGCTCTGTAAAATGTATAAGCTACAGGCTCACTATACACCAACAGTTCTGGTCTGGATGTAAGCCTGGCTTTAGGGGCATAAAGAGATAATTTGCATATTGAAGAGTGAGGCATTGTGGGAAACCACAGTTGCTTACTCACAGCTGAATTGTGCAAATATCTTCTGTTTTAAGAATATAAATCATACTCAGCATTGTTTTTTAGTAGGAGGGATTTCTGTCTCTTCCCCCCCCCCCCCTTATCTTTCCAAGAGTTTCTGGGTCACCACAAGCTTCTGCGTATTCTCTACTACCGGTTCAAACCCTATCCCATAGAGCCAGATCAATTTCTGCTATACACTGATGAAAACCAAAAGTCTGAAACAGTCTGACTTAATGGCAGGGCCGTGCCGAGGCAGAGGCGAGAGAGGCTCCAGCCTCAGGGCGCAGTGTAAGAGGGGGTGCACAACTCACTCAGCTATCATTCACCTATTGTGTTTGAAGCAGAGAGAAATAAGAAAAGGGGATACATGGCAGTAACTGCAAGCCAGGTAACTAGAGATTAAGGCTTTGGGGACCCTGGGGTGCCTCTTACTCTAATAGCAATCAGTGTGTGACAACTGGGGGGGGGGGGGGGATGGAGGGGCTCACTTTGGGGTCCCAGCCTTGGGTGCTGGAGGACCTTGTCCCGGCTCTGCTTAATGGTGGGTTAATGTGGCTCCAGGTAGTCAGACTCGATAAGTTAAGAGTTCAAAAACAGCTTTTATTTTCACATTTCACAAAAAGGGAACTTCAAGTGTACCCAAGGTGATGAGATAAATAATAATATATTTATCTTCCTACTCCTAAAAAATTACTTTTTTTTTTTTTAGATATATATGGTTTTATTTTATAATTACATTTACAAAGTAGATTGAATGTTTATTGTCTCTGCTCAGTGGCAGCCTTTTAAGTGTCCCAGAGTAAAAATACACAAACTATTGTCCTTTTTTTTCTATCTCCCTCTGCTCTCAGAAGTTGTATTCTGCCAGGAAAACATTTATGGCTGTAATTTGCTTATCAGTGATGATTACTATATTCCTGGCAAGGTACCGACAAGACAGAAGCTGTCACTTCCATTCCTAGAAATTAACGCTTTCAGACAGCAGCATGTGCTGTTTTGTGGAGAGGGGAGGAAGAACAAGGGGTAGCATATGAGAGAATTATGTTCTGCAATACAGGGGATAATCAATTAGCAATCCCCCAAGGGGTATAACTACATCGCACTAGGCCTCCCCACAGTGATCTGTCTGCCACCCCCCAACCTCCATCTGGGGGGGGGGGGGGGGGGGGGGACCCGGTCCTGTAAATGCAGTGCTCCCGACGTGATACAGGTCCTCTCCATTTTGTGTTCAGGTTGCAAGTGCCATGCAGTCAGCCACTCACCATGCGGCTTCAGTCCTGGTCATGTGACATGGGATGGAAGCTGCATGGTGATTGGCTGACTGCACAGCACTTGCAAACTGAATAGGAAGTGCATAGCTCCCAACTGGCCCTTTTTTTGGAGGGACAGTCCCACTTTGGGAACCCAATGACCTCTTTCTTCCTCATGTGTCCCTCTTTCAGGACTGATGTACAGATCTATGTGTGTATTTTTCTATTGAAAAAATGTGTTTAACTGACTGTAAACTTTATTCCCATCGTTCAAATTGAATATTTCTTATTCTTAAATGTTAATATGAAGAAAAACTAATGATGGTAGGAAGGATCAGTGTGGTTTGAATGATAAAAATACTGTGGCAGGGGTGTGATTAGAGGTGTGACGATTAGAGGTGTGGCAGGGGTGTGATTAGAGGTGTGGCTGCGGTGTGATTAGAGGTGTGGCTGGGGTGTGATTAGTGGTGTGGCTGGGGTGTGATTAGACGTGTGGCAGGGGTGTGATTAGAGGTGTGGCAGGGGTGTGATTAGAGGTGTGGCAGGAGTGTGATTAGAGGTGTGGCTGGGGTGTGATTAGAAGTGTGGCAGGAGTGTGATTAGAGGTGTGGCAGGAGTGTGATTAGAGGTGTGGCAGGAGTGTGATTAGAGGTGTGGCAGGGGTGTGATTAGAGGTGTGGCAGGGGTGTGATTAGAGGTGTGGCAGCAGTGTGATTAGAGGTGTGGCAGGAGTGTGATTAGAGGTGTGGCAGGGGTGTGATTAGAGGTGTGGCATGGGTGTGATTAGAGGTGTGGCAGGAGTGTGATTAGAGGTGTGGCTGGGGTGTGATTAGAGGTGTGGCAGGAGTGTGATTAGAGGTGTGGCAGGAGTGTGATTAGAGGTGTGGCAGGGTTGTGATTAGAGGTGTGGCAGGGGTGTGATTAGAGGTGTGGCAGGAGTGTGATTAGAGGTGTGGCAGGGGTGTGATTAGAGGTGTGGCAGGGGTGTGATTAGAGGTGTGGCAGGGGTGTGATTAGAGGTGTGGCAGGAGTGTGATTAGAGGTGTGGCAGGAGTGTGATTAGAGGTGTGGCAGGGGTGTGATTAGAGGTGTGGCAGGAGTGTGATTAGAGGTGTGGCAGGGGTGTGATTAGAGGTGTGGCAGGGGTGTGATTAGAGGTGTGGCAGGAGTGTGATTAGAGGTGTGGCAGGAGTGTGATTAGAGTTGTGGCAGGAGTGTGATTAGAGGTGTGGCAGGGTTGTGATTAGAGGTGTGGCAGGGGTGTGATTAGAGGTGTGGCAGGAGTGTGATTAGAGGTGTGGCAGGAGTGTGATTAGAGGTGTGGTAGGGGTGTGATTAGAGGTGTGGCATGGGTGTGATTAGAGGTGTGGCAGGAGTGTGATTAGAGGTGTGGCAGGAGTGTGATTAGAGGTGTGGCAGGGTTGTGATTAGAGGTGTGGCAGGGGTGTGATTAGAGGTGTGGCAGGGGTGTGATTAGAGGTGTGGCAGGGGTGTGATTAGAGGTGTGGCAGGGGTGTGATTAGAGGTGTGGCAGGAGTGTGATTAGAGGTGTGGCAGGAGTGTGATTAGAGGTGTGGCAGGGGTGTGATTAGAGGTGTGGCAGGAGTGTGATTAGAGGTGTGGCAGGGGTGTGATTAGAGGTGTGGCAGGGGTGTGATTAGAGGTGTGGCAGGGGTGTGATTAGAGGTGTGGCAGGAGTGTGATTAGAGGTGTGGCAGGGGTGTGATTAGAGGTGTGGCAGGAGTGTGATTAGAGGTGTGGCAGGGGTGTGATTAGAGGTGTGGCAGGGGTGTGATTAGAGGTGTGGCAGGAGTGTGATTAGAGGTGTGGCAGGAGTGTGATTAGAGGTGTGGCAGGAGTGTGATTAGAGGTGTGGCAGGGTTGTGATTAGAGGTGTGGCAGGGGTGTGATTAGAGGTGTGGCAGGAGTGTGATTAGAGGTGTGGCAGGAGTGTGATTAGAGGTGTGGTAGGGGTGTGATTAGAGGTGTGGCATGGGTGTGATTAGAGGTGTGGCAGGAGTGTGATTAGAGGTGTGGCAGGGGTGTGATTAGAGGTGTGGCAGGAGTGTGGTTAGAGGTGTGGCTGGGGTGTGATTAATTTAATGTTCTCACATGACATGATGCAGCTCAACACAATGGGCCTGATTCACAAAGCGGTGCTAACAGTTAGCACCCTGGTGAAAAGCCCTTTATCACGCCTAAACTCTGTTTAGGCATGATAAGTTTAGGTGTGATAAGTTTAGGTGTGATAAGTTTAGGCATGATAAGTTTAGGTGTGATAAGTTTTTAGGCATGATAAGTTTAAGAACCAACTGGGTTAGCACCGCAGTGCACAGCTGATCAAAAGTTTTGCGCTAGCAAAGTCTGGTGCAAGTTTAATGGCGCTGCTTTGCGTGCGGGACTTTGCGCGCGATCTAAACTTATCTAAACTTATCATGCCCAAGTAGAGATGTAGCGATCGGTTTGCCGCCGAACGGTTCCAGGTGAACTTTGGGGGTTCGCGTTCGCCTGGACCAAGCGAACTTTTGCGGAAGTTCGATTCGCCCCATAATGCACTATGAGGGTCAACTTTGACCCTCTGCATCACAGTCAGCAGGCACATTGTAGCCATTCACGCTACACTAAGCCCTGGAGCCCACCCCCCCCCCTTATATAAGGCAGGCTCGCTGGCCATGACACTCCCTCGTGTGCCTGCTAGAGACAGACTAGGGACAGCTGCTGCAGACTTGTTCTCCTAGGGAAAGATTAGTTAGGCTCTTGGCTTGCTCCTGGCTGATTGTTATTGCTAAAATAGCACCCCTCAACAGCTCTTTTGAGTGCTCTAATGTTTTCCTGATGTGTTTTTTTTTGTGTGTTGTTCACTAAATTATACAGCCCTATCTGTTGCAGCTGGACCTTGGTAATTATTATTACTGTGCCAGCCAGGCCCTGCCTAACTATCTATACTGGGACACCTACCTATGCCTACCTAACTACTGGGGCACCTACTTACCTATACGGGGAAACCTACCTACCTATACTGGGTCTCCTACCTATGCCTAGCTAACTACTGGGACACCTACCTATGCCTACCTACCTATACTGGGACTCCTACCTATGCCTACCTACCTATACTGGGACTCCTACCTATGCCTAGCTAACTACTGGGACACCTACCTATGCCTACCTACCTATACTGGGACTCCTACCTATGCCTACCTACCTATACTGGGACTCCTACCTATGCCTAGCTAACTACTGGGACACCTACCTATGCCTACCTACCTATACTGGGACTCCTACCTATGCCTACCTACCTATACTGGAACTCCTACCTATGCCTAGCTAACTACTGGGACACCTACCCATTCCTACCTACATACAAGAAGATAATAAGGTTGTTGCTTCATTGTGGACAGACCAAATTTGATCAGCTGGACAGTCACTGTTGTTCTATCATTGAGCTACCACAGCTCGGCGACCATATGGGATTGAAAACCGCCACGGCCTACACTCTGGCCACGGTGTGCACCAGTCCAGCACGGCCGTCACTACGCAAACAGCTGTTTGCGGTGCGTTACAGTGAGTTTGGTGTGTCAGTGTGAAGCAGAACTCTAATTACACTCCCTGATTGATGTATACCCATGCAAGATGTTTGAAAGCACTTTAGGCCTGCAATTTGCATTCAATGTGATTTCTGCCCTTAAAACGCTGCTTTGCGTCAAATCCAGATTTTTCCCCGGGACTTTGGGCATGTTTCTCACTCCGCCATGCCCCCCTCCAGGTGTTAGACCCCTTGAAACATCTTTTCCATCACTTTTGTGGCCAGCATAATTTTTTCTATTTTTCAAAGTTCGCATCCCCATTGAAGTCTATTGCGGTTCGCGAACTTTTCGGCGAACAAGCTGCTTTTCCCCAATGGTGCTCTCCTGCCTCCCCCCCCCCTTCCTCACTCACTGTCAGACTCCTCACACAGCACAACAAGCTGCTTTTCCCCAATGATGCTCTCCTGCCTCCCCCCTCCTCACTCACTGTCAGACTCCTCACATAGCACAACATGCTGCTTTTCCCCAATGCTGCTCTCCTGCCTCCCCCCTCCTCACTCACTGTCAGACTCCTCACACAGCACAACAAGCTGCTTTTCCCCAATGATGACCTCCTGCCTCCCCACTCCTTACTCACTGT
Organism: Hyperolius riggenbachi; assembly: GCF_040937935.1. Lineage (NCBI taxonomy): Eukaryota > Metazoa > Chordata > Amphibia > Anura > Hyperoliidae > Hyperolius > Hyperolius riggenbachi. The sequence continues at coordinate 289,202,875 of NC_090654.1, read as the reverse complement.
CAGACTCCTCATACAGCACAACAAGCTGCTTTTCCCCAATGATGACCTCTTCACTTTGCTCGCTCTCCTCTCGCTTCCCCTTCTACTCAGACTGCATGCTGTTAGTGCAAACACAGTACAAACATTCTGCCCCTGTAATCTCTGCACCTGATGCAAATGTTTCACCTTGCCTCATGAGAGAACCGGCCCTGTTCTTAGCCAAAACAATCGATTCAGCCGTGGATTACCTAGCTTGTGCGCGAGGCTTAAGTATGACGCTGTAAACACTTTGCAGATTGTTATAGTGACTTTGCCGTGTGCCGCTCTGCTTTCTTTCTTTGACTTTAGTTCTGCTGTAAAGTGAATCCGAGGTTCTTCAGCCATCCAGTATCCAATAAAACCTTCAAATTATGCTGAATTATTTTCGTCTTTTCCAGCGGCCGCGAGGGATTACCAGACTGAAGTATATTTGACGTAAAATGTTATGCTGTGAAACGGAGGCAGATTTTTTAACATTTTCCCCTGACCCGCGCAATGTCAAACAGCAAAGACGACACCGCGAAATAGCTCTATTCTGAAGATTGAAGTCAAGAACGTTCTTTGGTTGATGTGATTGAATCAGAGCTTTTTCTGAAGATTAAACACAGACGAGCTGTCATCGGCGTTCAGGTATTGTCTGATAATAGATCTGCTGCAAGAACAATGCATTGAAAGTACGCATTAAACGGAGAACCGCGCTAATGGGACGATTTCCTCGGAATGTATTTCAACTCCACGCTAAGGAAAAGCATAAAAAGCATTCCGGGCTGCCTAGTGAGATTACAAATAATAAAATGTATAGAACATTATGGCGCTGCAAAGTTTTAACTCTTTTTTCGATGGTTACTGGTTATATTAAAGGGACACTTAAGTCAAAAAAAAAAAAAAGAGTTTTACTCACCTGGGGCTTCCAATAGCCCCCTGCAGCTGTGCGGTGCCCTCGCCTCTCCCTCCGATCCTCCTGGCCCCGCCGGCAGCCACTTCCTGTTTCGGTGACAGGAGCTGACAGGCTGGGGACGCGAGTGATTCTTCACGTTCCTGGCCACAATAGCGCCATCTATGCTGCTATAGCATATATCATATACCATATAGCAGCATAGAGGGTGCTAATGTGTCTGGGAACGCAAAGAATCACTCGCATCCCCAGCCTGTCAGCTCCTGTCACCGAAACAGGAAGTGGCTGCTGGCGGGGCCAGGAGGATCGGAGGGAGACTGCGAGGGCACCGGACAGCTGCAGGGGGCTATTGGAAGCCCTAGGTGAGAAAAACTCATTATTTTTGTTTGACTTAAGTGTCCCTTTAATTGTCTTTAAAAAAACATTCATACAAACATACAAACTTAGAACTAGAACTGTATGAGTTAGGCAAAAAAAAAAAAAAACTCAAAAACTGGTAAAGCACAACAACGCCTCTACTTTTTGAGGAAACCAAGGAGTGCTAACCCTCCACAGAAGCTGCTGGTTCATTTCTACGCATGCATTATAGAAAGTTTTTTGACCCATTGCATGATAGTCTGGTACAACAGCTGCACCAAGGATGCTAGAGTAGCCCTGCAGCGAGTTGTTAAAACAGCAGAAGTGATTATCAAGACTGAACTACCATCACTGGAACTCTAGTCTTTTATAAGAGAAGGGCCACAAACATTATTAAGGACAACACTTACCCTGGAAACGCCTTGTTTGAGCTCCTTCCATCAGGTAGATCTTTTAGATCAATCCGCATACAAACAGACTGAAAAAAACAGCTTTTTCCCATCCGCCATAAACTTGATAAACTGATTTCTACCTGAAATAATTAACACTGTGTACAAATTGTTTAAATATCTGTAATACCTGACTTACTTGTATAATTCTTCTATTTCTACCTTTGTTACTATCACTGTGTTCCCTATATGCAGGGCCGGCCCGCCCATGAGGCGGGGTGAAACGTTTGCCTCAGGCGGCGCTTCTGAGGGGGCGGCACCCGCCCGTCCGTGGGTGTGGAGTGCCGCCCGAGCTGGAGGGAATAGCGGGCAGGAAGGGGGTATTGGGCCTAGCGGCGGGGAGTGGGGTCGGACCCCCCCCCCCTCCCTCGCCTGGGTCCCCCGTCCTCCGCTCCCCTCCAGCTTGTTATGCGCGCTGGCTGGCTGGCTGCAGCTGTAAGAGGCAACTGGCGGGGATCACTCACCTCTTCCTCGTTCCAACGTGCGCTCCACTGACGTCACTTTCTGCGGCGTAGCAGGAAGTGACGTCAGTGGAGCGCAGGCTGAACGAGGAAGAGGTGAGTGATCCCCGCCCGTTGCCTCTTACAGCTGCAGCCAGCCAGCCAGCGCGCATAACAAGCTGGAGGGGAGCGGAGGACGGGGGACCCAGGCGAGGGAGGGGGGGGGGTCCGACCCCCCTCCCCGCTGCTAGGCCCAATACCCCCTTCCTGCCCGCTATCCCCTCCAGCTCGGGCGCCCCCACACCCACGGGGGGGGGGGGGGGGGGCGCAGCGGCGATTTCTTTAAAGTTTGCCTCAGGCGGCAAATGGTCTAGGGCCGGGCCTGCCTATATGCACTGTGAGGTTGTCATGGAAAGTAATTTTATTGTGTTACACACTGACAATAAAGTGCTTGAACTTGAACTAGAACTAACACTTTAAAATGTCTCGATTGGACTATTGCAATATATAGCTTGGTGGACTTCCAACTAACCGACTAACACCGCTCAATTCTGTACTGAACTCTGCTGCTCGACTCATTCATCTCTCCTCTCGCTCTTCCTCTGCTGCTCCTCACTGTCAAGCTCTTCACTGGCTACCAATTAACCAGAGGATTCAGTTCAAACTCTTAACCCTATCCTACATAGCTCTCCACAATCCCTCTCCCCGGTACATATCATCACTAGTCTCCAGATACCAACCCAACCGCAATCTCAGATCTGCACATGAGCTTCATTTATCCTCTTCTGCAATTATCTCCTCACATTCACGTGTACAAGACTTCTCATGTGTCTCACCCCTCCTCTGGAATGCCCTTCCACAGCACATCCGCCACTCTCCCACCTTTGAAATCTTTAAACGCTCCCTTGAAACCCACCTTTTCCGACAAGCATATTCTCTAGCTTAGGCCATGCACCCACTAAATAACCTAATTACTCACTGCCTGTACATATACTGTAAACTTCCCCCATCTCTTGTTTCCACCCCATTCCTTTAGATTGTAAGCTGGCAAGGGCAGGGCTCTCTCACCCTTTTGTGCCATGGAATGTTATTAATGTAATTGCTTGCACTTTGTTATACATTTATACATTTTAGTCTTCATGTTAAATATGCTATTGTAATCAGCAGTGCTGTATCTTGTATCAGTGTTCATATTTGATGTATATCATTGTCTGTGTCATTATGTATCCCTTGTTTGTTTTCTTACATTGTACAGCGCCACAGAATATGTTGGCGCTTTATAAATAAATAATAATAATATTGTTGTATATATATTATATTATTATGTATTGTGTAAAGTGAGCTTTGTATCTTAACACTACTCTATATACAAACAGAAAAGGGAAAAGGTAAGTGATTCAATGTGCGCACTGGGTAATTAGCCTACAAATAAATTATTAAGCACATGATGACACATGTCATGGCCATTGGCCAAAGCCACTTCCTCAAGTCTGTGGCTGGTAGAAAATTATCTAGCTAAATGTGCTTACATGCCATTTTTTTTGTATGAGAAAAGCTTAGTATGCACCACACTGTCAGATCACTCACTCTTTACATTTTTAAAATTCTTTTTAGAAACAAACCTTTTGCTTACAGCACTGCTACTAAGGGCTAACTAAACAGGAGAGGCAACTGAAGACCTGTCTGCCCTTCTTCTTTTTTCCTATCACATGTCTTACCCCTATCACTTATGCCATTGTTGGATAGTGTGATGGTTAAAGTAAATGGGAAGCTAAAAAAAAAAAATAACATAAAAAATCAACCAGATACCTAAGGAGAGGGAAGGCTCTGGGTCCTATAGAGCAGAGCTCCCTAACCCTGTCCTCAATGTCCACCAACAGTACATATTTTGCAAGAAACCACACACAATCACAGGTAGGGTAATTAGAGCACTACCTCTGTAGTTGTTTCCACAAAACATGCACTGTTGGTGGGCCTTGAGGACAGGGTTGGAGAACACTGCGTATATAGCCTTCCCACTCCTCTCAAGGTCCCCATTCCAGCACTGGCTCCCCCAGTAGCAGTATTCGACCAATTGGTCAAATACTGCTCTCTGCCGTTGAAGGAGGATTTGGTACCAGACGGCTTCGTACTGCGCCTGCGTTAGCAAGCTCTCTCGGGCGCACACGCATGTGCAGTATGGAGCCGCCCATCTTTTGGAGCAGTCCGGCTCCCAAAGACTTCCTAAGCCTCCTGCATCGGGAGATTTGAGCTGGGGAGTGAGCACGTAAACGATTGTGTGAGACACCTTCCTATCACCAGGCACCTGTAGGCACTTGCCTCCAGTGCCTTATGGTATATCCAGCCCTGAATGGCGCATGACTCAGTGACTCAGCAGCTTCTGTCAGTTGGGGGGGAGGGGTTGGGGTTGTAAATTATGTTGTGATCTGTCCTGCTCGGGCATTGAGGGTTGTTAACAATCCAACACAACAGATCCCTAATGACTCCAGACGTCTGAGCAGGATCAATTGACGGGCATTGTAGACACAGAATGATTGGTGACTGAAACGGTGGTTGCCGTCACATATGTGTTTGTAACTAAAATCTTAACTCCGTGTTCTCCCCAGGCTCTTTTAGCCGGGTGCTCCACCAGGCTAGATTTGGTGACCACCGGCTCACCTCCTCCTATGCTGTAAGCAGAGTTGCCCTGCATTTTCATCTCGACCCACCCGGCTACTTTTTCATGCCACCCGGCTAGAAAAAAATTCTGGGGAGAACACTGTGTGGAGTGCAGCAGGGTCGTTGATAGGATCCAAAGAGATTCGGGGCACTTTTGGGCACTACAGCCAGAAAATGGGTGTGACCACGCACCAGGATGTGGGTGTGGTCATGGGTGGAGCTAACATTTACATGAACTTAACAGTGGTCTAAGTAGGCCTGCCCAGCAAAATGTTGCATGAAGCCCCCTCTCTATTAATACAAAAAACAAAACAAAAATGCAGCATATCACATCAATAGTCACTTAACCCCCTTGGCGTTATGATTTTTTCCAGATTTTAGGGTCTAAATGCGGTGCAATTTTTTATTTGCATGCTTTTAGATCCTAAAATCTGGAAAAAATCATGCTGCTAGGGAGTTCTGCAGCAGCTCAACGCTCTCTCACCTCCCTGGGATCCAACGCTGCAGGTTTCCCTCCGTCCTCTGGGTGGTGCTGTAACCCTATAGTGAGATTGCCGGCTGTTGTCATGACAGTTATATATCAGTTGCTGTCAGTTATAACTGAAAGGACAACTGGTGATCAAGGTAATGTCCATGTTTCCCTATGGCTTAAGTGGGTGATGTTATAGTTTATCAGTGTGCTGGCCAGGAAGCTGTTATGGGGTAACGGACATTTTCAAAATGGAGGACGGAGAATTCCATCGATCACAGTGGACAAACAGGACGCAGGAGAGAAGAGATTGCTGAGTAGACTACACGAGAGGTAAGTATGACCTGTGTATGTTTACTTTTTACTTTTATTTTTCAGTTCAGGTTTTCTTTAACCACTTGAGGACCCACCCTTTACCCCCCCCCCCCCCCCTTAAGGACCAGCGCTGTTTTAGCTGATCTGTGCTGGGTGGGCTATGCAGCCCCCAGCACAGATCAGGGTGCAGGCAGAGCGACCAGATCGCCCCCCTTTTTTCCCCACTAGGGGGATGATGTGCTGGGGGGGTCTGATCGCTTCTGCCTGCCTGGGTGTTGCGGGGGGGGCACCTCAAAGCCCCCCTCTGCGGCGAAATTCCCCCCCCCCCCCTCCCTCTCCTCCCTCCCTGCCCCGGAGATCCGAGGCTGCACAGGAACGGATCTGTCCTGTGCAGCCTCTAACAGGCTCCTGCCTGTCATGTGACAGCGATCCCCGGCCGCTGATTGGCCGGGGATCGCTGATCCAGTACAACACTGCTACTGTTAGCAGCGTTGTACGAATTTAAACAAAGCGGATTATTTCCGCTTGTGTTTACATTTAGCCTGCGAGCCGCGATCGGCGGCCCGCAGGCTATTCACGGAGCCCCCCGCCGTTAATTGACAGGAAGCAGCCGCTCGCGTGAGCGGCTGCTTCCTGATTAATTAGCCTGCAGCCGGCGACGCAGAACTGCGTCGCTGGTCCTGCAGCTGCCACTTTGCCGACGCGCGGTATGAGTGCGCGGTCGGCAAGTGGTTAAAGAGGAACTCCTGTGAAAATAATGTAATAAAAAAGTGCTTCGTTTTTACAATTATGCATAAATGATTTAGTCAGTGATTGCCCATTGTAAAATCTTTTCTCTACATGATGTCACTGGAAGTAGCTGCTGCTTGCTTTTTTGGCAGTTGGAAACAGCTGTGAACAGCTATTTCCCACAATCCAACGAGGTTCACAGACAGGAAACTGCCAGGACCATGGTCCTCACAGTTTCCTGTGGGAGGGGTTTCACCACAATATCAGCCATACAGAGCACCCTGATGATCGGTTTGTGAAAAGGAATAGATTTCTCATGTAAGCAGGGGTAACAGCTACTGATTGTGATGAAGTTTAATTCTTGGTTACGCTTTATTTTTAACCTCCCTGGCGGTAAGCCCGTGCTGAGCACGGGCTATGCCGCCGGGAGGCACCGCTCAGGCCCCGCTTGGCCGATTTGCATAATTTTTTTTTTGCTACACGCAGCTAGCACTTTGCTAGCTGCGTGTAGCATCTGATCGCCGCCGCTACCCGCCGATCCGCCGCAATTCCTCTCGCCGCGGCCGCCCCCCCCCCCCCCCCAGACCCCGTGCGCTGCCTGGCCAATCAGTGCCAGGCAGCGCTATGGGGCAGATCGGAGTCCCCTCTGACGTCACGACGTCGATGACGTCGGTGACGTCATCCCGCCCGTCGCCATGGCGACGGGGGAAGCCCTCCAGGAGATCCCGTTCTTTGAACTGGGCTGGGGGGATGCCGCTGAGCAGCGGCTATCATGTAGCGAGACTTTGTCTCGCTACATGAAAAAAAAATAAATAAATAAAAAAAAAAGATTTGCTGCCCCCTGGCGGATCTTTTGCAGACCGCCAGGGGGGTTAAGCAAGGTAACAGTAGGGTAAGTATCACAAATGTGTCACAGCAGAAATACAAGTATTTTAGCTGGTGGGAAGCAGTTCATGTATGACTATTTTCGCTGAGCATTTTACCAGTATGACTGAGGGTATAATATTCCTTCAATTATCCAAGAAACACTCTCTGGTGTAATTAGCATACTATAAAATGGAATGATACTTCATCGAGAAAGAACGCCGTGCTTCTCCGCTCCCCTTCCTGTCAGTTCTTGTTTATTACACTCCTCTCAGCATGAATTCATCTCACACACGCACATACGTACATAAAACGCGCTACATCACGCTGCTGTGTCTTAGCACGCAATCTCCAACGGGATTCCCACTAAAGTACCAAACCACAACTTCATATCTCCTTGAGCGCTGTTCGGAGTGCGGTGCCAAAAAGCACCGCTGAGATCGGAAGTCTCGGCCAACGCACGCCGGAGGAGAGGCGGGAGCTTTTAAACGTTCATTAAATATTTCACTTTAATGCCTGCGTCATTGGGATGAATTTCTGCATTGGGAGCAGTTGTTAAAAGGAGATAAACTCTCTTCTCATTACTTCCCAAAATACAGATTCGGGATCATTTAATAAATAGAGTTGGGCCGAACGGTTCGCCTGCGAACGGTTCCATGCGAACTTCAGTGGTTCGCGTTCGCGTCCCGCAGGCGAACCTTTGCGGAAGTTCGGTTCGCCCCATAATGCACATGGAGGGTCAACTTTGACCCTCTACATCACAGTCAGCAGGCCCAGTGTAGCCAATTAGGCTACACTAGCCCCTGGAGCCCCACCCCCCCCCCCTTATATAAGGCAGGCAGCGGCGGCCATTACGGTCACTCGTGTGCTGCCTGCGTTAGTGAGAGTAGGGCGAGCTGCTGCACACTGTCTCTCAGGGAAAGATTAGTTAGGCTTAACTTGTTCCTGTCTGGCTGCATACCTGTGCTGTGAACCCACCACTGCATACCTGTGCTGTGAACCCACCACTGCATACCTGTGCTGTGAACCCACCACTGCATACCTGTGCTGTGAACCCACCACTGCATACCTGTTCAGTGAACCCACCACTGCATACCTGTGCTGTGAACCCACCACTGCATACCTGTTCAGTGAACCTGCCACTGCATACCTGTTCTGTTCAGTGGACCCGCCACTGTATACCTGTTCATTGAACCCACCACTGCATACCTGTGCTGTGAACCCACCACTGCATACCTGTTCTGTGAACCCACCACTGCATACCTGTGCTGTGAACCCACCACTGCATACCTGTTCAGTGAACCCGCCACTGCATACCTGTTCTGTTCAGTGGACCCGCCACTGTATACCTGTTCATTGAACCCACCACTGCATACCTGTGCTGTGAACCCACCACTGCATACCTGTTCTGTGAACCCACCACTGCATACCTGTTCAGTGAACCTGCCACTGCATACCTGTTCTGTTCAGTGGACCCGCCACTGTATACCTGTTCATTGAACCCACCACTGCATACCTGTGCTGTGAACCCACCACTGCATACCTGTGCTGTGAACCCACCACTGCATACCTGTTCTGTGAACCCACCACTGCATACCTGTTCAGTGAACCCGCCACTGCATACCTGTTCTGTTCAGTGGACCCGCCACTGTATACCTGTTCAGTGAACCCGCCACTGCATACCTGTTCTGTTCAGTGGACCCGCCACTGTATACCTGTTCAGTGAACCCGCCACTGCATACCTGTTGTGTTCAGTGAACCTGCCACTGCATACCTGTTCTGTGAACCCGCCACTGTATACCTGTTCTGTTTAGTGAACCCGCCACTGTATACCTGTTCTGTTTAGTGAACCCGCCACTGCATACCTGTTCTGTTCAGTGGACCCGCCACTGTATACCTGTTCAGTGAACCCGCCACTGCATACCTGTTCTGTTCAGTGGACCCGCCACTGTATACCTGTTCAGTGAACCCGCCACTGCATACCTGTTGTGTTCAGTGAACCTGCCACTGCATACCTGTTCTGTGAACCCGCCACTGTATACCTGTTCTGTGTAGTGAACCCGCCACTGTATACCTGTTCTGTTTAGTGAACCCGCCACTGCATACCTGTTCTGTTCAGTGGACCCGCCACTGTATACCTGTTCAGTGAACCCGCCACTGCATACCTGTTGTGTTCAGTGAACCTGCCACTGCATACCTGTTCTGTAAACCCGCCACTGTATACCTGTTCTGTTTAGTGAACCCGCCACTGTATACCTGTTCTGTTTAGTGAACCCGCCACTGCATACCTGTTCTGTTCAGTGGACCCGCCACTGTATAACTGTTCAGTGAACCCGCCACTGCATACCTGTTGTGTTCAGTGAACCTGCCACTGCATACCTGTTCTGTGAACCCGCCACTGTATACCTGTTCTGTTTAGTGAACCCGCCACTGTATACCTGTTCTGTTTAGTGAACCCGACACTGCATACCTGTTCTGTTCAGTGAACCCGACACTGTATACCTGTTCAGTGAACCCGCCACTGCATACCTGTTGTGTTCAGTGAACCTGCCACTGCATACCTGTTCTGTGAACCCGCCACTGTATACCTGTTCTGTTCAGTGAACCCACCGCATCAGTGCGCATACCTGTGCAGTTAAGTGAACCCACCTACCTACATGAGTGCACGCAGTGTGATTTACCACTCCGTGCATACCCGATATGGACAAAACAGGTAGAGGAAGAGGTAGTGCCAGAGCCAGAGGAAGGCCACCCGGCAGGTCTGCGCGAGGTCGTGTAAATGTAATTTCGTGTGGACCTGGCCCACAGTACAGTGCTCGGAAGAAGACACGTCCCATCACCTCCCAAGATTGTCAGGACGTGGTTGAGTATTTAGCGACACAGAACACCTCATCTTGCTCAGCCACCAGCGCTACTACTAGCACCACTTCCGCTGCATTTGACACTTCGCAAGAATTATTTAGTGGTGAAATCACTGATGCACAGCCATTGTTGTTACAGCCAGATGAATTTTCACCAGCTAATATGTCTGAGTTACGCGGCAACACTATGGATGTAACGTGTCAGGAGGATGAAGGACCTACTGATGGTGCAAGTTTGGGTTTGTCTGAGGCAAGCGAAGCTGGGCAGGATGACTACGATGATGACGGTAATAGGGATCCTCTGTATGTTCCCAATAGAGGAGATGAAGAGGGGGACAGTTCAGAGGGGGAGTCAGAGAGTAGTAGGAGGAGAGAAGTTGCTGAAAGAAGCTGGGGCAGCTCTTCGTCAGAAACAGCTGGTGGCAGAGTCCGGCACCATGTATCGCCACCTATGTACAGCCAGCCAACTTGCCCTTCAGCATCAGCTGCTGAGGTCCCCATAGTGCCCACATCCCAGGGTGGCTCAGCGGTGTGGAAATTTTTTAATGTGTGTGCCTCAGATCGGACCAAAGCCATCTGTTCGCTCTGCCAACAAAAATTGAGCCGTGGAAAGGCCAACACTCACGTAGGGACAAGTGCCTTACGAAGGCACCTGGAGAAAAGGCACAAACAGCAATGGGATGGCCACCTGAGCAAAAGCAGCAGCAGCACACAAAAGCAAAGCCACCCTCCTTCTCCTCTTCCTCCTCCATCAGGTGCATTATCTGCTTCTGCCGCTTTCTCCCTTCCACCTTCACAGACACCCTCCTCCACTCCGCCTCTGCCCTTGAGCGCTTCCTGCTCCTCTGCCCACAACAGCAGTCAGGTGTCCGTGAAGGAAATGTTTGAGCGGAAGAAGCCAATTTCGGCCAGTCACCCCCTTGCCCGGCGTCTGACAGCTGGCGTGGCGGAACTGTTAGCTCGGCAGCTGTTACCATACCGGCTGGGGCAGAGCTGGGACAAGGTCCTCCAGCACCCAAGGCTGAGACACCAAAGTGCGCCCCTCCATCCCTGCCACCCGAGCCATCAAACTCTGATTGCTATTAGACTAAGAGGCGCCACAGGGCCCACAACCTCCCCAACACCTTAATATTTAGTTATCTGGCTTGCAGTCACTGCCATGTATCCCCTTTTCTCATTTCTTTCTGCTTCAAACACAATTAGGAATGACAGCTGAATGAATTCTGCGCCCCCTTCTACACTGCGCCCTGAGGCTGGAGCCTCTCCAGCCTATGCCTCGGCCCGGCCCTGGGCTGGTGGACTCTGAGGCCTTCCGTAAATTTGTGGCCATCGGAACACCACAGTGGAAGATGCCAGGCCGCACTTATTTTTCGAGAAAGGCCATACCCCAACTGCACCGTGAAGTTGAGAGGCAAGTGGTGTCATCTCTTGCGAAGAGCGTTGGGTCAAGGGTACACCTGACCACGGATGCCTGGTCTGCCAAGCACGGGCAGGGCCGCTACATTACCTACACAGCCCATTGGGTGAACCTGGTGGTGAACGATGGCAAGCAGGGCGCAGCGGACCAAATTGTGACACCTCCACGGCTTGCAGGCAGGCCTCCTGCCACCTCCTCTCCTCCTGCTACATGCTCTTCGCTGTCCTCCTCCTCCTTGGCTGAGTGGCAGTTCTCCTCTCCAGCTACACAGCCCCAGCTCCGCAGGGCCTATGCTGCATGCCAGGTAAGACGGTGTCACGCCATCACAGACATGTCTTGTCTCAAAGCGGAGAGTCACACTGGAGCAGCTCTCCTGGCTGCTCTTAAGAAACAGGTGGATGAGTGGCTGACCCCGCACCACCTGGAGATAGGCAACGTGGTGTGCGACAACGGCAGCAATCTGCTTGCCGCTTTGCATATGGGGAAGCTGACACACATACCCTGCATGGCACATGTCATGAATCTAGTGGTTCAAAGATTTGTGGCAAAGTACCCTGGCTTAGTGAATGTCCTGAAGCAGGCCAGGAAGTTCTGTGGGCATTTGAGGCGGTCTTACACAGCCATGGCACGCTTTGCGGAAATTCAGCGCAAAAACAACATGCCGGTGAGACGCCTCATTTGCGATAGCCCGACTCGCTGGAACTCGACCCTGCTCATGTTCTCCCGCCTGCTAGAACAGAAGAAAGCCGTGACCCACTACCTCTACAACTACAGTAGAATGAAACAGTCTGGGAAGATGGGGATGTTCTGGCCCGACAACTGGACACTGATGGAAAATGCATGCAGGCTCATGCGGCCATTTGAGGAGGTGACCAACCTGGTGAGCCGCAGTGAGGGCACCATCAGCGACTTAATTCCCTACGCTTACTTCTTGGAACGGGCTGTGCGTAGAGTGGTGGATGAAGCTGTGAATGAGCGTGACCAGGAACCGTTACGGCAGGAACAGGCATGGGACCAATTTTCATCAGACCCAGCTGTTTCCTCAACACCTGCGGCAGCACAGAGGGGGGAGGAGGAGGAAGAAGAGAAGTCGTGTGCAGAAGACGAGTCAGACTCAGAGGATGATGAGCAAGGTGTTTCTTTGGAGGAGGAGGAGGAGGAGGAGGGGACAGCGGCAGGAGAACAACCTCAGCAGGCATCGCAAGGGGCTTGTGCTGCTCAACCTTCCCGTGGTATTGTTCGCGGCTGGGGGGAGGAGGTTGACTTACCTGACGTCACTGAGGAAGAGCAAGAGGAGATGGAGGGTACTGGATCCGACTTTGTGCAGATGTCGTCTTTTATGCTGTCCTGCCTGTTGAGGGACCCCCGTATAAAAAACCTCAAGGGGAATGAGCTGTACTGGGCGGCCACACTACTAGAACCTCGGTACAGGCACAAAGTGGCGGACCTGTTACCAACTCACCGGAAGGTGGAAAGGATGCAGCACATGCAGAACCAGCTGTCAACTATGCTTTACAATGCCTTTAAGGGTGATGTGACGGCACAACGCCAGCAAGGTACCACTGCCACTAATCCTCCTCCCGTGTCCACGCAGTCAAAGACAGGACGCTCCAGCGATCTCATGGTGATGTCGGACATGCGGACGTTCTTTAGTCCAACGCCTCGCCGTAGCCCTTCCGGATCCACCCTCCATCAACGCCTGGAACGGCAGGTAGCCGACTACCTGGCCTTAAGTGTGGATGTAGACACTGCTGTGAACAGCGATGAGGAACCCTTGAACTACTGGGTGCGCAGGCTTGACCTGTGGCCAGAGCTGTCCCAATTTGCCATCCAACTTCTCTCCTGCCCTGCTGCAAGCGTCCTGTCAGAAAGGACCTTCAGCGCAGCTGGAGGCATTGTCACAGAGAAGAGAAGTCGCCTAAGTCACAAAAGTGTTAAGTACCTCACCTTTATCAAAATGAATGAGGCATGGATCCCGGAGGGCTGCTGCCCGCCCCAAGACTAAGTCAGTCCCCGCACACACAGCATCTCTGCCTGCACGCCGTGTGACTGGCTGCCTGGCCTGCCCCAAGAAGACTAAGTCGCTCCCAGTCCCTCCACACAGCATGTCTGCCTGCAGGCCGCTTGACTACCTTCTCCGCCACCACCAACAGGGTCCGGGACTCCAGGCGGATTGCTGAATTTTTTAGGCCGCTGCTAGCAGCGGCCGCTGTAATAATTTTTCTGGTGCGTGAACATGACTGCCTAATTTTTCTGGCTGCACTGCGACAACAAAAGAAAAGGCATGTACATGCGCCCATTCCCCTTCGTAATCATTACCTTGCCGTGGTGAAGGGGCTTGCGTATCACAATGAAGCAATGACCGGCGCCTAGATGAGTGTCTCGGGGGGCACACCCACGATAATAAGGTCGTTGCCTCATTGTGGTCAGACCAAATTTGATCAGCTGGACAGTCACTGTTCTGTCATTCAGCTACATCAGCCAGGCGACCATATGGGCTGTAAAGCCACCAAAACCTGCACTCTCGCCATGGTGCGCACCAGTCCAGCACGGCCGTCACTACACAAACAGCTGTTTGCGGTGCGTTACACGGTGAGTTTGGTGTGTCAGTGTGAAGCAGTACCTTAATTACACTACCTGATTGATGTATACACATGCAAGATGTTTGAAAGCACTTTAGGCCTGTCATTTAGCATTCAATGTGATTTCTGCCCTTAAAACGCTGCTTTGCGTCAAATCCAGATTTTTCCCAGGGACTTTTGGCATGTATCCCACTCCGCCATGCCCCCCTCCAGGTGTTAGACCCCTTGAAACATCTTTTCCATCACTTTTGTGGCCAGCATAATTATTTTTTTTTTCAAAGTTCGCATCCCCATTGAAGTCTATTGCGGTTCGCGAACTTTAACGCGAACCGAACCTTCCGCGGAAGTTCGCGAACCAGGTTCGCGAACCTAAAATCGGAGGTTCGGCCCAACTCTATTAATAAAGCGGTAGACAAAGCAATGGTGATATGCATGGGATGAAAGGCTATAGTCTCAATCAGTCTATAGCTTTGAATCAGTTAGAAAAATCTAGGCAGTGCATGCTGAGTGCAGATAGCTAACAGAGACTGATTCACTAAGCTCTCTCTATGGTCTATTAAAACTGATGGGCAACTGACCTGCAGTCCCGTGTCCATGCTTCCCTATGGGTCAGTTCACATGATTGAGAGCTTTTCACAACTGATACGATGATACGACTGATTAGTTAAAAAAAATGAGCCCGGGGGGGGGGGGGGGGGGGGAGCAGTCATAGTAGTTACAACTCACCTTCTGCCGCCGATCCACCCGCAGCCTCTAACTCTTTTCTCTCCCAGGCATCCATCACGTTGGTAACAGGTGATAAAGGCTGCGGGGGATTGGCGACGCAAGGTGAGTTATAACTACTATATCCGCTCCCCCCACCGCTGAGGGGCACCTACCTATCTAACCTATACTGGGGGCACCTACCTATCTAACCTATACTGGGGGCACCTACCTATCTAACCTATACAGAGGGTCCCTACCTATATAACCTATACTGGGGAGCAGCTACCTATCTAACCTATACTGGGGGCAACTATACTGGCTATCTATATTGGAGGCACCTACCTAGCTAACCTATACTGGGGGCACCTACCTATTTAACCTATACTGGGAGCACCTACCTATTTAACCTATACTGGGGGAACCTACCGATCTAACTTATACTGGGGGCACCTACCTATCTAACCTATACTGGGGGCAACTATACTGGCTATCTATATTGGAGGCACCTACCTAATCTAACCTATACAGGGGGCACCTACCTATCTAACCTATACTGGGGAGCAGCTACCTATCTAACCTATACTGGGGGCAACTATACTGGCTATCTATATTGGAGGCACCTACCTAGCTAACCTATACTGGAAGCACCTACCTATTTAACCTATACTGGGAGCACCTACCTATTTAACCTATACTGGGGGCACCTACCTATCTAACCTATACTGGGGGAAACTGGCAACTATACTGACTACCTATATTGGAGGCACCTACCTATCTAGCCTATACTGAGGGACACCTACCTATCTAACCTATACTGGTGGAACTATACGGGTTACCCTACACTGTAGGCACCTAGGTAGCTAACCTATACTGGGGGCACCTAACTATCTAACCTATACTGTGGGAAACTACCTATCTAACTTATACTGGGGGCACCTACATATCTAACCTATACAGGGGGAAACTGGCAACTATACTGACTACCTATATTGGAGGCACCTACCTATCTAACCTATACTGAGGGGCACTTACCTATCTAACCTATACTGGGGGCAACTATACGGGCTACCCTATACTGTAGGCACCTATACCTGGCTCCACGGGGGAGGGGGGATTTCTACACCCTCACCCTGAGTATAATTTAGCCTAGAAATTGCCCTGGTTGAAATGCGTCCATTTTTAGCGTTCAGTGTGAAATAGGCCTAAAATGGCCGCCACGAGATGTTGAGCACTGAGATTTGAGAATAGCCACAAGTAGCATATAGGTAAATAAGTATGAGTTTTTCCAATAGTAAAATATCAGCATTTTTTAACCAATGTTTTACTATAGCCTAACTTAACCTTATTTTCACACAAAGCCTTCCCTCTTCCGATGCCTTAGGACGCGTACACACGCCATGCTATCGCAAACAACGGGTCCGTCAGACCCTCCCACTGGGCGGACGTTCTGCCGATAGTGGCACATGTGTACACGCTGTCGGCAGACTGATAAGACTGTTTCTGACAGATCCGCTCCGTCGTTTGCTACAGTATGCCGTGTGTACGCGCCTTTAAACCATTGACCTGCAAACTTGGCCCTCCAGCTGTTAAGAAACTACAAGTCCCACAATGCATTTGCCTTTATGAATCATGACTGTGGCTGTCAGACTCCTGCAATGCATTGTGGGGCTTGGAGTTCCTTAACAGCTGGAGGGCCAAGTTTGCAGATCACTGCCTTAAACCTAACCACCTCCCTCCGATGCCTAAAGTTAACCAAGCTTCTCCTCTGATGTCTAACCCCCAACCCCCCTACCCCTTCCCACATTGTGTAACCCTAACAATCCCCCTCTGATGATGCCTGACCCAAAAAAACCTCATCTGATGCCCTAACTCTAAAACCTTCTAACCTATCCCTAACCTTAACTGACCCACCTAAAAAAAGATACCTAACCCTACAGCTACAACTAGGTAGATTTGCATAGACTAGAACTGTATGTGATTCAGATTGTATAGTGTTAAATGGTGCCAATTGACAACAGATTTATTAATCATTTCCTTACATCACAAATAATGATCGATTCATTGATTGATTCATTGGCTTAACTGTTTTGGTGAAAATTCACTAAACCATCTAAAGTTGGAAGAAATTTTCGTGGCTCTGCCAGGGGCGTTCTCGCTCTTCCCTATTAGGGATGGTCAGAAATGCCTTTTTCCGATACTGCGGAAATTCAAATTTCTGCCAAAGCTAATTTCTGTTTTTTCTCGGTTTCCGATTTTCCATTTTTCCGGTTTTCAATTTTCTGTTTTCCGGTTTTGTTTTTCTGTTTTTTCAATCTCCAGGGAGTATGTTGCTAGTCATCGTTTTTGAATTAGGGAATGCAAAAAATGGGTGGAAAAAAATTGGAAAAAAAAAATTTGGAGTAACGGAAATCTTGTGATTGGTCGAAAATTACCGCAGTGATCCAATTTTTGGTGAAAAATTCTGCATTCTCTGCTTGGTCCAATGCTTCCGAGGTCTCTGATTGGGCTTAAATTACAGAGTTGCGGTAAATCAGATTTCTGCGGAATTCCATTTTCCGTTTTCCGAATTCCCTAGCCCTGACATGATCGCATCGTGATCGTGAGTTAAAAAAAAAAAAAAGAAGAAAACTATAGAAAGGATATTGACCTTCTGGAACGGGTACAAAGACGGGCAACTAAATTAATCTGAGGGATGGAAGATCTCACTTACCAAGAAAGGTTGGACAAACTGGGCTTATTTAGCTTGGAAAAAAGAGGACTGATGACCTAATTAACATGTATAAATACATCGGAGGGCAATACAAAAGCTTGGCAGATGAGCTTTTTGTCCCTGGGGTTGTACGACGGACAAGGGGACACGATCTGCATATGGAGGAAAAAAAGAAAGGGGTCCTTCACAGTGAGAGTGGTTGAAATCTGGAACTTCTTACAACCGGAAGTAGTTATGGCAAACTCTATATCTGCATTTAAAGAGGGCTTGGATGCTTTCCTTGCATTGAAGGGCACCAACGGCTATAATTATTAGGTAGGTTCTAGAAGTGTTGATCCAGCCATTTATCTGATTGCCATCTGTAATCAGGAAGGACTTTTTTTTCCCTTTTGAGGCTTAATTGGCCCAGGTTTTGTAAGATTTTTTTTTTTCGCCTCCCCCTGGATCAACTGGGATATGTGCAGGTTCAGGATGGTGTTTTTAATTTAATCTAATTTTTTTTTCCTGGTCGGACTTGATGGACGAATGTCTTTTTTTCAACCAAACTAACTACGTAAGTATTTTATAAAATGATTAGACCACAGATTCATCATGGCATCTGGCAGTTCTGTTGCCAGGCAGACAAGGAAATACTTGGAAAGCTCAGTGAGCAGCCAGCCTGCTGCCAAACCTCTTCAGTGATTCTGAAATATCACCGCCCATGAGAAGACATCGGAGAGAGACGACTTGGCTGATGCCTCTCACACAGCTTTATCTTCTGCAAACGAGTCACATGTAATAATTACCCAGGTTTCAGGCTTCGCTAGGTCTGTGTCAGCTAATTAATTAATTATACATCTGCTCTGGGCTGCCTGGAACGGGATGTGAGCTTATTAGCCGACTGAACTAAGACAGCGGGCCCATGTTGGGGGGGTGGGGGGGGGGCTGGGGGGATGAGGCTATTATAAGCTAATAAACTGATAATTTTCTGAAGAGCGTTCAGGTTTACAACCATGAACAGTAGTCACGACTTTCTGTTATTGCTATTTTAGAAGGAGACGTTGTCTGTTTGGCGGCCCAACCGCTCCAACCACAAAGCAGAAGATGAGCAATAGTATGTTAGAGCAATTACCCTTCCATGTGCTTAGAATGAGTTTGTAATCAATGAAGGAATATACAGCAGTCGTGGTCAGAGGCGGGACAAGGTCCTCCAGCGCCCAAGGCTGAGACACCAAAGTGCGCCCCTCCATCCCTTCCATCCAGCCATCACACACTGATTGCTATTAGACTAAAAGGCCCCTCCCTCCCACCCCAGCCGTCACACACTGATTGCTATTAGACTAAGAGGCGCCACAGGGCCCCCAACACCTTAATCTCTAGTTATCTGGCTGGCAGTCACTGCCGTATCCCCTTTTCTTATTTCTCTCTAATAATATATGAAATAGACCCGTTACATGCAAAGTGAGGTATTTCCAGCCTGTATTTGTTATCATTTTGATGATTATGGCTTACAGCTTATGAGAAGCTGAACCCCAACATCAAAATCTCAGACCATTAGAATATTGTGAAAATGTTCACTCTAATCAGCTAATTCATCCAAAACACTGGCAAAGCGTTCATATATAAGTTCCACCATTTATGTTGAATTACTGAAATAAATTGACTTTTTCCCAATATTCTAATTTTTAGAGTTTCATCTGTACATCTATACAAACCCCAAACCTTATATCCGCGCTAGCCATCTTATCATCACTATCTGAACTCACTGGGCTCGATTCACAAAGCGGTGCTAACCCAGTTAGAGACTTTAGGCGTGATAACCATTGCACCACACTGGTGAAAACCCAGTTTAGGCGTGATAAGTTTAGGCGTGATACGTTTAGGCATGATAAGTTTAGGCATGCTAAGTTTAGATAAGTTTAGATCGCGCGCAAAGTCCCGCACGCAGAGCAGCACCATTAAACTCTATGCGAAGTGCACCAGACTTTGCTAGCGCAAAACTTTTGATCAGCTGTGCACTGCGGTGCTCACCCAGTTGTTGCTTAAACTTATCATGCCTAAACTTATCACAACTAAACTTATCACACCTAAACTTATCATGCCTAAACTGAGTTTAGGCATGATAAAGGGCTTTTCACCAGGGTGCTAACTGTTAGCACCGCTTTGTGAATCAGGCCCTCTGTCTCCTCTCTCATCTCTAAATCACGTCCGGCTACATGCTCCCTCGACCCCATTCCCTCTCACCTCATTACTCACCTATCCTCTACCATTTCACCTGCCTTAACCTCCGTCTTCAACCTTTCTTTCACCAAAGGCATCTTTCCAGCATACGAGAGGAATCAGCGCAGGAGACTTGGGCGCAGGATACAGCCTGTATGGCTTATCCTGCTCCTGTACAAATTCCCATCAATGTTAAATACTATTCCCCTCCCCTCCAGGCCGCCATGGATGGTGGGGAATGAAATAATTTGGCTTCCAGCAATTGCTGGAGGCCGAATTATAGTGTTTTATAAGTAATTTCAGCTCCGTCTTCTGAGTGTTCGTCTTTCCATCCACACTCATGCCTATACTCAAAATACCTTCTCCTGACCCCTCTTTTCTGCCCAACTACTGCCCTATTTCTCTCTCCTCCCCTTCTCTTCCAAACTACTTAAAGAGAAACTCCAACCTAGAATTGAACTTTATCCCAATCAGTAGCTGATACCCCCTTTTATATGAGAAGTAGAATGATTTTCACAAACAGACCATCAGGGGGCGCTGTGTGACTAATTTTGTGCTGAAACCCCTCCTACAAGAAGCTCTGAATACCGCGGTACTCCTGGCAAACTGCCACAATGTAACAAGGCTCACAGACAGGAAATGGCTGTTTACAGCTGTCTAACAGCTAGAAACAGCTAAATAACCTGCCCACAGTAACAATGTCACCATGTAATAAATGTCAGAATGTGAATCTGGGAGAGGAAAGATTTTACAATGAGCAAACACTGACTAAATCATTTATACATAATTATTGTAAAAATGAAGCACTTTTTTTATTACATTATTTTCACTGGAGTTCCTCTTTAAGCGCCACATCTACACTGACTTAGTCCATCAACTCACCGCTAATTCTCTGTTTGATGACCTCCAATTTGGATTCTGCTACAGCCACTCAACCGAAACTGGCCTACTCAAAGTAACTAACGACCTGGCCTCTGCTAAATCGGAAGACTTCTACTTTATTCTCGTCCCCCTAGATCTCTCTTCCACTTTCGACACAGTGGACCAACCTCTCCTTCTCCAAATCCTCTTATATATGGGCATTCAGGACCTTGCTCTCTCCTAGCTTTCTTGTTATCTCACAGACATGACCTTCAGAGTCGCTCACTCCGGCACCACATCCTCTCCCCAAAGCTCCCCTGTTGGTGTTCCCCAAGGCCAAGTCTTGAGACCTCTACTTTTTTCACTGGCTGTCGGTTACACAAAGGATACAATTTAAAATACTTACTCACCTACAAAGCTCTCTACAGCCTAGCTCCTTCTTATTTGAATAAACTTTTTCCATATACCATCCTACACGCAATCTCCGCTCTACTAACATTATCCTCCGGTCTTCCTCTCTGGTCACCTCTTCTCACTCCTGCTTACAAGACTTCTCTCGATCCTCTCCTCTCCACTGGAACACTCTCCCTCAACACATCCGCCACTCACCCACACTTACTCTTTTTAGACACAATCTGAAAACTTCATCTTCAGACAAGCATTCTCGCCTACCTAGGACTCTGCCCACTGACCACCATTTCTTCAATCTCATACACAGTTTACCTTTACCTACTGTCCTATCCCTTAAACCTTTAGACTGTAAGGCCTTTTGGCCAGGGCTCTTCTCCCCTTTTTGTCTCACAATGCTGTGTAATGTGTGTGCATACCTCCCACCCCTGTGTAATGTGTGTATATACCTCCCACCCCTGTGTAATGCTGTGTAATGTGTGTACATACCTCCCACCCCAGTGTAATGTGTGTGCATACCTCTCACCCCTGTGTAATGTGTGTGCATACCTCTCACCCCTGTGTAATGTGTGTGCATACCTCCCACCCCTGTGTAATGTGTGTACATACCTCCCACCCCAGTGTAATGTGTGTAGATACCTCCCACCCCAGTGTAATGTGTGTACATACCTCCCACCCCAGTGTAATGTGTGTGCATACCTCTCACCCCTGTGTAATGTGTGTGCATACATCTCACCCCTGCGTAATGTGTGTACATACCTCCCACCCCTGTGTAATGTGTGTACATACCTCCCACCCCAGTGTAATGTGTGTAGATACCTCCCACCCCAGTGTAATGTGTGTACATACCTCCCACCCCTGTGTAATGTGTGTGCATACCTTTCACCCCTGTGTAATGTGTGTACATACCTCTCACCCCTGTGTAATGTGTGTGCATACCTTTCACCCCTGTGTAATGTGTGTACATACCTCCCACCCCAGTGTAATGTGTGTACATACCTCCCACCCCTGTGTAATGTATGTACATACCTCCCACCCCTGTGTAATGTGTGTACATACCTCCCACCCCTGTGTAATGTGTGTACATACCTCCCACCCCTGTGTAATGTGTGTACATACCTCCCACCCCAGTGTAATGTGTGTACATACCTCCCACCCCAGTGTAATGTGTGTACATACCTCCCACCCCTGTGTAAACCGATGTATTTGATTTATTCACTGCATTAGCGGTAATCCATTTTTGTCTAGCAGTGTTAACTTTCGTATTGTTTATTTTGTATTGTTATGCCCTGTATGCTGTTGTACAGCGCCACGGAAGATGCTGGCGCTACATAAACCAATAACACAGCAGAGTACCTAGTATCTGGCACCAGTGGGGATCGCCTAATGCCGAAAACGTGCTTGCTGGTTGCTTGAGCAACCAGCCTAAAAAGCAGCTTTCCGGCTTTCCCCATGCACGGTGCGTCACCTGTCCCGCATTGGGTTACATGACATGCCGATAGCCGCTAGGAGACCGCTAGGAGTAAGAGGAAGGCTGCAAGACATGGCTGGAGGATTAGTAAGTATGTAAAAGCCTGCAAACACCCCCCAAAACAAAGTCCCTGTTATCCCTAAGGCACGTCGGTTAGTTTAGACTTTTTGGTCGCCGCACTTCCGGTTAATGGGGACTTTGATGTAATACTAATAAATAGGCTCAGCTAATACAGCACTATGCACCACTCTATAAACATACCAGGATCTCTGTATTAAATATGGCAGCCTCCAAATCCCTCTTAGTTCAGATGTCCATTAACCCCATTTTATTTTTTTTAAATCATGTAGCTAGCCTAGCGTTAGCTACATGATAGCCGCTGTGCAGCGGCATCCCCTCACCCACTCCGATCGTCTCCGGAGATCTGCGCAAGCAGGAAATCCCGTTCAGAGCGGGATTTCCTGCTTGGCTTCCCCCGTCGCCATGGCGATGATCGCGATTACGTCATGGACGTCTGGACGTCAGAGGGAGTCCCGATCCATCCCTCAGCGCTGCCTGGCACTGATTGGCCAGGCTGCGCAAGGGGTCTGGGGGGGGGGGTGGCACGGCGGGCAGCGGCGAATTGGCGGGTAGCGCGATCGCGTACTACACGCAGCTAGCAAAGTGCTAGCTGCGTGTAGAAAAAAAAATTGCGAAAATCGGCCCAGCAGGGCCAGAGCAATCCTCCTGCGCAGGTTACCCCGAGTTAAGCTCGGGATAACCGGCAAGGAGGTTAAAGTGAACCTTAACCCCGGAGGCAAAAAAGTTTCACATACCTGGGGCTTCCCCAAGCCCCCTCAGCCATCCCTTGCCCTCGCAGCTCCTCGAGTGTCCTCCGACCCCCGCTGCGGCTTAGTTGCGTTTTCGGCTGACTAACAGTCGGCCCCTGGCAACACGTCCTCTTCTTCGCCTTTCCCACCGTCAAGCGATTCATGCGCAAGCGTACTGCACCTGCGCATCACACACTTGACGGTGGGGGAGTTGAAGAAGAGGATGCGTTGCCAGGGGCCGACTATCAGTCAGCCGAAAACGCAGTGACTATAGAGGAAGCTAGCTGTGAATATTTTTGCTGTGCCATGCCGTTTGTTCACCTCGTTCCTGCGTTGTAAAGTTCACAGTCATGAGTCTGTGTGTATCAGGAGATCTCGGGGGTATTGTGTGAATCCTCCGCCTTCACGTCCTCTCGCTAAAGCTCGCTTGGTTCGATGACTTCCTTCCCATTGAGGCTGGCCACAGATTGTGGCATTGCCTGTGTACAGAACAGATCTCCGGGGACGTGCGAACCATTGTGGAGCGGTGAGATGAGAGGCCAGCCCTCCTCTGATGAATCGCATACACAATCGGACGGCGTGAATACAAATATGAATCCCCCGGGCGTCACGCACCACCCGCTATCTGTTTATCTCCGCTGTGAATGGCATTATAGGGTATTTCATTATCTTGCTGTAAGGATTCCTCCACAGATCTCCGCATTTTTCCGCCGTGAATACAGAATTCTAAATTGAAAAGCCGGAGATGGAATCTGGTGCTTTTAAACGAACGTGCGCGCTCGGGCCGCACAAAGTAATGCACTCTCAATGGAAGCAGGATTTAAAATGAACCTGAATATTAAACTCAACGGCCAAAGCGATCCTCTAGGATTAGAATCTAGAGACATCACTGCTGGAGGCAGAAGAAGCATATAAGCCCCATACGCATGCTAGATGAAACTCAGCAGGGCGAGGGTGTAAAAATTGTGCCCCCCCCCCCCCTCCTGGGCTCCACAACATTTTTTGCGATGCGTTAATTAGTCCCCCAGCATAAGTATCCAGGTATAGGTGCCCTAGTATAAGTAGCCAAGTATATGTGCCCCCAGTATAGGTAGCCAGGTATAGGTGCCCCTGTATAGATAGCCAGGTATAGATGTGCCCCCAGTATAGGTAGCCAGGTATAGGTGCCCCCAGTATAGGTAGCCAGGTATAGGTGCCCCCAGTATAGGTATCCAGGTATAGGTGCCCTCAGTATAGCTAGCCAGGTATAGGTGCCCCCTGTATAGGTTGCCAGGTATAGGTGCCCCTGTATAGGTAGCCAGGTATAGATGTGCCCCCAGTATAGGTAGCCAGGTATAGGTGCCCCCAGTATAGGTAGCCAGGTATAGGTGCCCCCAGTATAGGTAGCCACGTATAGGAGCCCCCAGTATAGGTATCCAGGTATAGGTGCCCCCAGTATAGCTAGCCAGGTATAGGTACACCCTCAGTATAGGTTAGCCAGGTATAGGTGCCCCCAGTATAGGTAGCCAGGTATAGGTGCCCCCAGTATAGGTAGCCAGGTATAGGTGCCCCCAGTATAAGTAGCTAGGTATAGGTGCCCTCAGTATAGCTAGCCAGGTATAGGTGCCCCTGTATAGGTAACCAGGTATGGGTGCCCCAGTATAAGTAGCCAAGTATATGTGCCCCCAGTATAGGTATCCAGGTATATGTGCCCCCAGTATAGCTAGCCAGGTATAGGTGCCCCCAGTATAGGTAGCCAGGTATAGGTGCCCCTGTATAGGTAGCCAGGTATAGATGTGCCCCCAGTATAGGTAGCCAGGTATAGGTGCCCCCAGTATAGGTAGCCAGGTATAGGTGCCCCCAGTATAGCTAGCCAGGTATAGGTGCCCCCAGTATAGGTAGCCAGGTATAGGTGCCCCCAGTATAGGTAGCCAGGTATAGGTGCCCCCAGTATAGGTAGCTAGGTATAGGTGCCCTCAGTATAGCTAGCCAGGTATAGGTACCCTCAGTATAGGTATCCAGGTATAGGTGCCCCAGTATAAGTAGCCAAGTATATGTGCCCCCAGTATAGGTATCCAGGTATAGGTGCCCCCAGTATAGCTAGCCAGGTATAGGTGCCCCCAGTATAGGTAGCCAGGTATAGGTGCCCCTGTATAGGTAGCCAGGTATAGATGTGCCCCCAGTATAGGTAGCCAGGTATAGGTGCCCCCAGTATAGGTAGCCAGCCATAGGTGCCCCCAGTATAGGTAGCCAGGTATAGGTGCCCCTGTATAGGTAACCAGGTATGGGTGCCCCAGTATAAGTAGCCAAATATATGTGCCCCCAGTATAGGTATCCAGGTATAGGTACACCCCCAGTATAGGTAGCCAGGTATAGGTGCCCCCAGTATAGGTAGCCAGGTATAGGTGCCCCTGTATAGGTAGCCAGGTATAGGTGCCCTGTATAGGTAACCAGTTATAGGTGCCCCCAGTAAAGGTATCCAGGTATAGGTGCCCTCAGTATAAGTAGCTGGGTATAGGTGTCCCTAGTATAAGTATCCAGGTATAGGTGCCCTCATTATAAGTAGCCAGGTATAGGTGCCCCCAGTATAAGTAGCTGGGTATAGGTGCCCCAGTATAAGTAGCCAGGTTAGGTATAGTTGCCCCAGTTTAGGTAGCCAGGTATAGGTGCCCTCAGTATAGGTTAGCCAGGTATAGGTGTCCCTGTATAGGTTAGCCAGGTCTAAATGGCCCAGTATAGGTAGCCAGGCGTCAGTGCCCCTGTATAGGTAGCCAGGTATAGTTGCCATCAGTATCGGTTATCCAGGTATAGGAGCCTGTCCAGTATAGGTAGCCAGGCATAGTTGCCCCAGTATAGGTTAGCTATAGTTTAGCAATTATAAACATTTTCCAACAACTTTTATTCGCAAAGTTTTCCAAAAAGCCAACATTTACAGGGTATACCTTTTTTTCATAATTTCTGCAATTAGCTTTGGTATGCTCAGTATATTAGCTTCTTGCTAAATCCTGCCCTATGGTAGTACATTCTTGTGCTGTCCTGCTGCTTTTTGAGAATTGGCCACAGGTTCTAAATGAGAAGTTTGCAGGCCACAGTCCTCAATTTCAGTGTTATGATTTTATGATTTCTGAGACCTTTTTTTTAAAACCTTTGCTCCATCATGCTGGAAAACACAGATCATAACCAAATTGCACATGGTGGTGGACATTGCTTTTGGGGGATGTTTAATTATTTAGTATTTATACAGTGCCGACATCTTCCCCAGCGCTGTACAGAGTTTATTGTCCTGTAACTGTCCCTCAGAGGGGCTCACAATCTAATCCTACCATAGTCATAGTCTAATGTCCTCCCATATTATTATTATGTATTTATATAGCACTGACATCTCCTGCAGCACATTACAGAGTACATAGTCATGTCACTGACTGTCCTCAGAGGAGCTCACAATCTAATCCCTACCATAGTCATAGTCTAATGTCCTACCATAATATTATTATGTACTAGCTGATTGCCCGGCGTTGCCCGGGTATGTATTTGGCTGGTGTTGGCTCCGCCTACTTTTTCTAACCCTAACACACAATTGCTCACTGACCAAGTTTGTGAGCTTTGTGGTCTTTGGTATCAATAATCTGCATTGAACTGAAACAAATCTGATTGAGTGTGTGTGGCTCCACCCCCTTTTCTGAATTTGAACCCCAGTCACCCAATAACCAACTGTACCAGGTTTGAGTCCTGTGCCATTGTCAGTTCAAGAATGGTAGCAATTCAATATTCCCCTTGAAAAGCAACAAGTGAAGTTTGATTCACTTTTGTAGGCTCCACCCACTTTTCTGAATATTAATACCAGTCACCCAGTGACCAACTGTGCAAAGTTTAAAAATCCTGCCATTAACAGAATGGCAGCAGTGTACATTTTCCCAGTGAAATTTGTATTTGTCTCCACCCACTGATGACCCGGCGTTGCCCGGGTATGTATTTGATTGGTGTT